>NC_084971.1:22993893-23315061 GCF_963691925.1 Scomber scombrus
AACTGAAAAAGAGGATGTTATTCATTAATTTTGTAATTGCTCATTTTGTGTTGTATTTTGGATTTTGTTGTATTTTTTTTTTTAACCAAAACTTCACATAAGATTTGTATTGGGAAAAAAGGTATTATTTCCTGTTTTGTGTATCAAAATATCAACATTTCTAACATTGTAGACCTTTTTATTTTGTCAGGTAGGCTAAGTTTCATATCCACAAAGCCAAAATATCAAAAACAACCCCATTATTAAAGTAATTTTAATTGGAAAAAAATATTATTTTGAGTCTTTACACAGTATAAAAAATCAGAAAAGTTGATCTGTTATCAAAATCTATTCAAAATGCTTTAATTGAAGATGTCTCTCACTTATACCTTTACTTTTTTATTTATTAAGTTATTTATTTTTCTTTTTTTCAATTGGAATTATTATATTTTATTTATCCTTTATTTATGAACTGGAATGACTGGTTGCTTGTATATTCTCTGTTTATAGTATTGTATATTCTGATCAACAAAGAGTAAAGATCTTAATTTTTTTTAAAGCTTTTTTATAAATATCGTAAGTAGGCCTACATAAAGATGTATATCTAGTATAAAGTTAAGAGATTCAGTGTTGATCACAATAACTGCAGCATTTGTGATTCTGAAACTGAAACTACTGATCTTTCTCCTGTGAATGAATTATGTGATATTCTGGGAGGATTTTCAGGACTGTCAACAAAAATCCAACATCTATTCCTTTCGCAAGAGAAAATATTGTGTATGGTATGAACATAATGGGCAAAAAACACTTTTATTCTGTTTTTAAAGGGAGCTAGTGGACAATATTTGATTAACTCTAGAGAAACTATGGAAGACTACAGACTTATTATCATTATGTATTATTTATTTATTTTCTATTATTTTTATCATGTTATTATACATAAGCTACATACAATACATATACAGAGCCATGAATAAATAAAACAATAACTACATAAAAAGTACTATATTGTGTTTTGTTTTTACAGTATTTCTGTTTAGTCTGTAAGCAATAATGGAAATATAGTTTTTAATTTCATTAATCAGAGTAGGACACATGGTTTATTGTTAGAATATATCTATGTATGCATATAAATTGTGCCCTTTATAATTTATTAGACAGAATTTGTCACCCAACAATACATTTGGTGAGAAAAAAGTGACAATTACTGTATTTTGTAAAAGCTTACAGAGCACTGACATCTCCAAAATAACTAAAAACGTTTTTGTAAAACAGTGATTAAAGGATGCAAATCTATGAAATAGCATCTCTTTTATTTATTCTTGGTCATGTATTTGTCACATATACTGCTGATGCTGGTTATTATGGCACTGTTAATAATGACTAAGACTGCAATTAATGACTATTTTCATTATATATTAATAAGTTGATCATTTTCTTGAATAATCAGTTAGTTGTATTGTCTATAAAATGTCAGAAAAAATAGTGAAAAATATCAATTACATCTTCCCAAAGCAGTAAGCTAATCGACTACATAACTAATCGTTGCACCTCTAATAATAATGACCAGTTATGATGACGTTAGCAGTTTATTTTATTAAGTGAAAAACAACTTTTACAAAATCCATCGAAATAAATCCACAATTAAAAATATATTTTTTGTACCAATGATTATTATCATTTATTTTTAAATAAAAGCAGGCAAAAGTTGCTGTGTATTCAATTCAAAATACAAAATTCACAAGTGTCGCAGCAAGGCACAAACCAACAATAAATAAGCATATAGGTTTAATTTGAATTCATTCATTTTTCAAACAAGCAATGCATACACTCATCATTTCTGTTCTCTTATGGCCAGAAGGCTGAACACTGATCAATGCAACAATCAGATACAAATTGTGACCAAAATGAGAAGCAATCTGAGCTGAGGCAGTATCTAAAAAGTGTGCTTTAGAAAATTAGGATCAATTTCCTGAGAGATAGTCTTGTGGCGGAGGCGGTGAGGAATAGAGTGGAATTCTCAACAATTTATTTTGTTCGGGCACATTGATCAACGGTGTCTCACTCAGATCTAAAAAAGAAGACAGACAGTTTATAGTTAATAGTAAAATAAATGCATATTTTGGCAGAGATTAATTGCCAGAACTGTTCAAGCAGGCAATGCTTAAAGGTCTGAATCCCTTTAAATTAATACCTTCATCAGCTCTTTTGTCTTGAGTTGGAGGGATGTCATCCTCCTCATCTGAGCCCAAGTCTTCAATCAGGACCTGGTCAAGGGCCACCCTGTCTTGTGACTCTGTGTAAAGAGTCTCCACTTGAGCTACAGCTGGAACAGGGTCTCGGGACACAGCTGGGACGGGAACAGCATCTGGAGCTGGAGATGAATCTTGGGCAGGAACTGAAGCCGTATCTAGAACTTTGGCGGGAGCAAGAACTGAGGGTGAAACAAGGGCTGGAATCGGGTTCACTGGAGCTGGAGCACGAGAAATCAGAGTGGGAGCAAAGAGGGGGCTTTGCAGAGACCCAAACAGCATAGGAGCTGGGGCAGCAATGACAGGTGCTGGCGGGGATTCAAACATGTCACTGCCCACAGCAAGTAAAGGGGTCAAAGAGCCTGATGCTTGAGCTGGGATCAAATCCACAGGTTCAGGCACCACCACTACAGCAGGAGCATCCTGAGCTGGTGCTGTTTCCTCCTGAAGGAAAGGGATCTCTGGTGTGACCTCACTCTTTCTGGGCCTCCCTCTCTTCCTTGAGCCACCCTTCTGCTCAGCTCTTGGTCTTTTCCTCTGGCTCTCCAGCCTGAGAGAGTACAACAATCATAATCAACTTCAGCAACAGTGGACATCGATACAGCTCTTTGTGATTCTTTTGCAAAGCTAATAGTACAAAGTCCTTGACCTGAATCTGGGGCGTCAATAGAAACAACAGAGCAACCTTTGGCTGCTCTTGCCCCATTCAATATAAACTAAAGGAGCGATAAGCAACCGGACTGCTGATAATGTTTTCACCACACACTGTAACATACAGAATCTTAAAATGCAATTTGTGTTAAAAAGCCTTGTTAAACCTTTCTAAAACATCAATTTCTACTCTCCATTGCACCAGAGCAATTATTTACAGTATCATTACACTGATATAAGCACTTGAATTTGTGAAGGTATGTGCTGCACTGCTGAACCAATGATGGTTGATCCACATAAACACAGCTGTAAATGTAGGTCACTGCACTGACATCGTCTGTGGTTTTATATAAATTTACCCCAAAACCCACTGGTTAGTTTCCTTCGCCTCTGCTTCAGCCTTCCTCTTTCTGAGGAGGTCCCTGTCCCGCAACCGGCGACGGATCCCACCTACAAAACACAGAAACCCAGAAAAACCAGACTAATTCAGCACAATAAAAAATATAACATAGATACTATAAAAAACACAGATGTGATAAACTTGTCTGTCATTTATAGTAATGCAGTTTAAAGGCTGATGAGAAAATTTCTCTGTCTCAGTTGATCAAAAGACACCACACAGTATGCAAATTAAAACTTGCTAAATCAACTTTCTGGTGTAGAATTAAAAGAAGAGTTTTAGTTTAGATTAAACTTACCTTGATCTTCATTCTCATTTTTATATTCCGACTCTGGTTTCTCTTGTTGCAACGTCTCCTCCATTCTGAGTCCTGCTATGAATGAATTCAACACATTGAAGGCGGGCAAGCGCCAAAAAAAAGAAGACGAAATAACTTCTGACTGTTTTCTATTCCCACCCCTAAATGAGTTATCTGGTTAACCATTACCATAGTGCTGGGAGAGTTCTTACAGCATTCGTCTTATCATATTTGTAAAGCTGGAGGAGCTGGCACAGCACTGACAGAAAAAAAAAAGTCTGCGGAAGGTTGTGTGCAGGCTCTGTGAGATAGGGATAAAATATGTACAGTATGTGGTAATGGAGGAAATACATATAAAACTTTGTACGCTTTCTAGACTGCTGTTTTTAAAGCAAAAAAGAGGCTTGTTTGTGAAATGCTGACTGAAATTAAACTGGTAAACAAACTGGAAAGTAAGAGAGGCTCTTGCATGCATGTTTGTGTAAGACTGCAGCTGATGTTAAAGTTTGCAACAGGAAAGGTGAGCTTTGACTGCCTTTGGACAAAAATTCTGAGACCAGATTTGCCAGAGAATAGAAGGAAATGTTTAATTTAGGTCTCAATGTGGTCTAAATAATGGACAGCTTCTTACTAAAGGCCTACAAATACATTTTTATGTGTCACTTTTTTTTCATTGTCTAAATATGCATCTTTTTCTGCAGTAGTACAGGAAAATTACATTGCAAAAGCCATTAGAAATCCTGTATTTGACTACAGTGTGGGCATACCCCTCTTATCTCACAGATGGAAGGGCAGCTCAGTTGGGGTGTGTTCTCAATCTTCTTGCAGCACATTGAGCCCTGATGTGTGTGTGTGTATTTTGGCCACTTAAAGGGAGAAGCTGTCCAGCACAGTAAATAACACCCAACTGCCAATTGCCTCCAGCACTATATTGAAAATGTTGAGAGTCCCTTTTTTAAAGTCAGGAGTTTCTTTTAATGCATACACACTTAAAAATGTTAGTAGCACCAGAAGTAAATTATTAGTCTGTTTCATGTTGTACAAACTTCATGTGTGCAAACAACTTAAGAGTAGAGAATCTGCACTTTAACCTATTTAGTTACATTTATAATCAAAATACTTAATCTTGCATAAACAAACACTGAGATGAACAAACATTTCCACTGTTAAATTTAAAGAAAATTCACACACACACACACACACAGGCTACTTGACATTTTAAGACGCTCACCACCTCCTGTATCAGAGTTGAGTTCCTGTCTGCACAGTTAACTCTTCAGCTGATAAAACTCCCACCAGACTCATGAATGGACTCCTTCCAAGTTACATCTTCCCAAAATGACCGATTATTATCTGCAAAAGCAGAAAAAGCTGCACACACCCCCCCCTACTGTTGCACAATGAAACTCAATTTTGAAGCATGTCAAAGTAGATATGATAGTGCCATCTTCTGGTGCACTTCCTAAACTACCAAACACTGATTTTAAAAACGCTTTTTTACTGTATATACTATAACTTGCACATGGCCAAATAGTTAATGTGCCTCGAACAGCAGATTTACTGTCTTATAATTTGAGTCTTATGTTATTTCTTAATCTATTAAACATCACAGATTAACCTTATACATTCAGCAAAAATCCATTATTTTACAAATATCCTAAATATATTTTCAACACGTTTCTGAATCATCTTTTCATTTTGTAAAGATCTACAACTCCTACCCTGCGGACTTCTACTTGAAGGATCTCTGTCTCAGGAAGTCAAAAGAGGGGGGTGGGGATACCCTTCCCTCCATATGCATATACAATGCTCTCTTTACTGCTGCCTAAAAACACCCCTCCTCTCTGGCCATGTGTGCAAACGAGGGGGGAAACAATCTGAGGTTTCATGGACGAAGACGACAACAGTTTGTCCATTAAAGCAGTTTATTGATCAAAATTGTCACATTGAAATCAAACACAGCAATGATCGGACAACCGATCAGTTAAAACAATGCATCATGTAGAGTATTTTTCCCCCCCTTGCAACAGGTTCTAGCTATTCAAAAACAAGGGATCTTTATGTTACATATTTGCCCTACTTACACATTTAAAGTGAAACAACAACAATTCAACGTTAAATATATAAAACCCGGACATGTTTTTTAAGCTATTTAACTTTAATAAGCAGATAAAACAAAGTTCACCATGACCTACTTTTAACATCTAAATTGGGCTGAATGCTATAATGCGTCGACTTTGCATACATGTGTATACTGCATTTCTTTATTTTATGAATTTAATACAATAAAATAAATGCCTTTGTCTTCATACATACAACATACTACTTTCCTTTGCAGAAATAAAATTGCACCATGGAACGGTGTGTGGAGGCAGCGTCATGTTTTGTGACTGCAATGCCATTTTTTTTTTTTTTTTTAGAGGCGATGGGCGTTTCTGGACGCAGATGGCGCTGTTGAGCATATATTTTGTTTCAGTCCCGTTTCCCTCCATGGTTTCTCCTCTCTCCGACTAACTTAGCGTTTGGCTCAGTTCATTATACAGTCCTATATTCTCCCTCCATTAGGGCATCTCTGCCTTTGGACTGAAGATCCCACCAAAACCCAAGAGAGAAAAGTTTCACTTTCATAGGGGCACGATGGACATGAAAAAGAGGATCCACTTGGAGCTAAGAAACAGGACACCGTCTGATGTGAGTCGTGCTTTTTTTTTTTTTTTTTATAAAACCAACCCTTAGTTTTCTGGCTAGCCTCGCTAAGCTAGCTTGCTACTTTTTCTGCTTTGCGAGTGACCTGTGTGGCTAACGTAATGGTGACCACATGGGGCTTTTTTAGATGCTGTTTCTCGGTTATAATAGTAGGGGCGGAAAAAACACGCTTCATCCCTCGATACTGTTGTGGATTTGGGCGTATAGGGGGGTTTGCAAACGAGACGAGAGAGGGGGAAAAAAGCTATATTCACAGTCGTTACTTTGAAATCAAGCTTGCTGGCATTTATTGCAGTGCTTTAACCATTTCGCAGCCTCCGTGGTCAGCGGTGCACACACCATCCAGCTCGACTCCAACATCGGGGAACAATTAGTAAACTTCTTTTCACGCCGATATGTGAGGAAATGTGCTTCCTTTAGCCATTCTCAGAGCGGTGTGTGTGTGTGTTTTATACAGACCTGGGAAGCCATGTTTGCTTGCTAGCATAACTCTGCTAAAAAAAAAACAGGGTGCCCCCCCCCATTATTATTATTACAAATGCACTTTACAAGTCATAAAGATTAACATGTAGTATTTGTGAGGTTTGGACGGAGGCTGTAGTCGATCACGAGTCTTTTAAAATCTCCCCCACAATAAGGTTACAACATGCACGGCCAAGACCCAGCATCGACAACAAAAAAAACACACTTGGTTTACGAGTCATCCATACCTTGAGCCACTGCTACTACAACACCTTTTACATAGTTCATATTTCCGCACAACTTATTACTGCAATCGTTTTGTTTAAAAGCGTAAAAGTTTACATTTTTTTTTAAAAAGGGAAAGGAGGAAGAGGGAGAGTGTGCAGTAGTTAATACCTTTAAAAACAGCGTACACACACTTGCACACAACAGCTGCATTGCCCTTTCATTCGTGTAAATATTGCACTTTTTTTGCTATCTTTTTAAAAACATGAAGTCTTTGGTGATATGATTCATTCACACAAGCAGCAGCCTCCTAACTTAGTGTTTTTGTTCCCGCCATATTACCCTCCTTTCCTTCGATACGCTGGGTCAAAAGACAACGAAAATGCATCGAGTTGTTACACCTTTAACCCCCCCCCTAAAACACACACATTATTATCATTAAACTAAACTTGGATGTTGTTTTTTTATAAGTAAGTAATCCTATCGCTTTGTTTAGCCTCCCAACACAGCAGGCTGTAATGAACAGAGCTGCCTTTCAGAGGATCCGGTGCACCGCGCTTCATGCGTGGACAGCCAAAAACACCCCGACCCGGTGGCGTCTCATGCATGAAATAAATAGTAAAATATCTGTTAAAAACACTTTAAATAGCGTGTAACTCAAGTAAAGATCACCACTCTTGCTCTTAAACAGCAGTCTTGGCTAGTGAAATGCTCATAGAGCTGCATACTGTGTCTCAGGGATCGCCATGTTGTCACTCTGTCGTCTTTGAAGCTCTGGGAGAGAGGAACTGTCTCCATCTTTGTTTTTTTTTGTTTTTTTTCTTTCTCACTAAAATTTCCGCTCTCAATGTATTTCCTTCGACCTGAAAACGACGTTGTTGCCCCTTTGTATCAAAACTGGCAAAATATCGGTCGCTCACTCGACGACGAGGAATACTCCACCTTTTCCCCCATATGAAAAGCTGGTTTAACGAGCAAGAGAGAGAGAAAAAAAGGAGAGAGAGTCTTTACTTAAAGGGTGTTTTCGCCATCCTGTCCGTCGCTGCTGGCTAATGGCGGGCAGACAGACTCCTCTACTGCACGGCAGCGTGTAAAAAGGGGGCAATGGCTAGCCTGTAGCGAGCTAGCACACTAAAATCATTGCATTTGTCATTAGTGACTGCATCAGCAAGGCCATGGGGGGAAGCTGCTTGCTGCTGTGCTCTTCCTCGTTTTCAAAGAAGTCAATATATTAAAGCAGTCAGAGCACCGGGGGGAAATTAAAGCTCGGTGTGTGCTGTATAAAAGTGCGTTTTAGATGAAGGAAGAGCGTCCATTTCTGCGCGTTTTTGCTTTGAGATATTGTCACCTTTTCACACGTTTTTGATAAGAAGTTTTCAGTGAATTGCGCAACCAGTGTGTTAGCTTTAATTGACTCAAACTAACTCCGCCTTCAAGACTTGGGTTTTTTATATAATAATATCTTATAACATTAAAAAAAGTACAAAATGTCTTTTTAATTGTTTAACACAACTGGAAAGAGCAACTTTGGTGGAGAATAGCATCCTGTTTTAACCCGTTTGTTATGTTATGTTTTGCTTTGTTTTCTTTCTTTTATATTTCAGTAAAGGCAACTGAATCAAATTAAGATGAGATGAAATTAAGATGACATTTCTTTACTTCATCCTACACCCTTTAGAACATTGAATGGCTGTTATTTTGTTTATGTAAAAAAGCTGTAATTTCTATTTTGTAATATTTCGTCGCCCATATATTTTATTTTGTTCAAAATAATAATAATTAAAATGTTCAAATAAATAAAATAAAATATTCTTTTATTAGTCCCACAATAGGGAAATTTACATTATTGCAGCAGCAAGTGGATCAATAGAAATAATAAAGTATTTCGAGTTTAGTTTGTTTAAGTCTAAATTTAACTGTACACTGTGTATGTATGTGTATATGTATATATACACATACATATATACATACACATACATAAAGCACTTTCTCAACAGATGCACAAAACGATAGAAGATACATTTTTAAATGATCATTTTTTTGTTTTTCAGGTACGAGAACTTGTCCTTGACAATTGTCGATCGGTTGAAGGAAAAATCGAAGGCCTCACAGCTGAGTTTGTCAACCTGGAGTTCCTCAGTTTGATAAATGTTGGCTTAATGTCAGTCTCCAACCTGCCTAAACTAGGAAAACTCAAAAAGGTAACATGTTGTTTCACCTTTTTACATAAAAAAGCTTAATTGTGTGTGTCTGTTAGTTTCGAGTCACACCTCTCTCTCTCTTTTGTGTTTCAGCTGGAGTTGAGTGACAACAGAATCAGTGGCGGCCTTGATGTTTTAGCAGAGAAACTACCCAACCTCACACATCTAAACCTGAGTGGCAACAAATTGAAAGACATCAGCACGTTGGAACCATTGGTACGTGTTTCTGAAGTTTCTAAATGAAACACTTGTCGTATATATCCATCTGTATGTCTGCAAGCTGGTGCAGACATGGTGATTTTTGTATTTTGTTTCATTATGGGTACAAAGTTCATAACAATCAGGCCAAAGATGTTGAATGTTTAGACAAAGCGTGGTGCACACAGCTGTGTTAATGTCAATGCAATTACATCTCAACTCACAGCGTACATTTTTAATTTTGGCACAGCTTCCTTTATTGTATATTTAGCATATAAAGAATGAGGAAGCTGTTTTTACACTACATCATGTACTTGAACTAAATGTAAAAGGAGTGCCTGAGAGATCCTTTATTATATTTGATTAATAGTCAAGTACAAAAATGTAATGTACAGGAAACACTAGAATGAATTGCACATGGTGTTTTTCTAGTTGATTGTTGTTTTTTAAGGCTTATAAGTGGATACAATTACAATTTATAATGTTAAAATTCAGGGAATTCAACTGCGAAACTGTTAATGGATAATAAATAACCAGATGCAGAAGTCTGTTTTTGTCTAATCCAATGAATAAATTACCAGTTAAATATTACAGCACAGTATCTACTGGGTGACGTATCTCAGTTGTGTCAGAGTTCAGTTCAGCCGCAGTTTCTCATCACAATTTTTCGCTGCATTTCATCAACAGAAAAAACTGGACAACCTGAAGAGTTTGGACCTGTTCAACTGTGAAGTGACAAATCTGAACGACTACAGAGAGAGCGTGTTCAAGCTGCTGCCTCAACTCACCTACCTGGACGGCTACGACCTCGAGGACAGGGAAGCCTCCGACTCTGACGGCGAGGCAGACGGAGACGGCGTAGATGACGACGACGATGAAGGTAAGAAGTTGCTTTCGTACCAGGTTGCTGCTAAATAACATAACAGGAGAATACAGTTTAACATGAAACTTGCTTTGATCTAATTGTAATATGGTTTAATTGTTTGTCTGGTAGTTTGGTTTCAGCAAGTATTCCTTTTTTTTGTTTTGCAGAGGGAGAGGAAGAGGAGGATGAGGATGGAGAGGAGGAGGACTTCGACGAGGAAGACGAAGAGGAGGAAGATGAAGAGGAGGTAGAAGGAGAAGAGGACGACGATGAGGTCAGCGGAGAAGATGAGGTAAAAAACAGAAGAAACTGCAGTTGCATCAGTCAGCATCTACTGTTTCTGATAAATCTAACTTTTATAATTCTTGTTCACCAAGGAGGAAGATTTCGGTCAGGATGGTGAAGTGGATGAAGAAGATGATGATGAGGATGAAGACGAAGACGGTATGTAACAGAGCAACTCAGACACATATTTTAAAACAATTAAACCACTTTGCACCCGGTTACTCTTTCCACACTTCAACTGTAACCTCTCAAAACGTGGCTGAAAAGTTGAGTCTTTTTTAAATGTCAAGATGGGTTCCTGCGCTTCAGGGATGGGAAGTATAACACAACATCAGATTTTTTTCATGCTGTTGCAATAAACGCTAGAGACTGGGGATAAGAATCAGCTGATAAAGTGATAAAACCTAATAGACTAACTCACAAAAAGCCTATTTAGTGTATTACTCCTTTTTAAGATTTAACTGTTTTGTATGAATACAGCCTTATTTTTTCTACACTTTCCCCTGTGTGAAAGTGCAAAACATCTCTACACAATAAAGAGCTCAATATTGACTTCATAGTGCTGCTAACATGAGGAGAATTGGCAAAAGTCAGTAGGATGTATTTAAAACTTCAGTTGTCCTGTTTTTACAATACAATACAAGCAGTATTTGTATCAATAAGAAGATGAGTTGAGTGTCCCTTTTTAGGGGAGTACCACAGTTCACTTAATAATCACCAATGAAAACGTAATATCTGGCTTAATAATCTTATATCTCTGGGTGGTTGCGGTTACTGAGGGAGTTCTGTGCTGGAGTTTTTAAAACAAGTTTGTTGGGCTTTATCAAGTTGCTGCACATTATATGCCACCCAAAACAAACAAACAATTTAATAGGGCTATTTTTCTAAATTTTGATGCCATCTACCAAGTGTCAAATTTGTCACTTTGTTGAGCAAAAATGCAGCAAAAAGGAGAATTTGAAGCGTTTCTGTGTCATACATGATATTAATCTGACTATGTTAAATTTTGCACTGTTGATGAGACATAACAAGACACTTATAGACGTCATCATTGGATATTAGATGTTATAACAGGCATTTTTCACTTATTTTCTGACATTTTATGGATCAAAACCCTATTTGAGGCAATAATTGGCAGATTAATCATTAATGAAAATAATCTTTAGTTGTAGCCCGACATTTAGATCTTATTCCTATTGAGTGTCAATACACTGGACAGAGGTGCTTACCAAATGCGTTTTAATGTAATGTAAAATGTGGGAGAGAGAAACATAGTGGTATCAGACACATCTTATACTATGTTTATTTTCAACACATAATCATATAACATTATAACTCGTAATGACAGCAAAACCTGATAGTGACAGTTTGTCCACACAATCCCAACAATCCCATTAGAAGATTTTTTACTTCTGGTCGTTGTTTATGAAGATAAAAAACACTAAATACTTGTCAAGAAGCGTGTCTATTTCTAACATATTTAGCACTAACAACAGCACTTCTGTCACGTGATGAACACAAAGAAAAACAAAATGTGTGGATCAATGTTTTATGTAGATAATATGAATCTGTAAGTCTGGTTGTTACAGCTTAAAGATTTAATATCTCCTTTCAATTAACTGTTGTTTGTTAAGATGAAAGCTTTATGGTTTTGACAATGTTTTTTTTTTTTCTCCCCCTCTTTGCCCCCAGACGCAGAAGCTGGCAAAGGCGAGAAGAGAAAGCGAGACCCAGAGGATGAAGACGACGACGACGATGATGAAGACGACGATTAAGAGCAAAACTGAAAACGAGAGCCTACCGAGTTACCTTTCCTCCCCCCCACAAACCCGAACGTCCGCCCTCCTACAACTCGCACCGCTGTTGTAATCCACGTCTACCCCCCCAGCTCTGAGCTCTTTAACGGGGCAAGACTGTACCGGATGGGTGGGCCGAGTGGAGCTGCCCCCCCCCCCCCCCCCCCCCCCACCGCCTCTTTTCTTTTTTTTTCTTTTTTCTCCTCCCTCCCCATGGAACTGAGAGCCACCCAACACCCTCCACCTCACCCGACCCACGGCTCCCCCGAGGTTCTCAGGCAGCCCACCACTCAGCATTCCACAATTTCACTGTCGACCCCTCTTTATGTATTCCTGTGTGAGGACTTTGGGACTGGTATCTAGTTTTGGGTCTGTGCTTTTAATATTTTGTTGAATGAATTATTTTTTGTTGTTGGGTTTATTATTTCTCATTTTTTGTCTTTATTTTTTTTTTTTTCTGTTCCTTATTTTTTCCCCAATAAAATTATTGCTATAGCAGCTGTGCAACCAGCGAGCCATGATTTTTTTGTGTGGCCGCCTGTTGCACAAATCAAGGTTGTAGCTACATTTTTACTTTCTGTATGACAAGAAAACAACTTTGTAAATAAAATGTTAACATTTTATGCTTTTTTTCTCTTCCTGCCTTGCTTTTCTGGTGTCCCAAAACTAACGTAAAGTAGCGGAACAGTGGCCACGTTTTCTCATCCACCTCCACTGTTGTGCTCTCAACATGTTCTCTGCACTGATGGTGACTGTAGACAACAGTCCACAGCAAAGGCTTTGTCTCTTCTTTACGGATTGTGTATCTTAATATAATACTCACTTACTTATATGTACATTTAAAGGAATATTAGTCAATATTATCATTCCTCCTGTCCACACTGGCCATGAGGAGATCCCTTCTGAATGTAAGTCCTTGATGTTGTACAAAAATATGTAGTTAAGCCAAAGCCGGTATGCGGCTTTAGTAGTTTGGGTTGGTCCAATCAAGTGGGTATCTTCTAAAGTCACAGTCCTTTTTCTTTCAAATTGTCTCTGTGCTTCCTTCAAAGAGATTTTTACAGAAAGACTTCCCACTTGGTTTGTCTCACATCCATTTTGCTTACTGCATTTTTGCACATATGAATGTGGATTTGCTCCTATTTCTTACATTGGAGCGAGATCTCTGCAAGCAGTGGTTTCAAACCCTTTTGGCTTGATAACACAGATTAAAAATAAGTAATGTTTACTTGGACAGACTACACAAGTGAGCTGTGAGCAGCTAAATCTCTCCAGGTTGTTTCATTTGAACAAGTTTAAAGGGGCCAAAGGGCCTAAACTAGCCAGGATTTCACAAGACTAAAGAAAAGATAAGAGAAAATGACTTTTGCATTTTCCCAGGTTGGGAACCAGCAGAGTACAGTGATAAATAGCTCTGTAAATGTACATATGGTCATATGAGTATTGTTTAAAGAGATTTCCCCTTTTAAGTTTAATGCTGTAGTAGCTTGTATAGCCTGTAGTGAATAATACATTATGTAGCCGAGCAGTAATTTTATCACCCCACAGAAACATTAATGTAACTCCAAGATAGAGAGAACTTGTCTGTGGCGCCTTATTTTTATCATTAAGCCCAGAAATGGCAACCAAACAGCATTATATTGTTTTTGAGGAACAATAATTTTGTTTTTAAAACAGTTTCTGGCTTCTGCATCTTTCAGGGCCTCTTTTTGAATACTAAACAAAAGCCAGGCAATCGTGTACACAGATGAAAAATGCTGTCTGTCCACATGTTGCAGCCTGAGCAGCTCAGGAGGGAGCAGAAACTCCTACATAGTCAACAGTTCATTGCAAGCTGACTCTGCTCAAATATTAATGTGTTTTGTACTGAGTGAAACATTTTATACTTCACTTTACTTCTTCAGGCAGGATAATCATCTGTTCTGTCAGAGAAGATCTAAAACAAAAAAATGTATTTCCCAGAAAAATACAATATTTTATATGATTAATTAATATTTTTAAAGTAATAGGATAAAATCTTTTTTCCAGTTTTAATAAATTTACACATTTAGAGACAATAATTGCATTTAAAAAGCACCTAAATCAGGCACGGTGAGGCTCATATTAACTCTTAAATGAAATGGTTTATTAAATCATACATCATCGCCACAGTGAATGCTACAGTTGACTCTGCAGCGACATTATTGCTCCAGTATAACATAAAGAGACTGTCGGAGTGTGCATGCTTTAACACAGTCAGGGTCTCTGGAATGGATTGGTGTTGTTTTTCCCATTTGGCTGGTAGAGATTTTTCTCTGAGGACTTTGTGTTGGCCACATTCATAACAGAGCAGCAGAATAATGATCACTTGCAGAGTTGTGCTGTTGCAGTTTTCTGTACAGTAATACAATCATCACTGTACCACAACACTATAATGAAAACAAATATATGGAGAAATACTTTCCACTGCTGCTTACTGCCAGTTATTCATCCTAATGTATGACGTGTGTATACTTTAACCACAAAAGTCAAAAGGAAATGACAAAGGGTCAAAGGGCATTTGTTGAACCAGCTGGCAGTGATGTCATTATTTTTCTTGTCCTTATGATAAACAGCTGCTTCAATAGTGTATAATTTCACCTAACACTGCAGAAGTGGAATCAGTTTCAATCGCTCTAATATTGCACTTTAAAGTAGAAGAAAGAGATCAATGCAGCAGAGATCAAGATGTCCTGCTATTGGTCTTGTTCTAAAATGGGGGATGTATATACCCATGTCTTTCAACCTCTGCACTGCCAGTTTATTATGCGATTTTTGTATTAAAAAAAAAAAAGTAGTGTCCAAGTCCACACTGAGACCAAAGTCTGTAAAAAAACAACCCTGATGATGTCATCGAGGTCATTTTTGAAGACACGACAAAGGTCCGTCAGAGCCACAGAAAACATTATACAACCTTTTCTTTTTTTACAGGCTGAGTCACATGTTTAAAATTGTTGGAATAACCCTTTAACAAAACTGAATAGTGTTATTCCACAACATAAATGAACAGTGTGTACTAACTATACCAGTGTTTTAAAGGCCTTGCACACACACACACACAGGTATTTTCACCTATTTTGTCTAAATGGACTCATTCTCAGGACCGTGTTGGCATGTAAAGACTGCGCTTGATTGACTTCTCTCTGTCCATTCTAATGTACCTGTTCATAAGAGGATATCACCTATGATTCATGTTGTTTTATGTAATTCATGCAGAGCTCCACCCAACTTCGCCCTGAGCAGAAGTCTAATGCTGCATTCATGTCACTTTGGAATTATTAGAATTACAAGATTCGATCTTGTAATTGCGTTCACGCCAACTTCCAAGTCTGTAAGTATGACCTGGAAAGTCTGACCTCTTCTGAAGGCGCTGATGTATCCAATTTGGCACTTCATGATTCAGAAATTCTTCAAAATGTGACAAATAGGAACGCTTCACATCAGCCAACGTCTGCCGTTCATGGTGATTAAACCAAAATTTAATGGCTGTATTTTATGTTGTTCGTGCAGTATTTTTAATCATCACTCGTAAGTAATAAACATGAGAATCTTTTCCATCCATGACATTAATCCCATATGACCTGAATGCAACATCATCAATTAAAATAAATGGTAACACCTGCGTGTGTGCCCAGGATCTTTAACAGGAACATACCACAGACATATTATCAGAGGATGGAACAACAACACCAGATCAGTTTAAAATATTTCTGACTTGCTGTGAAATTGCCACATGAGTTCCACCAATGAAACAGCCTGTAATATAATGAATGGGTCAGCTAATGTTAGCAGTATGTGGGCACACAGGTGTGAGTTTATTGGAGCAGCAACGACAAGACAGAGATTTGCTGTTGACAGTCTGGTCACTATAAAACTGTGCTGAAGAAATGGGCTCAAAATTGCAGCAGCTATTGTTATTTAGCAAGTGATATGCTGTATTTCTTGCAGGTAGAGAACAGCATTTAGCACCAAATTCACAAACTATTGAATTATTCCTCTCAAATTAACCATTTTTGGGAGACTTTTTTTTTTTAAAGGCAGAAATAATTACTATAAAAATGCAAACAAGATCTATTTTGGGTGAGGGAGAAATACAAACACAGATTCAGATCAAACAGTTTGAAATGGTTTTAAAACTGTTACCTAAAAATGTGAACAAACAGCCACATCAGCCCTTGGGCAAGTCCACTGACCAACTGTAGAAACACCAGAGCCTGGTGGGAATGTGTTGAGACTTGTCCACCAACAGCAGAGTTTATCCTGGTCTGGTGCTGCTGCTCCTAGACAAAAGTCAGCCAGGGTTGGAGCTGTGCTAGAATTGTCCTGCTGGAGGTCAACGGGGTCACAGATCACAATTGTATTGAGGCCAGTTTGTCTGTGCGTTTGTGGGTCGGTGTGGCATTTTCCATGTGATACCTTTTTGACAAGTGGCCATGAAACGTATGCCAAATCTACAATATCATTACTGTGCTCGTGCCGCTGTCCACTACATAAATACAGGCATGCCTGGCTGTTCAAACTTTGCACGCTGGTTATCTTTGGATCAACTAACAGCTATATATATTGTGTTATCTAATATCTGCAAGCAGTTCAGTGACATATATGCATATATACATAGCTATGAATGGTATTGTTCCTCTCAACAAGCAGGTGAGAGACAAGGGAATGTTTTGTCTTGTTAGGTTGTTTAAAAAAAATAAAAAAAAAGTGAGTAAAAACAAACTGCTAGGAGCCTGAAAGCAACAGATATGAGGAACTGGTCCGACTGCAACATAGAAGAAACTATGAACACCATTAAGAAGTTCCCTGAGGGAAAATACATTTTTTTTATGCAATTTGGATAGATTGCTCAATATACATTTATGCACATTTTACAGTTCAAGCCTTTTGTGATTTCTTAAAAGATTATCATTTAGCAGAGCATTTAAAAACTGACAAATCACATGAAAATAATCATAAAGAGAGAAAAAAAAGACCATTGCCTTTTTAAAAGGTAGTTTTTTTTCACCAGCCTCGTTCAGATTATGTATTTTCTCAAAGGGTTTCCTTTTTTCTTTCTAAAAAAACTGAATCATCATGCTGAAAATTTCTGTCCATATTCTACAAAAACAAATGTATATTTCTGTTTTTTCCTTGCTTGTAAACGTTGAGCAACAGTCCTTATTATTACTCTATTTGTCATTGTCTTCATCAGCAATAAAGTTTTCTTAATTGTCATTTAATTGTGGATGTTAAAACTTTTCCACTATTGTGAGCATGTTTACGGCTTCTTGTCCACATTGGCTTAAAAACTGAGCTTGATAGCTGTAGTTTCTAAGATATGAATAAAAAAAAAAAAAAAATCTCCACTCAAAGTCACTCATTTCATCAGAGTGGGCAATATGGATAAAGTCCTTTATCATTTTATCAAATTTTAGAATGCAATATTGATATATGTCATTGTCAACTTACTTGAAAATCTTTTATATTTATATTGAGAAACTGTATCAGAATAAAATAAACAGATGGGAAAAATTTGTTTAGGACAACTCAATAAATTTCATCACAATGATGCAAAAATCTTATTTAAATACTATATCAACAAAGCAGCCCTGCTCATTAATTTGAAAGACTATCCACAATACATATAGACAGTAATACATGTAGAAAATGTTAAAAGGGATAGTTACCACAGTATAAATTGTATGATAAAATCTCTGGCTGTAGAGAAATTCATCATTATCTTACCCAACTGTTCCTGTGCTCTCACAACAGTACAGTAGTACTGATACACTTTAAAATTAAAATATGAGCAGAAAAAACCCAGCATCATGTTTCAGGTTCTTACAAAGAGCAATAAAAGAAACCCTTTACCAGAAAATACACTGAAAGTCAAAAGAAAAGTCAAACACAAACTAACCCGGAAGTGTTGCGGTACTCCGGTTCTACAATGGCTTTAAAAAGTTTATTCACAGTGACTCCACATTAGTGAGAATAAGTCTTCTTAAACATTTTGCGTCCAAAATTACAATTTCAAGTTTTGATTTAAATGGCCGATATTTCATTTGAATGCTTTTTAAAATAAATTAAAAGTTAAGATCAAAGCAGCTACATGGCATCATTGGTTTCTGCTGTGAGAAGGGTTGATTTTCCACCAATTTTCCAGTTATTTCAAAATTTTAAAAAAACTAAAAAACTAAAAATCTCAATGGAAAGCCAGAACACAGCTGAGAGGATGACAGAGTCATTCGTTTAGCTCACACTCTCATTCAAGCACACAAACATCTATCGTTACAAACACCGCAGCCATCTCCACTTACAGTAGTTTAAATATTGGAAAAAACAATCACCAAGCATAGAAAATAAATTCTGCGTTATCTTACAATCACACAGGATGTCTGCGACTACCCTGCAACGACTTTCAAAACACCAAGCAGACAGCCACATCATTCAGTCAAGACGGGCACAAACATCCTTTTATCAGCTACAAAGAGCATAAAAAAGCTAAAAATTACAATAAACTTGCATAGCTGTGAAGCGTACAAAAGAAACAGGAGAAAAAAAAAGGTCAACAGGTGCAAAGAGTTTTAAAACATGTTACGTCATAGGTAAGAATCAGTGTTTGAGAGTATGTACCTGAATAAAGAATATATGCACCTTGTGTAGAATCGACAAGATGACAGTATGAAACACAAAGTCGAGGTGATACTGGTTTAAATTGCCCCTCTGCGGTGAGTATGAGGGGCTCACAAGAAGAAAAGAGGTGAGTCAGGACTATAAGAAGAAAGTGATGGTATGAAAATGTGGTTAGTACTTTTGTACAGTAATGCTTGTGTCCCGTGAGGAGGCGGAGGTGACTCCATGGCAGGGGCAAGTTTTAAAGTGAGCTCTTTGGCTGGGTGTTTTTGATGTTCTTAATCTCCAGCTCCAGCTGTGTGATGTGCACGTCCCTCTGGTTGAGGAGCTCCCTCAGCCGTCGGATTTCCTCCTGCTGCTTGTGGAACTTCAGAAGCAGCTGCGGACAAAGCATAAAACACAACATATTGAGATATATCAGGGGAATAATATCCACAGGAGATGTGAGAAATGTGTTCAACCACTTTTAAGCTACAGTTTCTGTTTGGTTTCCGAAAAAACATCTTCAAAGAGCGTCACCTTACTGTTTAGAAGCCATAATCCAGATGAAAGAAGTTCTGAGTGGATAAAAATGTTGATACATTCATCTAGTTTATCGCATTTAATTATTACCATGTTCTCTTGGCAATAGTCAACGATGACGCTGATAGTGCTCTATAATTTTGTTATCGCCAAGAAATCACATGAAAAGATCAACAGTGTGTCTGTCTGAGAGTTCTAACTCCCAAACCTATTCTTTTATCTTTAAAATTGGTCATAAATAAATGCTTTCATTTAAAAAAAAAAAAAAAAAAAAGGCAAAATAATGTCTTTTAACAGCTGGGCATTGTAGTTTTCTTAGCAAATGTTACTCAAACAGGAGTAGTGCATTTGTTGGGGACTATTTCCAACTCTAGATTAATACACATTTGGTGTGTTAATTGGTATTTATGGCAGCCGGACAGTGTATGTAGGGTTTAAAATAAAGTACAGTGCCCATTGTTCATTGTTATGAAGGAACATTAATGAAACACTGTGACTCGCTGATATGTTTTTAATGTTATGGACAACAATGGAGGTCAATGGCACAAAGGAAGAAGTTTGATCAGTTTGACAACACATGAAATACTTGTAATTCTAGTCGTTGTTGGTTTTGGTCTTTTAATGGATTTGTTGACTATATGAAAACTATTGATCATCAGCCTCATCCTTTAAGTTTCATGAGCAGCAGCAAATTTGTCATTGACCTTTTTTTTACCACAGGTTTTGCTTTTAAGGCCACAGAAAAGCTTCAACCTTCTGATTGAAGTAGCTTGTTCGGGCTGTACGAGCATAATTAATGTATTATATTTTCATTTACGGATGACAATGTGTAATTTTATATTATTCAAACAAAAACACACCACTGGATAAAAAGTTTCCGAGACAAACTAGATTATAGGTTTAAAGTCTTTACATGATGTATTTATTTTACTTTGTTTTTAATTTTGTGGTTTGTTATTAGAGATGTGAAAACAGAGTAATCTAACTCTCAGTTCTCTATGATTAAAACTACATCTAATATTCAGGATTAGTGCATCAATAATACAGAAATGTAGGCCACATTCCTAATTCTTCTAATGGATTTATGGCAAGCAGGAAGATCAGTTTTATCAAAAAATAGCATTGGCATGTACATTTTTTAACTTTTCTCTTCGAACATATGTGTTCAAATTTCCACAACAAAAATTTCGTACAGACAGCAGGATATACATTCGAACAGAGACACTAAAACCACTCTGTACCTCGTTCTCTGTCCGAGGAGGAGAGCAGAGTGTGAGGTCTTCTCCGTTGCTAACAGGCATCCAACTCTTGTCTCCCTCTGTAAGACCGTTGCCCTCCTTGCGGTCTTTGGTCCCTAGTTGGTCCTGAATGTACGCCAGCTGCAGCATGCCCGGCCTGTTCTGCGACCTGCGACTGTCCAGCGAGTTTCCGGGCCCCTTGCTCAGCTCTGAATATGACTCTGCTACTTGACTTCCCGGCTTCAGAGACATCAGCACTGGACCTGGAAGATAACGAGAGTGACCGGGAAAAAGATGAGCTACTTAGTCTCGATGTTTTATTCATGCGTACTGAAGGACTACTATTACTAAAATGAATGTTCCTGACGCTAACATGAATTGTACTCAGTTTGGTTTGATGTTGGACATTGAAAACAGTTAAATACAATTTTGAAGTACTTGAACTTTACACTACATATGACTCAGCTTTACCTACTAGTTACTTTGCATATTCAGATAGATTTCACTTCCAAAACATTTAATCAACAAATTAAATGATGAATCTTTATGAACTACTCAACAGTATATTGATACAGTATGTACTCAGAGAGATTTTAAATGGAGGACTTGATATTGCCACTTTTACTTAATTAAAGGATTTTAGCATTTCTCCTACCACTGGTGAGGAATTACTAATAGATTATATACAATAGAACTAAAATAGGGGATGAGATGCTGGAGAAATTGTGGGGATGACGAGGCAAACCACCACCACATTTTTTGGAGCTGCCCAAGATTACAACCATTTTGGGAAAATACCAAGAGAACTATGCAGCGTATTCTTGGACACCAGATTCCACAGACATGTACGACTCTTTATCTCGGTGATCTACCAGAAGGAATAACAGGGAATGATAGATATCTTTTAAAAATACTGACCACAGCAGCAAAAAAAGCAATTACCGACCCACCTACGGTCAACAATTGGCTAGGAATTGTAAAAGAGATCCATGAGATGGAAAGATTGACTTTTTTACTTAGACTGAGAAAAGACTTGTATAACGCAAGACGGACGAAATGGACAATGTTTTTGCTGGAGTAAGGAAGGTGTTTGGGGATTGCCAGTAAACTATTTAAAAGGGTGTTTAAATATGTAATTTGTCTTCTGCATGATATATGAGCTACAAATTAAGTAGTACTGTGTAGAAACCCCTGTCCAAAATTCATACATATTGTGAAGATGTAGAGGATGTCAAGTGCCTGGCCATGATGTTTTGTTTTTATTTATTTTGTGTACTGTGATGTTTGTTGTTTGCGATTTTCTGTCAAAAATCGAATAAAAATGTAAGCATTAAAAAAATAAAATATAATAGGGGATGAGAGGAAAGCAAAATACAATAATCCAATTAATATATTGCACAAAATAGTTTTACATGTGTAAACAGATGTTTTCATACATCATCATCATAAATACTTGTTAACTTTAATATTTATTTCAGACATCACCCAGTCCTGCTTGTGTGTGTTTATTGGAATTGATTTTAATCTTGAGTATGATTCAGTTTGGAGCAGTTTACCAGAGCACTTGAAAAAGCCCCCAACCGCACTGCTAATATATACACACACACACACACACACACACACACACACACACACACACACACACACACACACACACACACACACACACACACACACACACACACACACACACACACACACACACACACACACACACAAACAAAAACAGACGCTTAGTTCTGACCTTTGTCGATACCGCTGAGCCACTCCTCTGAGCTCAAAGCAGGTTTGTTACCGGCTGTCATTGGATAGATGTCTTCTTGGTACGACTCCGACTGCAAACACATACACAGCACATTCAGACACACAGCAAATGAGGTCACTGAAGTTTATCTAGATCAAAATTGATGTGGTTGTTTTTTTCACATCACCTAGTCGGTGTTGTCTTACCCTGCGGGGTACGATCATGGACAGAGGCTCAATGAGACCCTTGATTGTCACCAGTTTGTAGAACCTGAACACCTCACACGAGCTCACATCTAGGCCTCTCTTTGGCATCACACCTGCAGGACGACAGACCGAACATCGTAAGTCCAGAAACGTACTGTGCTGTACGACAACTGAACAGCTACTCTACAGGAAGTGCACTGACTGACAGATAAAGATCATACTCAGACATCTCAGAACACAGGAAGACAAAACAATAATGATAAAGATTAAATGTACATTATGGTTCAACAAGAAGATAATGCTATTCATAATGCTATTCATTTTACATGTTACATGTTATGATCATATTGCTCATAACTATACTGTTAACCAAACAGCACCCCACCAGAGAACAGGTACAACACAACATGTGTGCAGCAGAAACTATGAGCTTTTTAGTCCTTTAACATCTACTTCTACTTTTGGGTGTGTTTTGCCTACATTAAAACAAATTGATATTTCTTTAATTAATTTAATTTAATCTAAACAGAAGAACTAAAGATTGGACTTGAATTAAATGTACAATGCAAGTATGATGTTCAAATAGACAAGAGCATATAACTGCACACTTACATAAATGTGTTGTGAAAGTACAAATGTGAAAATATCATAGCACAAATATAAGCAACAATTATTCGATTTATTGATCTACAGAAAATTAACTGGTAACACTTTGATAATCAATTACTCATTTTTTACTCGTCTTTTATTTTAAAGAAGAAATGCAAATATTATCTGGTGCTAGCATCTTTAATGCGAATATTTTGATACTGTAGATATATGGAAGTATATATATTTGGGTTGTGGACCAAAAAAATACATTTAAAGTTCAATCTGTGGCTTTGGGAAATAGTGATAAACATTTTTTACCATTTTCTTACATTTTATATATACATAAATAGACATTTAAAATCTGCTAATAACATCATTATATTGTGTTATAAATCATTCATTAGATCTTTATATACTGCTTATAAATAGGGGGGACTTAAACAGTTACCCAAAGACTCTGTTGATTATAAAAATGCTAACTAAATGAAATATCTCAAATACAATTTAAAAAAAGTGACTTATCAGTTTTTTTTATTTTCATCATTACAATTCATCATTTATCAAATATTAATACAATATGTGTTAGAATATTTGAGAATATACCATATATAATACTGAGTATAACCGCCATGACCAAACATTCTTATCTATTTGTACATATATGTTAAAATACTAACTACGTACAACTTTTCATAGTATTGAGATTTCATTAAAGATTTACATCATGCTACCATGTCCATAAGTGTCCAGTAAGTTTTTGAAAATCTCCCATCCCACAATATTCTTGCCTCTTATCTTGCGTCCTCATTCACCACAACAAGCAAGTAAGACATGAGTTTAAAACATCTGCATGTCACTCTGCATGATGTACGACTTGCACTTTGGTTTGGCTATTCAAATACGGCAGGCTTATTTGCACAGCAGCTTTGCTTACAGGTGCAAGAGAGTCAGCACAGCCAGGACACGGGCGGAGTTTCTGTTTCACTGACACATATTGTAAACATTCAACCAAGGAAATAGTTAAATGAAGTGTCCACCATGTTGGAGTTGGTTGTTTTTTTTAAAAGCATATAGTAGCTGAGTGTAAAGGCAGCTGAGTTTGAGTCTTTAACATTGAGTGTATGTAAGATAAGATAATATAATCCTTTATTAGTCCTACAATGGGGAATTTATAGTGTTAAAGCATCAAGTGGATAGCAATAATAGAAAGAACAGTGTAAAGAATAGTAAATAATAAGTAAATACAAAAGCAATAAACAATAGTAGTAAAAATATAGTAAAAAAAATAGTAATCTTATGTACTAATATACATTTTGAGTAAATTGGTGGTGTCAGAATGATAATATACCAGATTCTGACACTGATATTGCACAGATTGTAGTGTTTGTGTTTGTGTGTGTGTTCCTTACCCATCCCTTTCTGAGGTAGGTGTGAGCGGTACTCTGTTAAAAAGTGGATATACGGTTTTTCTGAGCTGATCTCATAGTACCTGATATTCCCGTCACCCTGAGGGAGACAAGAGGAGTCTTTGAAACATGTACTGTATGTTGTGTATGAAAGTTGTCACATAATTATGGAACTTTCAGGGGGTTGCTTTTGGAGACCCACCTTCCCAGCAAGGTAGAGCATGTGTGTGTCGGGGTCGTAGAAAGGAAAGATGACCCCTGACGAACCATCCAGGTTATCTTCTAACAAAGGCACAGACAGATCATCCTACAAACACAAACAGAAATTTAAAAAAACAAACAATTTAAAATGAAAAGCAACACTCAAGCACAAGTGACGTGTAAAGCGTCCCCTGATATCAAACCACTCAATCATTTAAATCCACTACTACGTAAGAAGCACTCTCTCCACTGAATTAAAAAACACTGAGCGCTCAATCCCTAATCCGTGCCTCGGCCATAATCCCCCACCCACGATACACTCTCACACTCTCACACATCAAAACACACCAGTCAGCCAGCGACACCGACGCAATTATGAACTAAAAGGTTTGATTAGAGTCCTGCGAGATGACATAATGTAACATGACAGAAGTTTGGCTGTAGTTTACGCTCAGTAAATGTTTCTGATGTTCGTCTGATGGTTTTTACTTCTCCATCATTTTGTCCACTAGATGGCAGAGTAGTGTGTGACACGTGTGCAGCTTCATATTGTGAGAGGCTGGGTGGTGTTCTGCAGTATTTTAGCCGGGGAAGAGCAAATTAGATAAACTGATGAGTTATTGTACATTAAATCGCATATTTAATTGACTGCTTTGTATCAAACTTCTGCCTAAATTTTATTTCTATTCATATTTATCTGTTTTTCATTTAGTTTTTTATCACGGCTCTGTGATGCTCAGGGGATTTAATCACGTGGGACAGGAAATAAGGCCACCTTGAGTTGTGACCTCTCTGGTGGTGATGTAATACGCTGCCCATGACTTCATTTGTATAATTCTTAATCCTAAATTATTGGGAAAGTGCTTATTTTTAGGCCTTATTATTTTTGGACTTCATATATCACTGAACTTAACAAAAATAGGGGTCACAAATCTTCTCTCACTGCTACCTGAGAAATTCATCTGTCTAACCTTACAGCCCTGAGAACAGAGAGTACTGGTTGTTCCTGAATTCAGAGTGAAGGAGACTCGACTTTTAACATCAGAGCACTTAAAGCACTCCCTGAGTAACGGGGAGCAGAATCAGAATAGGAAATTGGACAGAAGTGTCTGTCATGACTTTTTCCATCTTTCTGTCTGTCAGTCTCTTTTTTTGTCACTATCCCGACTCTAATGATCTCGTGTCAGTCGCTGCTTTCACCTGCTAATCAAACACTTCCAGTTCCCAGTTGTCAAGTTAAGATTTTGAAGCCACTACAAGAAGATACAAAATGTCTTGTGAGATATCACTTTGACCGCATTTTGCAAAGAAATATGCATTAAAGGAACAAGTCGAGTGAGTGATACATGTAACTATAGCCTACATTGACTGCCAAGTATTGATGAGATCAATATTAGCAAACTACATGTCAGGATCTTCAGTGAAAGAACCTGGCTCAGGTTTCTTCAGTCACATGATAACAAATGATCTTATATGTTATCTCATGACTGTTCCTCACTTATGTCACCTGATGACATCTAAACTAGCTTTGTTAACAGATAAAGACAGTGAAATGCAGTTGAGAGTTAACTAATGGACCATGAGTTAAAGTTATTTCTACTGTCAGATGTTCTGCTGCTGTTTCTCACCTGATCCCACAGAGCTATCTGTCGATCATTCCAGCGTGAAGTGCCTGACGTGAGGAGCATCTTCATGTTACCCAGGATCAGCACCTTACTGGCTTTGTGCGTCTTGGAGTTGGCTTCCTGCAAACAAGCAACACAACATACGTTAAACTACACATCAAGAATGTTATACGTCATATATAGTATAATTCTTCCTTTTTTAAGAAATATAAATGATAATTTGCTGACAGCAGCTTCCAAACCATTATCAACACTACAGCACTGTGATGTTATGTTCTTTATACATGAGTGTGTTTGGCAGGCGAGGGAAGTGAGAACGGACTGATGTAAAGTCTTAAAGTCTCTGGCTGGTGACCCAGAGGTCTGAGCAGCTATGCTGTGGGCCAGGCCAGGCCACAGGTGTCAGTTTTGGCTGTGTGGTGCTGGATGAGTGCCTGAGCGTCTGGGCTGGGGAGGAGAAAAGGAGCAATGAGCTCCTACTTACGCAATGTTGGCTGTTCACTATGATACACTACAACTAGGGCTCAGGGTTTTAAGGTTTTTCAGATTTTTCAATGAAAAGCAAGCAGATAGTAAAAAGGTCCTCATGTGCTCAAAAGTCCAAAAGGACAGTTTTAAATTAAATTAGTAATTTTATAACAAAGGCATCTTGTTTTTCTAATAAGGCAAGGCTAGTTTATTTGTACAGTGCCAAAAATGGAAAAGAAAACACATGAAAGAAACACGGCGATATTAAAGATATAAAAATAGGATTTTAAAACATTTTAAAAATAAAACGGAGAATAAAAATGAGCTAAAATTAAAATAATAAAAAAAAAACTGACAAAACTGGAGTGTAAAAGTTACACAGCTACAGTGTATGATATGACTGAATAATTCTAATTTCAATTTCAATTCAAATTTAAAAAGCAACAGAAAATGTTGCACATTAACGCAATTTAAAAGAGAGATGCAGTAACAATAAGCATAATCGGCAACTGTACATTGCTGATTATGCACATATAGTAGTCTCTGAAACGATTAGAAAAACTCCATGAATGTGTACAAATGGTATTTTTTAAATATCTAAAGTAAACAGTGATAAATTCCCATTGTTTAAAATAAACATTGAACATAATAGCTCTAATGCACCTCTTCTTTGCAATGGCATGTGGTACATTACATTACATACTCAGTACACACACTGTAGTAATTGCCCTTCCCAATAAAAAAAAAACCATTGTGATGCTCATATGAAACCACAGAATAATTAACATACAGACAACACACACACACACACACACACACACACACACACACACACACACACACACACACACACACACACACACACACACACACACACACACACACACACACACACACACACACACACACACACACACACACTAAGCTTTACCCGCAGCAGGTTTCCTGAGCGTGACTCCATGAGTCTGACCCTCCTGTCCTTGCAGGTGGTGGCCAGGAGGCTGCCGTCCGTACTGAAAGACATGGAGAGGACCACGTCTGTGTGGTGGCTGATGGTCCGCACAGGGTTCTTTATCACCTGCTCGGGACAGTCCAGGTTCCAGATCATCACCTGGAGGAGGAAGAGGGGGAGATGAAGTGGCAGACACAGAAATTTAGCTACCAAAATGCGGTCAGGGAGGAACTCAATCAGACTCAAGTCACGTTTTTTGAGACTTTATTTAAACTTTATTTAAACTAAAAACATAATCCCAGACATTTTGTTTTATCAAAAAGTGGTTAGAGACTCCTCTTTACATTACATCAGAAAGAAAAAGTGTTTGTAGTTGTTCCAAATAAAAAATCTCATAGAAAGGGTGCAAGACTCTATGATTTGTGATAATGGGAATAACCACACACACATTTCGACCAGGGTGTCATTTAAACACATTAAACGTGACAGAATTAGTTTTGTGAAGAACAAAAAAAGAGTTTGAGAGAGAAAATGTTCTTATTTTCTCACATCTGTTGCATTAAGTGGACGTACGAATCAGATTGACAGTTTTTTTGGAAACATACAAAAACTGGTGAATGCAGCTCTCTTAATTTTGATGTCAGAGAAGTGTAAGCGTAGAAGGTTTTAAATTGAACAAGCATTTAATTTGAAGCATAGTGATGCCTTCAGACTTGAAATCAGACACTAATGACATATACTCAATTCTGACTATGTATTCCACCAAAGACTCAAGTATTCTAGTCCAAAAATGAAATTGCCTTTGTTCATCTACTACAGCATATATATCTAAGTTTCAAGTTTATTTTATTTATATAGCACTTTAAAAAGCAAACAGATTTTGCACCGAAGTGCTTCACAAAGGCAGGTATATGTGCGTACACTAGCATAAAAGGAGCAATATTAAATATCTGCTCTGCAAGTCTCTTTGAGAAAATAATCTGTGGAATAAAAAATGTTATTTATGTGATTTATATAATGATTGTGCCCTCTAGTTTGACATTGTTTTGATTAAATACTGTTGCATCATCCGCTTACAGAGCTGGAGTCCTTATTTTGCTACAGCAACTCAAATCTTGAATAAAGAAATAACTTAACGTTCGATCAAAGGCAGAGCAGACGGTCACACCCAGTCTGACAGTATCGGCTTTTTCTTCATTCTAATAATATAAAACTATTAACAATACTTTTTTTTTTACATTTTGATTGCAAAGAGAGGTGATTAAATGTGATTTCAGTTGGACATTAAGACCTCTCCTCTACAAGTTGAGACCTACAGGTTGGTTCTTGTTGCTGACAAATTATGTGAAGTGACGGTAATGAGTACAATACCCCGGCACAGATTCTTGACAGGCCAGTGTAGTAACTATCAGTCAGTTGAAGTGTAACCGTGAACTTTACCGTGATTTCTTAACAAGAACTCGGCTGATATTATCAGCTGTGACCTGTTTAACTACATAGTTATATATTATTGCCTACAATATATGTCACAGTAACGTACAGAGTTCATTTATTGTTATCTCTAACAGTCTTTTTTTCTTGTTGTTGTTTTTTGTTTAGTGTGCACATTTGTGTCACCTTATAGTCATAGGCGGTACTGAAGAGGATGTTTTTAGCAGTCGGGTGCCACTCAACGAGGCCCACTCTGCGGCTGTGACCCTGAAGATCCTTCCAGGGTACTGTGAGGTTCTTCAGCACGCCATGAGGAGGGATATCCCACACTTTCACCTGCATATACACACACAAACACACAAATTAACACACACACACAACCCCAGAAAAGGATAATCTCTGAGGTTCACACCTCTGAAGAAATGAAAAAAAAACCCCCAATATAGATAAAACCTCAGGATGCACAGTCGAATGAATATGGAAAACAAATGATAGTGCCCCAAGACACACTTTTTAGAAGTAGTCTTGGCTCTTCCTTTCTCTTTCTGTCTTCAGGGATTTATTCTGAGTCACTGTGCCAGGTCAGAGCTGAGGAATGTGAGGAATGACTTCGAGCTCTTCTTGAAGGTTAAACTGCAAGGCAATAAAATGATCTCCTTGCTGCTACATGTTCATGTTCTAGGGAAAATGATAACGCGTCAGTGAGCCATTTTGAAAATGCACTTAGCATGTGCATGTGTGTACATGTGTGTGTACAGACCGTGGTGTCCTCGGAGCAGGAGGCGATGCAGTAGTCGTTGAACGGATTCCATTTGATGTCTAACACGTTGCCTCTGTGGCCCGATACTCGAGGCTGGTGAGGGTCCACTTTACCTGTCTGATACACAAAAAAAATTTATATGTATATTCATTAAGTTAATCTTTCCAGTACTGTCTGCTGTTCTTACACTTTTCAGACCCTGTGGATCGGTTTATACTTGTCACTGAAATATTTATGGTCTCATAAAATTGAATTGTAATCATTGCAGACACAGTCTACCACATATCATTATCTACTACTAATATACATTAATGGGCACTATCATTATAAAGTGTACATACATATTAGGGTCAAGGAGTGAGATCCTGGTTTTTGTTCAGTCTTTATTCTCAGTTATAATGTATTTCATTCTAGTTATTGGTAATTTCTTTTTATTGAATTTGGCTGCTTGCCTTCCTCATTTGTGAGGCTGTTCGAATCGACTACAAGACATTCTCATTCATCATTTCTTATGATATTTAATTCATTGGCATTCAAATGCAATGTATATTATTTTCTTTAAAATTGAACCAGGATCAGGAGGATCTCAAAGAATTAAAACTATATCTGTAATTTCACAGCTCTTTTGTAGTTCAATCCAAGTGGACGGAGCTGCCAGTACGAAAGGTCTGTTTCTGAGCTCTGTAGCCTTGGAACAGACAAGAGCAGAGTGCCCCAAGAGTGCAGGCTGCGGTTTGACACTAATACCAGAAGTCTTTAAACTTAAAGCAGCATTAACTGATCTGTGGGACACTCGGGGGCAGCTGAGCGAGTTGTAAACACAACAGTGACATGTTATCACCTTATATAGCTGCTGTGGCTAACATGTTAGCAAACGGTTGTCCATTTACTCATCCAATCAGACAAAGAGCATAATTAGTATCAATTTCATTAATGTTTATATCCAATATTCACCCTCCTTTTAGCTGCTTTTGGTCTCCACCAACTCAAGAGGTTAAATGTGGGCTCTTTTGAGGCTAAATGCTCCACCGGGTTCACCAGCTAGCCGCTAACTTTGTCTGTATGTTTGGTGCTAGGCAGGTAGCACATAATCAGTTTATTAGACGTTTTTTTGCTTTAAAAAATAGGCAAAAAATGAAGCTGATGCGAGCCGTGAGAGCGAACCAAAATAGTTCGAGGCTGTAAAACCAAAACAATGAGCTGAAAGAAGCTAAAACACTCCACAGAGCTGAGGGGAAATGCAGAGTCGGGTGATAATTCTCTCTGTTGGTCACCGCAAGCAACACCTTTCATGTAAACCCAACCATTATTAATAAAAAAATATGAATTACTGCAGCTTTAAAGACATCCAGTCATATGAACAGAGCTCAGCCAATTAGCTTTATCTGCGCAGGTTAGGACAAGCCTGCAAGCAGTCAAACCCTCCTTGACATTAACATGAAACTACTCAAACTATAGGTGAAATTACACAAATTGTTAGTGACACATGCCCAGGTATTCCATGATCCTGTTATAAGGAAGTCTTACCGAAGATTTTATGCCTCAACGAGACTGCTAATTATGTTGTTTGTATGAACAGATCCTTCCTTTAAATGACACACACACCTGCAGGCTAGATTACTGTGCAGGAAAGGTATGTATGGAGCAAAGGAATGATGTAACCATTATCTATCCTTCCAGCAAGGATAACAAACGCAAATGTAAGTAGAACACATCATTTATATGCGCGTCTGCTTATATTTATGAGTTAACTACTTTCACCAAAGAACAATAGCTTGTCTGTAAGTGCACACACACATCCCACATAGGTGGGATGTGAAAGTGGTGGTTGGCGGGAGTGTTGAAGTTTCACCTCTTTGAGACAGGATCAGGGGGAGAAAGGGGGTTGAAAGATGAGTTATGTCATTCCTGAGCTCATATGCAATTCCTGCCATGCCAGGAGGATGGTGATAACTCACCAAGAAGGTTTTAAAAGATGGAGACAAACAGAGAGAGGGAGAAAGGAGGGAGAGGTGTCCAGTGTAATGAATCGCTCTGCACTGGAGATACAGCAGAAGTGTAAATTTAACCAGCTCTCAAGTGAAGAGGTCTGGCCGAGTTTATTTGAGAGATCATTATTGTTATTGATAACACCAGTGGATTTGATAATATATATAAATAGGGTTTGATTAATCACATTCAAGCTGAGGTTGGTGAGCGAGATAACACAGAATAATGAGGGGAGAAAAGACCACATTCAATGTTTAATTTGCAGTGAATGAACTGTCAGGAGTGTCCTTGTATTTACAGATTTCTTTTGACTCCACTGCTGCTGCACTATTTATACTCTGAAAGCAGAGCTGTCTTTTCCAGGTGTGCTGGGTGTGCAGGAGCAACAGAAATACATAGTAGTTGTTGAACGATCAACACAGAAAATAAATCAAACAAGATTCTGTTTAAACAATTATTGTCCAACACAGACAAAAAAATGACATATACAGTATAATTAGGGCTCTTTCATTTATTCTTAGTATTTGATGAAACGGGCTGACCTTTGGAGAAACATGCTTGCTTTCTTGCCGAGAGTAAAACGAGGAGATTAACACTGTCATATCTGTCAAGTAAATGTGAAGTTTAAAAAGTAATTTACCGTTGTACAGCATTGAGGTCAGCCGTTTCACCTTTCCAGCCTCTATGCTAAGCTAACGCTATTTGGATGTTTGGTAGCTTCACATTCATCTAACAGACATGATCTCGGTATCGATCTTCTCAAATCTTTCACAATCCTAACACTCTCTGCAACAAAGCCAATTTCTTTAAGTGTATTTCTCAAAGTATTGAACTATTAAAGGGGACTTTTTCCTCATTTTGCCACATAAACTAAACTTTTTTTTTTAAAGTTTCCTCAATTCACAGGGTTACATCATCACTACTGGATCACTTTACTTCAGTCTAACTTATAATAAATACGGAATATACAATCCGAGGTTCTTCTAAAAATTGTCACTGAAGCTGTGGTGTAATGAAAGTGGTAAACGCTCCTAGAAGATGCTGATTTATCAGTTTGTTAGTACTGCAAAGTTGACCATACAATGACCTAAACACACTGGTTACCATTTTGTTGCTATTTCTCATGGATATAACTCTTAATATGATGATTTAAGGGCTACACTTTTAAGTAAAATATAGAACCTGATTTGTGTCTTTGTACAGGAGCATTTATTGTAGTAGACATTATTTCTATAGTTTAAGTAATATTATACATAAGATATTAAGTTCTTGTTTGACACGTTTCACCGCTGCACCTTGGTGTCCATGTGGGCCGGACACTTATGACACAATAAATAACATAACTAACTTCTTTGGCTTCAGCCTTTTTTTAATCCTGCCTATAAAACTCTGACTGAGAAGTTTTCCAACTGGACAAACAGCTATTAATGAGCACAACATTGCTAAAAAGTGGAGATTCAGACATCTGGATTACTTCTCTCCCATATCCCCCCTCTTATAGTAAGATAAACTGCCTCCCATTAGAGTCTGGATCTGTTATCTGCATTTTGAGCGAAATGTTGTGCCACATTAAACAAATGATATATATGTAATGTCTGTAAAGTGCTGCCATGACGTGCAGAGACTCACATGATGGACAGACAGCACCAGGAAGGCCCCTCCCCCGGCACACTCGGTTATGACTGCCAGGAAACGTGGGTTGACAGAACAGAAGTTGTTGTCCTGGACGCTGCGTGTGATTGGCACGCCATCATAGCAGCTCTCCTTGGTGGCAGCCTTACCAAACACGTGTCGGAACTTGGAGCTGCGGTACTGAGGACGCCATGTCATCTGAGACGGAGAGAGGGAGGGAGGAAAGTGGAGGTCAGTCAAGGAGAGTCATCCATCTCTCACAGTTATGTGAACTGGGGTTTTTATGGGTGTTAATATTCCTGTTACTTTCCCACAAGAAAACAAATTCAAGATGTTGTTCGATGTGATCAAAACATCAACAAAATTCACTCTGGGGCCGAAAAACACTGAACCCTGCTTATAGGAAAGGACACACTGCTTTGTTATAGTAAAGAAATTACTACATAACTAAAACCAAGACACTGATAAAAAGCCATAATATACTTGACAGGCCAGGCAGGAGCACCTGCTTGAGTTACATTCCTTTCAGATCAAAGTAATGCTTCCTGCCTTGTTTTTATGGTATTTACATAAACCTGTTTTTTGTTGCTGTTCTATAAATAGCAAGCGTCACTATATTCATAAAACATAAACACATAAAGGTTGTCTGAACAAAGGTTAAGCATTTATGAATGAGCTTTATACAATGAAATAAAAGTAGCAGAGGCCTGAAATAGTTTTGTTTCAGTTGCTGGCGTTCTTTAGTGGATTAACTTGGGATCAATTGAGCATTTAATTCAATAATGAATGTAAATTTTCATAATGTTGACCATGAATATGTTCTCTCTGAGAAGCTCTCTGAGTAATACAGCTGAGGAATATATAATATAGAATTATATAATACAAGACTAAAGTGACTTATGCTTGTTCATACATGTATTTCGACATGCTGATTATTCTGCTCTTCTTGTGTCATATAGAACGAGAAAACTCTATTGAAGATAAAGCTTTTTTTTGGGAAAAGGTTTGCACCCAGATCAAAACTAAAATGTTTGATGTAATGGGGCACATATTCAAGGAAAGACATTTCTTAATGATAAAGGAATTTATTTTAGGTCAACATGTATATAGTGAGCATCTGAAATACTAAGTAGCAACACTAGCAACACTGTCATTATCCAGTTCCATTATAACAACAATGTTTTCTTTATGTCTTTTTACTTTAGATTCATTATTGCCTGAAATATTCACAAATTCACACTTTTTGGATGCCTAGTCTAGGAATATTTCATTTAATTAGACATCTATAAAACTACTAAAGTACAACAAATCACAAGCAGTGATTCACTTTTTTGTGTTGGAAAAACTTCCAATTGGCGTCAAATCACTGACAACAGTTTTGTGTAAAAACCTTGTTTGTGTTTCAAGAATATGATGTATGAGATCAGGTCAGCAACAGTTCTTTCTTGTTTCATATTAGATCATTTGTTTTTATGTTGTAAATGAAATATTCGTGGTTATGACTGTAATGAAGTTTGATTTAGAAACAGCTGGCTTATTGCATAATATTTATATTAGACTTTGCCGTGTTTTCTAGATTATTTTTTCATTTTTAATTTTCCTATTCATCTGAGTTGTTTGAAGGATATTCTCAAAATAAAATAACTCACTCAATCATAATGCAGCAGATGAATATGGGGGAGGGAAAACCTTTGATATTTCCTATATCCTGAATCTCTTTTTAGCCATTTTCCTTAAGCTAGTCGATGCATATGTCATTACTGGGAGATAAGTGGCTCTGGTCCACTGGGACAGAGTCTGGCCAGCATGTCTGCTCTGCTACTCTCACTGGCTCTCTGCCTGCCTGCTGCATGGTCATTACTTATGAATTAGGGGTGGAGGAGGTTGACGGACAAGATGTTAACGCAATAATGGTCTGAAACAACAACTTACACACAGAGAGAGAATTACAGGAGTAATGAACAAAGGGCGGTACCGTCACCACATGCTGCTTTCCCGGAAATCACACGTCACCTAACAACAGTGACATCATTTTCCTGATTTATGTGGAGTGCCTGCTGGCCTTTCACATGATGGCTAAATAAACACAACCAAAATGCAAACAGAGTGACATCACAGCGAGTGCAGTCAAAATAATAGCGTTTGGATAACATGATGCAGGTGTGGTTGCAGCAGTGCTGACTGGAAGGAGGTGCAGCAGTCTGGTAAATAAAAAAATGTCAGAGAAACAGAAATAGATGGGCAGAGATTGTGACTCTCCACGTCTCGGTTTACTCTCCCACCTCTCACCTTCTGCCCCCGAGCCTTCACAGAGCCTGGTGCCGTCAAGCTGGAATGCCTCCCTACCTGTCAAGGAGCCTCATTAACCTACTCAGGTGTATAAGTGTCTGACCGCCAAAGACACCATCAATCACATCCATGCAACACCTCTGCAGCTGAACTTGCAGAATTCAAAGTTAACTTATCAGCATTATTACGTCAACAATAACATCTTGCATTACCCGAATAAATCAAATACTGACAAAAGGAATGTATTAAATATGAATATGTTGTTTGCCCTCCTCTCTCACACGCTGTAAGTAAGGACATCGGCACCTTGAAGGTTTCTCTGCAGCTAACCATCATTTTAACCATCTATAATTATCTATTCATATGTGGGTTATTTTCAAATTTTCATGTTTTTGTCTATAAAATGTTTAAAACATAATAAAAAAAAGACCACCACAACTTCACAGACCTCCACAATTTTAACTGCTTTTTGTTTACCTGCAAAATGCATACTCTTGAAACATCACATTTTTTAAAGACAGCTGACAAAGAATAATAAAAGAGCTGCGCCACCTGAAAGGCTGTCATTATTACACATAAAATACAGGTTATCCCACACAACTGATTGTCAGTACCAGATGCTTCATCTAAGTAGAGCACAACCAGTTTAATAAGCAGGTTAAGCACGGATGGAGCAAAAAAGTCAGCTTACTAATTGATCTGCTGTTGTTTGTGTTTTTTACGAGACATCAGACTGATATCTGCAGACTGCTCCTCGCTACCCAGCAGGTAGAGACGACTCATCTCTCAGCACTTCAACTCTGATAGCCAGAGATGACACCAGGTAAACTAACACAAACCGAGAGCCCAGATCAGTGTGGAGAGTCAGTTTTAGTCTGTCCTTCTCGTAGATGTGACCATTAAATTCACTAGGAGACAGCCAGGGATAGCTAGCCACCTGAAGTCAGACAGACCCATCACAGCCAGCTACCATCTATGTTACTTCTCGACTAAAAATTACTTTTTGGTGCACATTGGACTAATAGTGCATATTGTAAATGTTACTTTTTAGACATTTTACACATTGTACAAAAGAAAAAAGATCTATTTAATCAAAAGAAAGAATGAGATATCGCTGAGCCCTACCAGAAAACCTAAAAACCTAAAGTCCGAAAATATCTTGTTTGTCTGACTAACAGTCCAAAAACCAAAGATTTTTAGTTTATTATTATTATTATTATTATTATTATTATTATTGTATTCGACAAAGATAGGCAGCAAATCCTCACATTTTTGACATTTTTACTTAAAAACATACTCAAACAATTAATTCATTATCAATTATTTAATGTCAATTAGGGCTGGAACGACGCAAAAACTGTGCGTCGATGCCTTGTTTGAAAAAAAATGGCGGCAGCGAGTAGACTCAGTTGACTCTGATCAATGTAAAAAACGAACTCGTAATTCAAAGGTATGGGACTATTTTTCCGTAAAAGGAGGCCATTCTGTCGTTTGTCAGCTGTGTAAAATGGAGATGGCTTATCATAAATGCACGATGGCGATGCTGTTGTATTTTGGGGAAAACCCTATCCCAAGGGACAGTGACCCCCTTAAATGGTGGAAGGATAATGCAAAAAGATTCCCCACACTGTCTGCTTTAGCCAAATCGTATTTGGCTGTACCTGCCACATAAACGCCATCTGAAAGGCTTTTTTCAGTTGCTGGAAACATTGTCACCAAAAAAAGGGCAAGCCTGACTGCTGAGCATGTTGAAATGCTAACATTCCTCCACTCCAATGCATGACTACATCATGTCTTGGATTAAACACACACACAGACACACGCATAGACACACACTACACACAGTATTCTTGAGTGAAAAGGCAGAGTGTATGTTCCTGTGAATGAAGAGCACTTTATATTTTGTTGGTTCAAAAAGAACACTGCTGCTGTTTATATTTTATTTATTTTATGTTGATAACATTTTCTTGATTCTTGCACAACAGTTTTATTTATTGAAAGTATTTTATTTTATTTCATTTTATTTTTTGTTAAATGTTACCTCTGGCGTCAGATTGCACTATTGTTTTCATTACTTGAATTTTATTTTGGAATTTGGTAATTTTTGGTAAAAACAATAAAAATATGTTGGAATGAAATTTCAGTTTTTTCAGTGAGATACATAAATTAGCATATGTAAATTGCTATATAAGTCAAATAATGGGAAAATAATCGATAATCCAATCGAATCGAATTCGAATCGAATTGAAAAAATGAATCGTTAGATTAATCGATGCATCGAAAAATAATCGCTAGATTAATCGATTACAAAAATAATCGTTTTGCCCAGCCCTAATGTCAATCATTCCAGGTCCATCAGAAACGTCACACCTCTTCGCATATATACTTTGAACTTACTGTCTTGCATTCCTTCACTGTGGCTCATTATAAATGACAAGTTGTTATGTAAGCTATTCCCATTCTTTAAACTTCTCTGATAACATATCTGTGTTGCAATGGTGAGCCACCCAAAATGTATTCCTGATCATTATCACCCTTTTGTGCTTGTAAAAGAAATACCATTTGCTCTGCTCAGCAATAAAAAGAAAATATTTAAAAAGGCAACTTCCCCAGGCTGACACACATAAAGGCATGAGAGGAATTAACTGTTGAACTCACAGAGAGAAATGATATTTACCTACTACAGTTTTTCTACATTTGACCATCAACCAGTGCGGTGCTCGTGTGAGTAAGGACTGCATGCAATGCTCAGTGAGCTACATGCAATTACCAACTGGAGTACGTCTGTTTTGATATCATCAGCATTCATGTATTGCTGAGGCTTACAAGAGCAGAGAGAGAGGCTTCCAGGACAGAAAGCTAAGACATCTTGTCACATCTAAAGCAGGATGTAATCAGGCCAGTGGCAGCTTCCTCTCAGCTGTGTATTGCAGCAGGTACACAGCAGGCTGCATGGTGGGCGGCCTGTCTATGCTCTACGAAGAACTGATGACGAAAACACTATTCTTGCTATTTATACTCTGGCTTCTTGCTGATCAAAAGACAGTCAGGCACGTTCACTGACAGTCGTTTTATTCCCAAGGATTTTTCTTTTTCTTGAACCAGCTTTACAGTACGTCTGGCAAATTAAAAAAGGAGATGCAGTCCTTTATGTCAGAGGGAAATTTATTTTAGTCCGAAACCAGTGAGTCACAGCGGCAACTGCAATAAGGGGGCTTTAAAAACAGTCATAAAACTAAACTGAAAACACAGATATAACTTTAAAAAAAGATATATGTACATCTGGTTTGCTCGACCAGAGTTTTCGTGTGGGGTTGTGCTTCTACATGGATGTGCACAGTATACGTGTTCACCTACTCCTCACCTACAGGCTGTCTTTTAAGCACCTCATAACTCAAACACGTACAACAGCAGCCACTCCTCTCTTTGGCTTGCCAAGGCTTGGTGCCGGAGGAGGGGTGGAGTTCAAAGTTTACTTGTGATGTCAAGATATCGGTTACTCAAGCAGCACAGAGCCTAAAGGTATGAGCAGGGAGAAAATTCATGCTCAAAATGTGCTAATCCCAAAGCACCCACTGATCTACTATCAATACCTCAATCCAATCCAATTGTCTGCAAGGACTTACCCCCGTCTTAACAACAGTGACCTCGCAACCCAGAATCTAATCCAAAAAAAACCAACCCTCCACTGCCTATAAAACCCATCATGCACCAGCCCCACCTTCTCAATCTGTAGATGGGATAGCTGTAATGTTTTGTAAACGTTCAAAGTGAAATTCAAGACAAGGAATGTACAGGTGTTAACATATGTCGAGGCAGTGCAATAACAGTGTGCACACATACATTGTGTGTGTGTGTGTGTGTGTGTGTGTGTGTGTGTGTGTGTGTGTGTGTGTGTGTGTGTGTGTGTGTGTGTGGTTTAGACTGTCTGATATCATACACAGATGACAGCTCACAACCTCTGTCTTGTAATAGGATAACCAAGAGAGATAATCCAAGAGCTGGTTCATTGCTTTACAGCACACATGTGAAATGAACATGAAAGGATAAGACAGGATACCGCAGTGTCTGCTCCGCACTCTTTACCTGCAGATTTAAGCTTTGTGCATGTTTTATATGTGTTACTTTTTATGCTAGTGTATTCAAAATGTATCCTACTATGACAAGAGGATGTAGATGACACATCTACAATAAGGTGTGCATGAATGAATCTACACCGTCATGCACACACTAAAGCAAACATAAAAACAGATCTTAGTTTCTGTTTCATCAAACTGTGCCATCACTACTGCATCAGCTGCACTCTAACACATCCACACACATCGCTTCATTGTATTAAATCTGTAACTCATGCTTTTAAGAGGTTTTAGGAACACTGACATCCAATTTACACTTTCAGATCTTCAGATAAGCTGACAATAGTCCTTTATTCTAAACAGATGTTTTACAGCTGTGTGGTACAATGAACAGACAAAAGTCAATTAATGATTAACATGTACAGGACAAGAGTCTGGTGGGCAGGGTGCAGATTATATGAACGAAACCAATCAACTCATGAATGGAAATATTAATTCCATGGAAGCCTTACTATGGGATTAACATTATGTATCATGAAAATATTGACTTGGGTTTGTTTTGGAGTATCAAAGAGTTTTTAGGTTGACACTGACTTTTTTTGTCCCTTCTCTGGGATTTTTTCAGTAGCAGCATTTGTTGTTAACTTGATAGCTGAGCAATCAACATACTTTCATTTCTTTCAGCTTATTTTAAGGAACAAAACAAGACTAGAAAATGATAACTAGAACCATTAAAATATACAATACTGTGAAAAATATTTTGTAAATCTGCACACACAACTATGGTGAGTATGTTGGATCAAAACTGACGCGGGAAGTCAGTCTGTAAACTGTGAGGGATGTTTACCGCTGTCAGAGTGCGTCATACAGTGATTGTGTGGAGACTGTTTAAAACCTGTATCAGTCTGACTGCTAGTGTTTCTTGCAAAGTGACTTATTTTTAGCAACACTGCCACATTTTGAGTTAAGCATGTTGTTATTATCACCAATTGAAATGATGGCCAAAACAAGAGACAAGTTGTGATAAATTGGGATTATCTATTGATGCAGGTGTAAAGATCAGAATTAGAAATCAAAACAAAACTCAGCCTCTACTAAAGCTTTTCAGCTAGCAGGTTTCCCATCAAGTTTTCCATTATTTCCCAATGTGGATAATACACAGTTCCTGTAGAGCATCAATTAGCTACTGACAAACATCCATGCTGCATATAATATGCAAGACAATATGATATAATAAGTCCTAGATGCACTTACACACAGAGAGCATTACTATTAACTGGCACACCACAAAGATACAAACACACTCACACACACTGGCTTACACTGAAACTGGGTATAATTACAAAAACTTAAACAGCGATACCAAAATTATTTTTTTTTAAAAGTCGTTAGAAATACCAAAACAATACTTTTTACTCATCTCTTAAGAGTGAGAAACTACATCTGACCATGATTTAGATCAATAAACAAACCAGAGAATTATTTAGCACATCTGATGCCTGATTCGATTAGATACTTTACATTGTTAGATACTATATTTACTTACACACATTTCGGTCAGGACTCAAAAAGTACTGATGTTTGATACTCAGCCCAATCCTACACTTCCACAGTTAGGACAAAAAAGCACTGCACGCTCATGCTTTAGGTTCATAAACCTTGACATGAGAAAGAGGATACTGAGCGCAATGAAAAGACCTCAGACTTCAATTCAAACCACAAGGCACGTGTTTCAGTGGATGGTAGTGTTTTGAAGGGTGGACGCCACCATAAATAGCCATCTGTGGGAAGAGATGACTTTCTTGGGATGGTGGATGATGTCATTTCCACTGGCATGGAACAGCTTTGGTTTCGCATTGACATTTTTTTGTCGTCAGCGAAAAAAATAGAAAATACTTCACGCTTATGGCAGGGAATGAGTAGCTTCTTGTCCAAGTTTGAGCAAAAGACAGTGATCAAAATGAGTGCAAGTGAAGTCAGCAGTCACATAAATCTCATTCTGTGCAATGGATCGCTTTTTAAAAGAGACTTTTCCAAACATGCATAGATTCAGGCAATAAGCTGGTTTGAAGATACATTTCTGTTTCATCTTGTTCAAGCCTGCCTCATGCACACACACACACACAGTCCTGAGTAAGAATCCACTACAGAAAAAGGGAGCCCCCCAAAAACACACACACACACACACACACACACACACACACACACACACACACACACACACACACACACACACACACACACACACACACACACACACACACACACACACACACACACACACACACACACACACAGTTGGGCAGGGGTCACCAGAGCTAAAGACGAAAAGATCAATAACAGAATGTCAAACTGCAGAAACAGATCAGAGACATCAGCACATGAAAGAAATCAAGACACAGACAGAGAGAGACAACACGGAAGAGAAAGAAACAGAGTGTGCAGTTGAGCAACAGGGTATGAGAGGTAAACTGGGAGTTCAGCAGCACTCACCCTGACGAGTGAGACGTCACTGGACTTAACAATCAGCGGCGGGTCCTTGAGTGAGAAAAAGTTACGTCTCTGTGTGTGAGTGGCAGGCCAAACACACAAAAATCCCCACGCAAAAAAAAAAAAAAAGTCACTTGTCTTGCTTTATCTCAAGCACATGGATCAACACTGCTTCTTGGCACACACACAGAAACATGCATGCCAATACACACACACACACACACATACAAGCACGCACACACAAGCAGATAGCCAGTCCAAAATCTTACAGTCCTGTCCAAGCAGAGACCTAACCAAGCTCCTCTTCTTTCTTTGATGTGCACAATCCACACAGACAGTCAGTCACTCAGAGGAGACGGTGGGTGTGTGTGCAGCATGAAGGCGAGTGCGTGTGTGAACAAGCTAGGGGAGAGTGCAGGAGTGTCTACACTCCCTGAGAGGGGAGGTGACTACAAGGAAGAGAGAGAGAGAGAGAGAGCGAGAGAGAGAGAGAGAGAGAGAGAGAGAGAGAGAGAGAGAGAGAGAGAGAGAGAGAGAGAGAGAGAGAGAGGGAGAGGGAGAGGGAGAGAGAGGGACAGAGAGAGCGGCAGGTAATCACACTCCCTCTCTTTCTCTAAGTGCCGCTCCCTCTCGTCACTCCTCCACAGCGTTTGCTCAATCAGGATATCTAACTCGATCTATGATATGAAAAAGACAGTAAGAGGGGAAAAATTATTCTTCAACCTTGTTGCTCAATAAGAAATGACCTACTTGTCAGATGAGCCTTGCTACTACAGGCACGTAGCTAATAAACAGACATTATGCTTCTCTTTAGCTATAAATTATTCTTCCTAGAAAGCTGCTCTTTTGTGAGTGTACAGCAGTGAGGATTTTCAAGGTGAGGAAAGTTTATTTAGATGGCATCTTTGAAACATAGAGGGCATTCTTTTGGGTGAAGAAATGCATCAGAGCGATGTATAAAACATAACAGAGGAAAGCAAAATAGAAATCATGGAAATAAAATCACAAATAGTCTCAGTGCAGAGCAGTAACAAGTTGGAGCGAATTTAAAGAAGGAAATAAAAGTGAAGGAAAGCAGGCGACCAAGTGGTTGAAGATGCTAACCGCATAATCGCAGCATCCAATGTTGTAGTTTGCATGTCATCCTCTCATTTCTTGTCATCTCTATACTGTTTCCTCTCTAAAAGGCAAAAATGACTCAGAAATACTGTAGAGACACAACAGATTTTAATGTAGATTTGAAAATGACGCACACTTTAGGAACTGAAAAGGCTCTTCTGTTCCTGACTATTTGCTGATTTATAGATTTTAAGTCCCCTCCACTCAAAAATATGTTTGTGTTCTTCACTTGGATGTTTGTGCAGAGTTTGACACTAAAAGGCTGTTTTTTGTTGAAAGAGGAAAGTCTTTCTTTGCTAAACTTAAATTTTACTTTAAAGGGGCTGGCCTATGAACAGAATTTGTGACATCACAACTAGTTTGGTCCACAGTGTGTGTGACTACTTACAGTGAAGGAGGAAAAATCAGTTGAAGAAATTAACAGTATTTTCATATTCACAGATTCACCACTTCAGCACATACTAAACACATACTATTCCAAGCAGTTGATTTTTTTTATATCTTACAACATGTCTGGAAAGGATCTTTTTGACTTATTCCATTATTTCATCCATAATTCAGCCCGATGTTCTCCACTACACAAACACCAAACTAATATTTCCACTCAAAGGACCAGTGTGTAAGATTTACAGGGATCAACCGGCAGAAATTGAAAATAATATTCACCATGTTACAACGCCACATTTCTACAGTAGCCCAGAAAGGACAAACCAAACACTGGCTCTAGAGAGGGCCTACAGCATTTTTCACAAGTTTTGTGGCCACCGTAGGTTCTCCTGCATGCTTGAAAGGGGAGGGGGGATAGTGAGGTATATTCACTTAGTTGCAATCTGCAACCTCACTGCTAGATGCCACTAAATCCTGCACACTGGTCTTTTAATGTCATAAAGCCTGGCAGTTTCTCTCACACCATTTGTAGTCTGTGAACTCCTCAAACTAGAAACCTTCAAGTAAAAGCAAACAAAGTACAACCTGCACACAAATATTGATAGACTGACTTTGCAGACTACTTAGTTGCTACAAAACCCATTCATGTACTTTCATCTGGACAGTGGTTTCAAATGCTCCAAGTCAAAGTGAAACATTACGTAATGGCACATTAGCATCAGAGGCTAGGAGAGGCTGGGCTGACAGGTCGATATGAGGATGGTCAGGCAGGGGGGGGAAAAAAACACACTGGCCACTCACAGCTGGCCTTCACACAGTCAAACTGGGATTGAGCAGAGAGGCTGATCAATCACTACTATTGCACAAACATGCATGCCTGCACATCAGTTTGTAAAGGAGAAAAGTGCTCATATAATGTATCTACTTAAAAAGGCAGCAATACCATGATGTAAAAACACTGCATTAGAAATAAAAAGTCCTGACTTACAGTTTTACTTAAAGCTAAAACCTTAAAACTTAATTTCATATTATGAGTATTACTACTTGAAATTGAATATTTGTGACTTAAAAAGCAAAAAAGTTTTAAATTAAGTGGAGCTGAAGACTCACATCAGCTATATCATTGCAGTATGTGTTAGTTTGATTTGAGGTTCATCATAAAAATGTGTTTTCAGGGTCTTCAAGTACAGAAATATAATCAGAAATCATTATTGTTAAGAAGAATGGCCTCTTATAGAGTGTTGTATACATTATTGGATTATTACTACTGATGCATTCATGTTTCAGTAGCAGCTTAATGTTGTAGCTGGTTGAAGTAGAGCTTGTAATTAGTTTACACACTGTTGGTACTCGGTCTTGAAATGATCAAATGTTTTTTTGATAAAATCTTAATCTTCAAAGTGACTAGTAACATTATGTGTTGGATAAATGTACTATAGTGCAGTAAAAAGTTCAATATCCCTGTCTGTAATGTAGCAGAGTATAAAATAACACAAGTATAACATACATAAGTATATAGTGGCATAAAATTGGAAAAGTGGAGTTGTATATGGTACTTGAGTAAATGTACTTATTAGAGAGTATGGGAGACACACACACACACACACACACACACACACACACACACACACACACACACACACACACACACACACACACACACACACTATTGATAAAGCTGGCCAGAAATACATCACCCCCAAATACACAACAAAGTCCAACGGTCAAATGCTGTCTCTGAGATAAGGAACAGCACACATGAATTGGTAAAGAAGTGACAAGCTGGTTGGTTCATCAAAGCCAGGAGTTCAATACAAACAATCTGCTGTGAGAACATTCAATACACACCAAACATCGACACATAATGACATTAACTATTCTACCTCTACTGAAACTAACTGATTTGATCAGAACAGATGCTAACATTTTAGGGAAATGCTTAGAAATTTGAGGTTATCTGACCAAACACACACAGATTATTAATATAATGTATGAGCCAGTATTTAGTAGTAGTTGTGTCAGAAGTGTGTATCATTGCATTAACGATATTATCCAAACAGACAACTCCATGTATCTACTCTGCTTATCAGAGCAGACAGACGGCTTCGATTTATGACACTTGTTAGCAGCCAAGACTCCACTTGTTAAACACTGCACTTCCTTTAATTCGGTTCCTGGCTCTTGATTAAACCTTTTCGGTTTTTTGAGTGTGTGTTTGACTTGCAGCTAATTATCAATAAGGACAGGGCATGAGTCCTAAAAGCTTGTCTCTCTTTCCAAAGAGCTCAAACCAGAGGATTGCTCTCTAATCACACAGTCGCAGAGTAATAGCTAGCTGCTGTTAGGAAAAAGGCCAGAGCCTTTGACACTACAGAGGCACAGTGACCTTCCCTTCCTCACTTTGTCATCTCTGATTAACCGTTTAAGGGTGTTTTGACTGTAAAACACCTGGTTTGAGTTCCTAATACCATCCTGTGTTACAGTTTGGTGCCTGTAGTAAGTTTTTGGCTTTTCTTATACTTTAGTGTAGTGTTTTCACTACAGGCTTTAAATGGTCAAGTGCTCACCAACTGAACAAATAGTGCAGTCCTATTCAAGCATACACTTCACCAAACAGGTGCAGTCAATAATTGAATAAGTCATCTGGAAGTATTGAAGTCCAGTGTACACAGAAACTTCCATTAAAGACAGATTCATTTACACGAGTCCTCCCAAGAGCAAATAAATTAGACTGGTTAGGGCAACAGCTATATGGGAAAACAATTCCTGTCCGAGCAGCACTTACATGAGATAAGCAGAGTCAAGCTTTTGTCAGGAATTTGCATGTTGTTTAATGCTCTGGTTTTGTTGATTTTCTGTGCAAATGAGGAGCCACACCTGCTCAAAGTCACAGGCAAGCTACTGATTCTGCAAGGATATCCACATGGATATGTTGACCTCAAAAATGTGAAGAGGCAATCAGTGAAAACATCTCAAAATCTCCACATTCAGTGTGCAAGCCATACGAGTAAACACACAATTTTGTTATGTTGTAGATGGACACATTCCAAAATACAGGGTTTCCCACAGCACTTTACAGTTAAGGCGGCCGCCTTAGCAACACACGCCTGCCGCCTTAACTAACGTCTTAAAAAAATAAAAAATAAAAAACAAAAATAAATATATATATATGATCAGGGCCTGAATTTCAGCGCGGGATTGCAGGTATTGCGCACAATTTAATTGATTCCCGCAAATCCAACACTTATATTCCCGCACACATTTACAGCGATGTATATTAATGTTCAACCAACGTCTGCAGCGGTGCTTACTGCAGGACGACTGGCCGGAACCGCTATGTCCGACTGTCTGACTTCGACCCTGAACACACCTGTAGCTCTCGCTGTACCTCCCGCTAGCATAACACAGACACGCTAACAGTGATATCAAGTTTAAGGAAACAAACACAGACCGCTGGTTAAAACATAAATCTACATCATCTGAGGCAGAACCTGCTCAGAAAAACTAATGAAAACAGCGCCATGTGATGTCATCATTAACAACGTTAATCCTCAGACAGGTAACTGTGACGTTACTATAGCAACACGTTTCAGGCTTTCTCATTCAGCAGTCCTGAAGAGAGAGAGTGAGGCAGATTCAACAAAAACGTGATGCTACTGAAGCTGAATATCACTACTTAACTGTATAATACCATATAACTTGTAATTACTATAAAATATAGTTCAGAGAATAAGTTAACTATATAAGATAGACTCACTGGCCTAAACTGTGCAATCTAATTTAATCCAATACAGCAGATCTGCTATAAATTCTACATTTATGAAGCTTATACTACATTTTTTAACAAGAAGGTGAAAATTCTGCTTTATGTTCATTATTGAGTGATTGTGGTGTATTAGGATGCATTATATTGAATGGTGTTCTTAATATTTTGTCAATTCCATCAACATACACGAGGAGGGCAAAATATTAGGAACACCTTTCAATATAATGCACCCAAGTACACCACCACCTCTTAGTACGACCTCAGTAATAAACTAAGTGGAATTATCACATTTTTGACAATGTCAACAAAAACTAAAAATGTATAAACACGCATCCACTGACAGGAGCACCAACCCACATATACAAATAAAGTGTAGCAATGGGGTTTCTGGCTTAACAGCACCGTACTGAGCACGTGACAGGTGTGTTTACAGGGTTTGTGTGCTCTAAAAGACATCATGGACATAAAGTCACACAGCTAATGGACTGTTAGCCAAGTTTGACGGATTGGTGTTTTATTTGCACAGTAAAAGCTAATGTAAAAATATACTTGAAAGATATAGCTCATGTTAAGCTTGCTCCATTACCATTTTGTTACTTGTTGATAAAATTATTTCAATTTAAATGAGATGGTAGTCCAAATGTTGGATTTGAAGAACCTTTTGGACATATACCATATTATATCCTTATCACCCACCGCTATCTCACGCTATGACTACACAGCTGTAACAACAATGAAATGATCAGCATGGGCAATGATCAAGCTTCAGATGAGGATCTAGTCTTGTGTCTCAACAGGTAAAGGTGTGACTAAGTACACTGTCACAGTCAATGGGTTACATCTTTGCTTGCACTAACCTGAACTTGAGAAACACACACAAGTGCATGTTTTTAGTTCTTTTCCATCAAGCATCTGCAAATTTCAGTAAATTGCAGTCAGTCAGTCCAGAGGTAATTTAGAAAGAAATGCTTTAGTTGTGATCCATTCAAGTAGATCAAAGACAGAATGAATATGGCAATCAACAGACAGGAAGACACTTGGGGAACCAAGAATTTGATGACGATTCAGATAAAAAGTTTTGGTGGTGATGTTTGTGGTTTCAATAAGATGACACATTTCATCACATCGTTGACTGAAGTACATTGTGTGAGGATGATCTCACCTCCAGTTAGCGTGAGTCAGATATTAGCATGCCTGTGCAGTGCACCCCATTGTTTCATGTCTGATTCACAACAATATATGCATTAACACAGCTGTTTGAAACAATTCCCATTCATGATATCACAGCCCTGCTTACCTGCTTACATCAATTTTGGCAGCGAATAGTGGATTGTACAGCCAATAATCCCTGGATCCACATCAGTTCACATCAAAAATATATTGTACTTTCCTGAGAGATCAAGAATCACGTTAAAATCTACAATAAATGTAATAATTTACGGTTATTAGTTTTAGTTAGTACAACTTTGATGATTATACACATAAAGAATGTAATCCTCCACACACACGCACACATATACAGAAACGTCTGGCAAGAGTAAAACAACAAACATCGGCTGAGTTTGATGAGCTGGAAACCAAATCAACTCCTTTATTGACTTACAGTAAAAGGGTCCGGCCTCGAGACATTCTGGATGTTGTCTAATACACAACATATAATGATTACGTCACAGAACGGAAGCAAGACTATGTCTTACAAAGTGTCCAGAAAAGGACTGTGTAATTTGATACTAACTCACCGCTAACTAAGCCTAGGCTGACCAAACGTCCTCTTTTCCCCGGACATGTCCACTTTTTACGTCCCGTCCGGGGCGTCCGGGGTTTTTTTATTAATTGATGATAATGTCCGGTTTTCCTTCTGTGTGTGTATATGTGTGTGCCCCCTCTCCCCCGGTTGTCATTGTTTGGGTTAGCGTGTGTGACGTAATCCCCGAGAGGTTGCCCTGTGTCCAAAACTCACAACAAGAAAGCAGCAGACACCGGCGGTGCAGCTGAAGCGTTCAAGATGCCAAAGCGCAAATGCACGTTCACAGATGAACTGCGAAAAAAATTCCCAGTTTACCGACCCGGTCGGGACTGGCTGAGTGCACCGTGTGCGAAGCTGGTACATATGTGTCTGTGTCCAATAAAGGTGCCGGGGACCTCACAGCTCATATGGACACAGAGAAACATGAAAAAGCAGTGCGAGGTGAGAGTAGTTCAGCAATTCTGCAGTTCTTTGTGAAACCCCGAAAAACAGAGGATGCTGTAAATGCAGCGGAGGGTGCGTTGGCATTTCATACTGTGAAACACCACCACAGCTACAGGTTTTTCTAATACAGTTGAGGTATTATTTAGAACATTATTTCATATTATTTATTTGTCCACTAAGACTTGAAAAGAGAGCTATTATTTTACAAGTTGATTTTTCTAACACAGAAGAGACATTATTTCTATCGTTATTTTATTCCAGAGATTTTACATTTATTTTACATTTTTATATATATATTTTACAATTGAGGCATAATAAAGAAAGTTCAGTTACCTATGGGAAGCCTATCTGAATTTCTGTCTTTGGGAGATATTATTTTGTAATATAACAAAATATTCTATCCATACATATAAACTTTAAATATATTAAAATTATAAGGAATCTTTGAGTAAACTGCGAGTATCATTTAAGTAGGCTATCTCGTGGCCGGGCTGAGTGTCCTCTTTTTTGGAAATCAAAATATGGTCACCCTAACTAAGCCCCGCCTTCCTTAGTTACCCTTGCCATGCCCTGTCAAAAGTTCCATTCTACGATGCTCACCTTAGTTACTGTTGCTTTGCCCTGTCAAGAGTTCCATTCTACAATGCCCACCTAGTTACTGTTGCTATGCCTTGTCAAGAGTTCCATTCTACAATGTCCATTTTAGTTACTGTTGTTATGCCTCGTTAAGAGTTCCATTCTATGACGCCAAGTGGGAGGAGCTATTTCAGCGACCACACATTTTGGCAGCTGAAATGAAAACCAAACAGATTTCATTGTCTGTAGCTAGCTTGTTTATTTATGGAGGGGGAAGCAGTGCACCGTCAATACTGTGTATGGGGGTGACGGTGCCCTGCTGACCTCGACTCGGGACGTCGTGGATCGGTGGAAGGAATACTTCGAAGACCTCCTCAATCCCACCGACACGCCTTCCGGTAAGGAAGCAGGGCCTGGGGACCCGGGTGTGGGCTCTCCTATCTCTGGGGCTGAGGTCGCCGAGGTGGTCAAGAAGCTCCTCGGTGGCAAGTTCCCGGGGTTGGATGAGATCCCCCCGGAGTTCCTCAAGGCCCTGGATGTTGTGGGGCTGTCATGGTTGACACGACTCTGCAACATCGCGTGGACATCGGGGGCAGTGCCTCTGGATTGGCAAACTGGGGTGGTGGTCCCTCTTTTTAAGAAGGGGGACCGGAGGGTGTGTTCCAACTATAGGGGGATCACACTCCTCAGCCTCCCTGGTAAGGTCTATTCGGGGGTACTGGAGAGGAGGGTCCGTCGGATAGTCGAACCTCGGATCCAGGAGGAGCAATGTGGTTTTCGTCCGGGTCGTGGAACTGTGGACCAGCTATACACCCTCTGCAGGATCCTTGAGGGTGCATGGGAGTTTGCCCAACCAGTCCACATGTGCTTTGTGGACTTGGAAAAGGCATTCGACCGTGTCCCTCGGGGGGTCCTGTGTGGGGTTCTCCGGGAGTACGGGGTATCGGACCCCCTGATACAGGCCGTCCGTTCCCTGTACGACCGGTGTCAGAGCTTGGTCCGCATAGCTGGTAGTAAGTCGGACTCGTTTCCGGTGGGGGTTGGACTCCGCCAGGGCTGCCCTTTGTCACCAATCCTGTTCATAATTTTTATGGACAGGATTTCTAGGCGCAGCCAGGGCGTTGAGGGGTTCCGGTTTGGTGACCTCAGGATTGGGTCACTGCTTTTTGCAGATGATGTGGTCCTGTTGGCTTCATCAGACCGTGACCTCCAACTCTCACTGGATCGGTTCGCCGCCGAGTGTGAAGCGGCCGGGATGAGAATCAGCACCTCCAAATCCGAGTCCATGGTCCTCAGCCGGAAAAGGGTGGAGTGCACCCTTCGGGTCGGGGATGAGACCCTGCCCCAAGTGGAGGATTTCAAGTACCTCGGGATCTTGTTCACTAGTGAGGGAAGGATGGAGCGGGAGATCGACAGGCGGATCGGTGCGGCGTCTGCAGTAATGCGGGCTCTGCACAGATCCGTCGTGGTGAAGAGAGAGCTGAGCCGAAAGGCGAAGCTCTCGATTTACCAGTCGATCTTCGTTCCTACCCTCACCTATGGTCATGAGCTTTGGGTAGTGACCGAAAGAACGAGATCGCGGGTACAAGAGGCCGAAATGAGCTTCCTCCGTAGGGTGGCTGGGCTCTCCCTTAGAGATAGGGTGAGAAGCTCGGTCATCCGGGAGGAGCTCGGAGTAGACCCGCTGCTCCTCCGCGTTGAGAAGAGCCAGATGAGGTGGCTCGGGCATCTAGTTAGGATGCCTCCCGGACGCCTCCCGGGTGAGGTGTTCAGGGCACGTCCCACCGGTAGGAGACCCCGGGGAAGACCCAGGACACGCTGGAGAGACTATGTCTCTCGGCTGGCCTGGGAACGCCTCGGGATCCCCCGGGAAGACCTGGACGAAGTGGCTGGGGAGAGGGAAGTCTGGGTTTCCCTGCTTAGGCTGCTGCCCCCGCGACCCGACCCCGGATAAGCGGAAAGAAGATGGATGGATGGATGGATTATAGGACAATTATGGATCCTGTGACATAGAGACAAGAGTGTGCCTCGGGTCATAACCTCAAGAGGGTTTATCTTGTATTCATTATGACAAAGTGAAGCTTCTCTGCAGACAGCCAGTGGCATTTGCAGCAAAAGCTTCTGACACAGTTAAAAATATTCAGCATCAAAGAGAAGAAAGCAGAGGGAGGAGGGGGGCAAGCATGCAAAAACACAAAATGAGGTTTGATGTTCTAAAATTAGTTCAAGCAGCACAGCCTGAGGAGATGAAATGGTAAAAAGATGCATTTTCATGCAGAATCTACTATTTGTTGATAAACATGAAATGACAAAATGGCTGATAGTTGATCAATTATTTATCAAAAGCAATGAGCATGGCCCTCAGACCAAACAAGTCACAGGGATCCTTATCTCTTAAATGAATACAGTGTCAGTGAGCTTCACCAACTGAAGGTCACCCATCCATCCTAACCATAGTAACAGTAGTCAAGGTGAGTTTCACTTTCTGTGACTCAAGGGGATTAGCTTGTCTTTATATAGGCTCAGCCGCTCTCTACAAACAATACAGACGCCGCACTGCTGCAGTGCACACCCTGTTATCAGGCCGAGGGAGGCCGCTGCTAATCAGATCACCCACATTAGCTTAATGCATTAGCGTGTTGTGATACTCGACACACAGAATGTGCAGCTCACTGACGACCTAATGCCCCAGTGTTTGTCTGACAACTCATACAGAGCAAAACTCCTCAAATCATAGAAAATGTGCCTCAAAATTACTATTTGCACTTAAAGCTGATTGTTATTCAACCCATATAATAACAGTACAGGCATGCTAGCATCTCTGCAAGGCTCCCTCCAAACATCGGCTGCGGGCGACCATGTTGTCCCAAGCAGATGCAAAAGGACGCATTGGATTTGAATATTGACTTGCCACTATCAACTTCCGACTTGTGGATTGTGGACAGTGGATTGCAGCATTAGGCTCAGCAGGGCTTTGAGCTGAATGGCAACGTCAGCATACTAAGATGCTCTCAATGGCAACGCTAACATTCTAATGCAAGGTTGCCAACTCTCACACTTTTGGAGTGAGACATTTACTTTAAAGGCCACCAAAAGGAATTAACCTATGTAGGTTAAATAGGCTTGTGCCACACGCAGGACACATTTCTGCTCTGGTACCAGTCGATAAACATTGGCTACAGAGAACTCAAAAGCCACAATTAAAGTGTGGCTTTAATTGAAAGGACATGGGCCTCCAAAATCACAAACACTTTTCATGTTTATTGAGTTTTGCCTTTCTCACTTCTCTACAATTCCACATCTATTATTGAAATGCCTATGAAAATAAAAGTTTTAATGCAATTAAGTCTGTATCGGGGTAGAATGATTCTAATAAACAATGTAAACATTTGCCACTTGTCTTGTCAGGGAGCAAGCCTACATTTGCTCTGACAGCATTTTTCATGAGGTACAACCATTAGGGCTACTTTAGGCCTCGAGAATCAATATGGTGAACACACACACACACATAAACACACACACGCACACACACACACACACACACATACATACACAGACGGCCATCTACTTCTCTTCATGAATAATGAATCAGACTCTGCTCACCCATCTGCCTCACGATTAAGACCCTCAGACTTCAGAAACAACAGGAGCAAACTGTCTGAACAGGTTTAATAAATAACATCCTGTCGCCACTTATACACTTCAGCAGGAGGGTGAAAATCTGTTCCTAAGATAAAACCTCTTAGACACTGACTCTCAACCTGACGATTTACACCTCCCCAAAAGGAGTCGAAAGGTAAGGTTGAAAGTTCATTAAGTCTGCTGCATAAAATTTGATTTTTTTTATCCCTGATATTTATCTATTTCTCATGAAACACTGGATAGTTTTACCTTCCATCGAAAAATATATTGATGTATTTACGCTCCATGCACTAATGTTTTTAAGCATCAAGTACAAGCCTGCACATTTGAACTCCTGAGAAAGTGATGGGGGGTGGGGAGATCAGAGAAGGCTGACTTTTTAACTATAACTAAAACAAGACTTAAATTATATTGTTTTAGACAGTTTATGAAATTGCCTCATTTTAATGCATCTACCTCAATGGACCTCAACCTCGATCAACCTTGTTAATGGAGCAATCTTATTAAAGGGCCAAAATTTAGTGACTGACACCATAATGACTTGTTGAAAAAAATGATCGACTTAGTATTTGTAGAGAGATATTAAAGTTTTTTAAGTGGAAATCTATCGAAGCCAGCATGTAGCAGCTGTTGGTGACATTGCACTTTAAGGTACTTCTGCATTGACTTCAGACATGGTAGTTGCTGCTTTGTGCAGACACATTCACATCCTTTATCTAGCTTTGATAAAGAACTAATTTCTGTATAATTTTCTATTTTGTCCATGAAAAGTTTTAAAGACAACTTCCAAATAGTGAGTGCACAAATTATCCAATGGTACTTTTAGAAAAACTACAGCCATAAGTCTTTCATTTGCAATGACTTTAAACTGCTGATTGCCGATTCTTTTTAATGGCTACTGAAACCTGGCTCACTTGTAATGATGCTGTGCCCTTGACTGAGGCTAACCCTATTAACTTTTTACATTTTTATCCCCTACAGCATATGGTTTGGGTTGGCGGCACTGCTATCATACATACAAATTATTTTAATTGCCCTTTCATGTGTTTTGGTTTTTGGTTCTCACCCTTAGTGACTTCAATATCCATGTATGTTGTCCTACTAACCTTCTTTGCTGTGATTTCCTGGCTCCTATTTTAATTTCAACCAAATTATTAAAAAAAGGTGCCACACATTCTGAAGGCCATACTTTAGATCTGGTCCTCAACAGTGGTTTGCTCTCCATAAAAGTTGACCACACTGAATTTTAAGTCGCTGATCATAAAGTCTCATAATGTCCCTTTATCTCCTCCCACCGTTAGGCTTGTACCACTGTCTGGTCACGTGTTCTTAATGCCAATTCTGCAAGTGAACTGTGTGATGCTTTCTCCAATATCTTAACTTCAAGCACTTATATGCAGCAACAGTTTATTTCAGATGTGTGTCCTATCTGCCCCTGCCCTCAAAACTCTTATCAGCTTGATAATATTCCTTATAAACTTTTAAAAGGCATATTTCCCACTGTCAGTCCAAGCATTTTTATCAATTATTAATTGCTCCTTGGCTACTGATATTTTCCCCTCTTGGTATAAACATGCAGTTGTGCAACCAGTGTTAAAGAAATCTCTTCTTGACCTGCTCACCCTCAGCAATAAGTAAAAGCTATTTCTAAAATATCTTTTTTATCTAAAGTGTTGGAAAAAATGATTGCCTCTCCACTGATCGTTTATATGAATGTTAACAGCATTTTCAAAAGCAATCAGTCTGGTTTCAGAGCTTTACAGTACTGGGAAGACCTTAATTAAGATGACAAATGACCTACTTTTTGCAGTAGATAAAGGTGAAAGCTCCATTCTGGTCCTTTGAGACCTGAGTGTGGCCTTTGATACAGTAGACCACTCCATTCCTCTACAGGGTCTTGAAACATGAGTTGGTCTAAAAGGGTCTGCTCTTAAAGTTTTATGCTTATATCTGTCCAGTAGGACCTTTTCTGGTGTTATTGGAAATCCCCTTTTTTCTGTTTCTCAGGTCACTCATGGCGTTCCTTAAGGGTCAGTCTTGGTGCCGTTACTGTTCTCTATTTAAATGCTGCCCATGTCATTAATAAGCATAATGTACAGTACCATTATTATGCTGACGACGCCCACTTATATGTCCCAGTAGTATTATTAAAAGTAGGTCTGCTAAATCTATCAAGACTTTTAAATCTCTTCTTAAAAACATTTGAAAACTTTTAAAAAACAGTATTATCTCACACTAACATTTTACTACTCTTACTACTGAAGACTAAAAACCTTTAAATTAAATGACCAGACCATTTTGTCCATCTCTTCGATGTAAGTGAAATGTTTCATTAGTAGACACTGATCATAATTTAATTATCTCAAAACTCTCAAGACTAACTAACTTAAACGTTAGTCGACATTTTTGAAGTTAATGCTACACAACGTGCTTTAGCTTACATGAACAATGTGGCCAAATTTGGTAATTTCGGCAACATAGCATCAACGTAGACGATATGTTTAACTACCTAACCACAACTACCATAAACATACAAATATTGGTTATAGTCTTTATTACCTAAACTGCAAAGGGTAACCTTTGTTATACAATTTTTGGTCAGTTTGTAGGTCAATTTTTGGAGTCGGTAGCCTTGAGATTACATCTGTTATGATTTTTAGGAGCATAATGAATAATTAAACTCTACCATTTACTCTTACTGAGTTTACTGCAGTGTGGGTCACACAATGTTGTAACAGTCCTGTGGCATTCATAGTGTGACCTCCCTGCAGCCTGAAAACTTGTACATGAGCACTCAACATTGCATAGGTCCACCGACTCTCTCTCTGTTTTTTAAAAATAATCCCTTCCCTGTGGCCCCACGTGGGAGAAGCACCAGATAATCCGCAAACAGTCGTGACAGCTGTCATGTCAGAAACGTGCAGGACAACCTGTCACGAGTGATCTGAGTGACAGTGATGTAGCAGTCAAGAAAAGAGACGCACACTGCAAATACAAACAAGCCTCTTTAAAAAGTCATTATGCTCTGCTGTGTAAATGAGTCTGCCCTGCAGTGACAAGAAGCAGCAGGAGCTGGTTTGTTAGGGGAAGCTGGTGGTCTTTAGGCGGTCTGTGTGTGACAATGTAAGAGGCTCTGAGGTCACGTGACGACTCTCTGGTTACATAAAAGCATTTTGGATTTTGCAGGATGAAGACAAAATCATGAAATCTGAAATGTAAAAGACACATTATTCAACCTCTTTGAGAACAGAAAAAGAGAGTCAGAGAGAGATTTGGTCTGTATCAGCGGGTTCTTTGAAAGAGAACAGTGGGTTTAGATGCAACAGGGCACAAACACTGTGAGATCACCTCAGTCCTGCTGGGCAGAGATGCAGGCCTTCATTAGGTTTAGTGAGGAGTGAACCACAGGGGGGTGGTGGTGGAGCCAGAGACTTAAAGCCCCTGGGGGCTTTGTTCTGGAGGTAAAGTCATGTATGAGGCATTATTTAGTGGCAACATCAGGTTCCTCAGCAGCACCAGGAGGCACAATGTCTGGTTTGATAGTGAAGCACCAGAGGACACGCAGGATGATGTCATTCAGCTTTGGGCCATTTCTAACTTGTTGCATAGTCCATGATATAATCCAACACACACACACACACACACACACACACACACACACACACACACACACACACACACACACACACACACACACACACACACACACACACACACACACACACACACACACACACACACACACACACACACCTCAACAGTCTAACCTGGTTACATAATGACATACTTCGCTTTAATGGGTTTCGTCACCTCTGTGTGGAATAACACCTAATGGTCCATCAAAACGCCACAAACCCGACAAATTCTGCAGACCAAACGCTGCTGAGGACATTTCACTTTCAAGAGGCAAACACACACACACACACACACACACACACACACACACTTATTCTCATTATAAATTAATAAGTCGACTATTTTTTTAATTACTCGTTTGGTTAGTAAAAAAATGCAGATGTGACATTTATGTCTTATTTTGTCCAAGAAGTGATCCAATACGATGAAGTATTCAACTTACAATAAAACAAAGCAAAACATCCTCACGTTTCAGAAACTTACTCTTAAACAATTACTTGATTTACTGATTAGTTGATCAGCATGAAATTAATTGGAAACACTTTTTAAGCAGAAATGCCAAAATCCAACTTCTCAAATGCAAACATTTTAATTCATACTAGTCTTCTATTACATATAGTAAATATCTTTGGGATTTGGACTCTTAAATAAATAAAACAACTAATAAAATGTGTCAGCTCTGGCTCTGAGCAATCGTAATGAGTATTGCACTATTTTTATTGCACTATGTTAGATAAAATGATTGAAAAAATCATTGACAGATTAATCATAAAAGACAATACATGAAGCAGTGAATGTTTGCCGTTTCTAAGCAATTCATTGACCAATACTGTTGTGGATTAACTTCCTTTAAATTAAGATTAAGATGCTGGAAACAGTACATTTTGGGGAATTTTTGCCACTCAGCTTGAGTGGCATACATCTTTGTCATCATATGATTCATCCAGTCTCAACAATGAATAACACAGTCCAATCCTGAGAGTAAATGTCAAGCTTCTGAGGTAATCAACGCTGTTTGTCTCGTTACTTAGCAATCACTTTATTGCACAGCTTCAGGGGCATGTTTCCTCAAAAGCACCCCTTCAATTCACAGCAGTTATTACAGCAAGTAGGACTTTGATACCTGTAACCTGCATCGAGCTTGTGCACCAGCATTCAGCTCTAGTTACAGTTTTGGCGAAAGCGAAGACGTGATACAGCACAAGATAAACAAGACAAGGACGAATCTGTCTTTTCACAGGAAAGAGCATAGTAAAAAAAAACAATAGAGCCTCCTTTTTCTGAGACTCTGATGAACTGAACTCAACACAGCAAACTGCACGACTCAAAGTGGGAGAATCTCAGGTATACGTTAACAGTCTGTGTGATAACATGCCACAGATACAGGTGAGCGTTTTATGGGCAAACATGAAAGTGTACAGCAGACTTCACTACAGACAGAGTAGAATTAAATAACAGAGTTCAGTTCACACACCAGAAACTCCTCATTAAAAAACTGTCTGGGATCGTCAGGGAGTGTTTCTTTTTTACCTCTTTCAGCGCAGTTCAAAGCCATCTACAAGGGGTGAAGTTTATTTTTGGATGGGGGTTTTCTGTTTCCCGCAGTGAAGATGTCATTAGTCTAATGCTTATTCTGGCACGTGTTTGCCTTTAGGTTGATGCCAGGACCTACTCAGACTGATCTGGAGCTGTCGTGACACCTCTACAGTCCACACAACTCCAGGAGTCATGGCTCATACTGTCACATTTGTCCTTAAACTCAACACGTTACTGTCCAACACATCCTCATAATGACACCGACAGTACTGGGCTAAAATTCAGCCGGCAAAAAATGATTTCTAGTAACATTTATGCCATCGAGTAGCCTTACTAACGCTCTCCAGAATTACCCATAGGAGTGTAATATGCCACTTTCCAACACCGTCTGTTAAATGCACAATATGTAATTTTCTAGCATTCAAAGAAAAAACCAAAGATGGAGTTTGATATGACAATGTGAAGTTGTGTGAGATCATGGGAGCTGTTGTCTCCGTCACTCCAGTCATCTTCTCCTGGTAAAAACTCCTTCTGTTCATCATTTTGGAGGTTGTTGCTGAATTATCCACGGAGGTCTCCTCCACTCCAAATCAAAGTTGGACTTGGTGATTAAAACCAGTATAAACACTGAATAAGGCAGTTTCATGTTTAAAATCTGTGTTTCTCTGACGCTGTTTGACAGACACAGGACGTCAAAGCAGAGCTGCTGCTAATGTTTCATCTGCTTGTTTCTCAAATAACTGAAGATCCAGACATCCGATAACTAAAATCCTTCTTCTGGTTAAAAGATGTAGTTAAAAAAGACCTGATCTAAAAAGTGTATCATAAAAATGTGGCTTACAACTGGATGAAAAAAAAAGTCAATTTATGACAACTTCTGGTGACAACCATATGCATATGGCAAGAGGTTATGGCCCATGACAGGTGACAAAATATATAACATTGTTCTAGTTATTTTTAGACAGGAAAAGTTACATATAATACATTTTTAAAAATAATGATGTTTTATGATGTGACAACGCTGTGGTTATGATCTGGTTAGATTTAGACACAAAAGAAACTCCGTAAGTGTAAGAGAAAGATTGTGGTTTGGGTTGAAATGACCACTTAAAACCTCATTCCTTAAAATTAAGTAACCGTCAACTTCATGGAAACAGTAAACACCACAATGTTACTGTTTTGTTTAGTTTTTTTTTAAATTTGCTGAATTGCAGTTGGAAACAGGAAGCAAACAGTCCAAAAAAGTCATGACACTATGTAGCCATTCACCTAACCCGCCTCCTCCAAAGACAGCTAAATCATCTTATCAAGTCACCTTATACTGACGTCATCTGAACTGTGTCACTTCCTGGGTCATAATTAATGTGGCTGCTAGATGGCATAACAATTAGTCATTTTTAAAGGGCTCTTCTGCCTGATACAGCCTGAAAAACTACACAGGTTTATTAATGAAAAGCTGGTGAGCTAACATGCTAACGTTACAACACACACAGGAGGTTAGCCACACGCACACATTTACATTTACATTTACACTGCACAGACATTTGCATCAGACCACACAGTCCTTGATACGTGTTTGTTTGATAAGTTAACTAACTGACTCAGAGTCTACATTAATAAAAGAGCTTGGGCGGAGAAGTGGACATCATATTATTATAATTTCCATTGAGTAATATGCTAAATCTGAAGCCTGAATATGATCCTTTTGTGTCTTTGGATGCTGGAAGTTCAGCTGTAGTTCATACTGAACTAGGGTTGGCATTTATATAACAATAATAATGACAATATTTTCTGCTGATGTATGAAAACGTATAAATCACATGTAAAATTGTCATGTAACTGATGTTAAATGCAGTAAATGTTGCAATACTGTTCCAATATGTCAGTTTATGCAAAACAATGAATTTTGGGGCATTTTTACCTAAAATGATGGATTGATTCTCAAACTGTCTGTGGGTCCATTTCCTGTTGATCATTTTGGCTCAATACAGTAGGCTACATCTTTATTGTCTTATGATGCTATCCAACATCAACCGTGAATTGATCAATCCAATCTTAGAGGAAATATTAAGCCTCTGAGGTGAATGTGTAAAACAAACCTTCAATAACTCATTTTGTTAACACAGTTTATTTATACGAATTCTTTTAGACAGTTTGCAGTTTCTAAAACCCAAACTAAACATATCATCACAGTATGAAATCACTTTTTATTATTACCCAGCCCGATACTAAAATCCACACAGCTGCCCCTGTGGAAGTGAAGTGCCATGCCGCTCTCTTCGGCTGCACGAGGAGCCAGTTGGCACAAACTCGTCGACTTCTCCCACTGCTCTACATGTGGTGAGCATTAGACTCGGGTCATTAAACAGAGCTCTCAAACTGCTTTTTCTTTTGTCTTGAGTTTGTTTACGTCCATCCAGACAAGAGTGAGGAAAAACAATAGATCCAAACCATCTGTTGACCCGGTGGCCGGACAGAATACAACCACCCACAGAGCTAAAACAATAGATTTCACTTACAACTCATAATGTATGCAGACTTTAAGATGGCAGAGGATACAATATCCTGGATATGAATGAGGATGCTTTTGCTAATGGGACACGTGAATAGTGCTGCGACTAACGACTGTTTTCATTATCAATTACTCTGCACTTTGTTTTTATTGTTGAGTCTATTGAATATGAAATAGAGCCTCGTGTGACGTCCTATTTAGCAACATTTAGCAGAAAAAACTGGTGAAGGACGGACAATTAATCTGAAACCTTTCTGATAATCGATTAATCATTTTAGTCATCATTATCAGCAAAGATGTCAAACATTTACTAGTTACAGCTTCTCAAATGTGAGGATTTTATGATTTCCTTTCTCCTACATAAACGTAATCTGGTGATTTTCGTAGTGTTATCCTGACAGAACAAGAGATTTCAAGACATCACCTTGTTCTCTGGGGAATTATAAGGAGCATTTTTCACTATTGTCTACATTTTTACACCTAAAACAATCCATTGATTAAACAAACCCATAATGAGAATAGTTTGTAGACACAGCCTCAGATAATTTTGTCCAAACAATTATCCAAACACAAACATAAAAAGAGGAGAGAAAATACTCAAAATTGGATCATATTTGTTTGATCAATGACCTAAACAATTAATCAGTACTCTTGGGGAATACTGATTTCTTTCAATCAGCTAATCAGTTAATCAACTCATCATTTCAGGACTGGATATGAATTTTGGGGTATTCTTAGTAGTTTCCCGTGAATGATAGACCTCTAAAAACTATTTATATGTAGATGCTGCAACTAACACATATTTTAATTCAGGATTAATCTGTTGATAAATTTCTCAATTAATCTTTTAGCCTATGAAATAAATTTAAAAATAGAGAAAATGTCTTCACAGTAACATCTTCAATATGTTTGTTTTGTGCAAAAAACAGTCCAAAACATAAATATATTCAATTTACTGTCATATATGATGAAGAAAAGCAGCATATTCTCATTTGAGAGCCTGGACTTGACAGACATGATTAATCGCTCATCAGAACAGTTGCTGATTCTTTTTCTGTCAATCCAAATAATTTATCGACCCGTTCTTGCAGATCTATTTGTTTCGATTGTGGAGAAATGTCAGGCATCCTCCAAAAGAAATTATTTATTTTATATTTTTACATTGATAACATTCATGTGAAGTTATGTCAATGAGGGAAAATATCATGTAGATTTCAAAAATTTTGATAATTCCAATCGTTTTTCCAAGTCTGTATCAGATCCAGGGCTGCAATTAATCAGTTGAATATTTTCTTGATTAATCAATTTGTTGTATGGTCAAGAAAATGTCAGAAAATGGTGAAAAATCTCAATCACTGTTTCCCAAAAGCCCAAGACAGCGTCCTCAAATGTCTTATTTTGTCCCATCAGTCCACAAGCCAAAATTATTCAGTTTACTGCATAAAAGACTAAATAAACCTGAAAATATTCACATGAAAAGCTGGAATCAGAGACTTCGGACATCTTTTATTCAAAATTGATTCAAAATGGTTAAACAGATACCAAAATAGTTGGCGATTAACTCAACAGTTTGAAACTAAGCCATTAATCGATTAATTGTTGGAGCTAAATTCAATTTACTCTCATATATATGAGAAAGAAAAGCTGCAGATCAGCACATTTGACTCAATAACCTGAAACCACATAACATTTACCTAACCTACTAACCCCAATCCTAACCCTTGCTTACTTGACACATTTCTGAATTTTTTAATCAATGATCAAAATAGTTGAAATAGTTCAATATCTGTTGATCAACTAATCAATAAATAGACTGACTGTTGCAGCTCTGTTCATAATCAGTTGTGAAGATATGTCATGTGTCCCCCAAAGGACCCCATATTTTTTAAACCTATTGATCACATTCATTTGAAGTCATGTCAACGAGGTAACATGTTGGTCAGCTTCAGTAAACAGCTGTCCACCTCTGTATCAGATCATCATCACACAGTACAAACATGATCCTGTCTGCATGTTAAAAACACCTCAGATGAAGCCCCGTGCAGGAGGATTAAAACCAAAAACAAACAAAAACATGCATATTTTATAACATGCAAATTGCAGCACAGACCTCCCTGCTGCAAACCCAATGTTAAACTGCAACACCTCCACACAGTCCACCCTGAAAGCTGAGAAGTTATGTCTCTGGCTGTGTGGAGCCGCATGGCAGAGCTGCAGCCCGGAGCCACGCTGCAAGAGTCCAGCCTAAAATAAACCTCACCACTCAAATCCGTTTAGCGCTTTAAACACGCTATAAAATGCCAAGAGGACAGTGAATGAAAAGCTGAAACTGAAGTGAACTCACCTTTGAGACGGTCATATGGCGTCAGATGCGTCGGCAGGTGGTGGCAGTTTCCCCTGAAGAGGAGTCGATGAAGTGCAGGAGGAGGTGGAGGTGGAGGAGGAGGAGGTGGACAGGCCGTGTTATTACAGCGCTGGTTGTTGCATGATGATCACTTTAAAGTCATGATCAAAAGAAAGAGAAAAACTCACAGACAGGGCATATCGCTACCGTGCACACAAACACATACACACACACCGCTGCCACCGTGGAAAAAAAACTAGAGCCGGAGGAAGAGGAGGAGGAGGAGGGCGGAGGATGAGGAGAGATGCGAGCAGTGGATGCGACGAGGGAGGAGGAAGAGGAAGGGAGGACAGGGGAGGAAGAGGAGGGAGGGGCGAGGCATGTCCCAAACAAGCCAGGTTGATTTCAAGCAAACTTAAAGAGCCCCTTCAGACATGTTTGAACATGTATATAAAATACTCTACTTTCAAATAATAATGTGTGTCGAATATGTTTTCTACAAAAAGGTTAAATTATCTTGTTAAAATTCTCCTTCTCCTTCATTAAAATTTCAAGAAGCATGCCTATATGTCATTTCATGAGTTAGTTCAAATTCCCACATCACACTTAGCCTATATAAATTGAATATTGGACCAATATTGGCTCCAAACTAGTTGTGATGTCACAGATTATACTCATTAATCCACCAATATAAAATCATGTTTTTCATTTTCATTGAGCTCAGATGAACTTCCCACTTTCAGCAGATGAATGTGAAAAGAAACTCTGCACAGTGAGGCTCAAACATTCAGCAGTAGGAACAAGGTGAAACACATCATTTTGAGTGTAAGGGGACTTTAAAAGGACATTAAAAATATAAATCATAAAATTCAGCCAGAGCATCAGATGCACCACATGTAATTTAATATAATTTCATGACTAGCAAAACAATTTACATTTTCAATCAGTGTAAATTATTTTGGATTTCACTCTTTGATAGTTTTAACCATTTCTATGTTACACACACACACACACACACACACACACACACACACACACACACACACACACACACACACACACACACACACACACACACACACATGCATTACTTGTTTTGGATTTTTGCAAATGTTATAGTTTATAGGCCTTTGCAAGAAAGTTACTGTATGTTTTTTTAAATAGCAGAATAAAACCAAACCAATACAATTTGTTTGAATTAGTTTAATGAGTTAAAATACAACAATTAATCATCTCCTCTGTTTGTGAGCTGTTGTATCTTGAGTTGAAGCAATACAAAGAAAAGTGAAAAAAGAAAGAAACAATGTTCAGAGAGAGAGACAGAGAGAGAGAAAATACCCGAAATCTCAACTTTTACCTAAATATTATAAAACTAATAAACACTGTGAACAATACGTATGTTATGAAATAAAAAGAACAGAGATTAAAGTATTTCTTAAATACTGTATGTTATCTAGGAGTTAAAGGAAGATGTCATTTTTAACTAAATGAAAGAGATTATTCCACACTTTAGGACCTCTATATTGAAACATATTAGTAAAATGTTTGGGATGATGAAGATTAGACTTCATTATCTCAGTAGATGGTGATGCGTTCATGGTAACATTCTTAAATAAATGTGTTTAATCTGAATGACACAAAACAAACCGACAGTAGTGTACTTGTCAGTTTCTGAGGCTGTAGGCAAATGATAATGAAGCTGCCATGTGGAGTGAGCTGTTTGAACTGTATTTAAGGCACAATACACACAAATCAGCACAGGAAGACAGAGGAGGAGGAGGAGGACTGAGAAGGAGGAGGAGGAGGACTGAGAAGGAGGAGGACGAGGACTGAGAAGGAGGAGGAGGTGGAGGAGGAGGTGTCAGTAGAGGCCCTCAGATCAGTTTTGCCCCAGGCCCTGAAACGAGCTGATACATATCCTATTTGCATAGACTCCATATAGTTTCAGGTGTGTTTGTGTGGATATATTTTTGTTTAACTGTAAAAACGCCATATGATAATAAATATCACCAGGCTGTTTAGTGACAGCACTGTGTGACCTTTTCTGTTTTGTGATTGAACACAGCCTTTACTCACTGGTCACAACATTCAGTCTAATGTGAGCTTTGTGGGGGTAATATTCAGAAAATATGATGATTTTTAGCTCTAAAGCGACTAAAAGAAGATGTTAAACTGCATCATCTGCAGATTTTAATCTGATAGAAACTTTTCAGATCATTTCTTAGGGATGTTTTCAACAACAGTAACAAACCTTTCATATTTATTGCTTTAATATATTTAAAGAATATACAGTAAATGTGTCATCTTGTGTTTGAGGTTTGCTGCATTTCTTCATTTGAGGTACTTTGTTGCCCTCCAGTGTTCAACAACAGACATTACAAGATGATTAATGAAAGCCTGAGGTACATCAGAGAGATTGTTTCCTGCACACACAGTTTATCTAACACCTAGATTAAATAGACTCTTATTTTATTATAGATTCAATACTTTATTTTATTTTATCATACAGGAAAATTGACAATAATCTGTAAAGAAGACAGCGTGTGTTTCAGTCTTCGATCATGTCAGTGCAACCTGCAGTTTTGAGATGAAATGAATAACAGATGTTCACTTCATTCTTGTCCTTGGAAAAAGCAGCTCACAAAACAAACTCCACTCAAGGTCCACTTACTCGTTTGTTTTGTGTCTTTTTACACTATCACATGGTCCTTATCAGCCGGTTGAGCCCACTCAGCTGAAATGCAGATGTGGCACCTGCAGGACTTCTCATCCATGTTGACGGACGCTGACGAGCACCATGCGATACGGTCAAAAGCTCCAGAACAAGCTGGTTAAATGGCCCTTGAGTTGAGCATTTGAGGATTTGAGTAAATCTGTGCCCAAATCCTACATAATGTCCTCCTGACATATTTTAAGTCATATAAAATACTCTAGCTTGAATAATTATTTGCATTTACTATGGTTTCTTTAGTAATTAGTAAAATGAGTTAGTTAAAAATTTATTTTTTTAATGACATCTACTCCTTCCCCTACATTGAAAAACCTAAAAGATGTCTCCTACTTCACTAAAAAGTCTATTTTCAGTGTTTGTGCACTGAAGCCTTCAACTTTCCACATCACACTTATGTAAGTTGAATCATTTGATTGATTGGCTTAGTTTTGATGTCACAAATCATTCACGTTAAACTCAAATTTAAGGCGAGCACCCCTCCAGCAGATAAACATGAAAAACAGCCTTCTGGTGTCAAAATCTACACAAACGTCCAACTGCAGGAACAGGACAAAAAACATATTTTTGAGTGGAGGCAGACTTTAAGTATGAAGTAAAACAAAATCTAAAAAAAGAAGAAACAGCATCTTAATTAATCTCCAACAAACAAGAGTAGTTTATAGAAATCTTCAGACGTACTAAAAATGACAGCCCTGTGCTACGAGTTTTCCCAGTAAAACATCTTCACAACACAAAACACTGACTGTTTATAGAAGATTATCTTTGTGAGATTATAACTTAAACGGTACACAATAAATTCCTTGTAGGACTGAGACTCTTCCCTCAATGATTTATGTGGAAGGACTTGTTTCTGACCAGTTGTGGGACTGTCAGCTGAAAGAGTGGAAAGCTGCTTCGTCAGCTGAGCGGGAACATTGAAGTCTTCAGAACACTTACAGCGTTGTTTAGGTTTGAACCGTGTTATCAATCTACCCATCCCCCAGAGGCTCAGTGGTAGAATAGTTGAAGTGCTTGGACAAGTTGTCTGACTCTGACTTTCTGCCTTCAGTGTTAAATAAACATGAGCGTCTTCATGAGCACAGTTGTAAGTTTGATCGAGCAGCTTCTGTTTTCACAGATCTTCAGAAACTTGTCAGCCAGAAACAGAAAATATACCAACAAATCACCACAGAAGCCTCAAAAACATAAATCTTTTAACAGTTTCATACTTCAACGGAGAAATAAAGCATTTTTTAATCAATATTGCAATGATTTAGTTGTTTATCTATGAAGCAAAGTTGCACTAAGTTTAACAGATTTAACACCTGGCTGCAGGTACTGCACATTGTCCAGCAGTTACGTAACATGCTTTAATCGTTGGTTTCTCTTTTTGATCATTGATTTAAAAAAAGAAGATTTGGATGCATTTGGATGATACATTTTCTTGTTTTCTAAATTTAAACATTAGAATATTTATGGTTTATAGATTTTCTGTGTGTTGTATGGATGGTGCTACGCCTGCATGATTCACGTCCAGTTTTGGACCTTTATTGCATATCCTTCCCCCCTCTGTCTCTCTGTCTGTCCCCTCATTTCCTGTCATCTCACTACTTTCAACTATCTAACAAAAAAAAGCATAAAATTCCCCCAAAATAATAATGATAGAAAACAGATATTAAATATATTCTGTGGCTGGAAATGTGATGGGAGATAAGTGTGCGCTGCTAATGCCCTGCAGACAAAATCCAATAATTCTGGTGAAGATTCTGCGTATTATTGAGGAAGTCACAAGATTGATTTTCTTTGGTATTCTGTCCAAAACCTTATATTTTAGGAGATTGTAGTTTTCTATAATTGTTAAAGGACTGAAATCACATAGCAGCAAATTAAACTTTAAGACGTCTGAAGTGTCTCCTTTTCTAGATGAGAGAATCTCTCGATTCTGTGTTCATGTCTGGAAATGACTTGTTTTCCTTATGAATGATTTTTAATGTTCCTGTTATATTTCAAAAATAGGTAACAAGTACCAAAAATTCTCTGAAACACCAGAAAGCACCATTATCAGGTACGTTGAATCAATAACAGTGGAGCTGGGGAGAGGCCACAGAGGAAAAACAAAACAATTAGTGTTCTCAATTTAATAATTCATTCGCACAGATTACTTAATTAGAACTCTCTATTTATCTGTTTTCTCCTCTTTGTAAAGAGCACTAAATGCATTCAGTCATCTGTCGGCACAGTAAGATTTTTCTGTGCCATTATGGAGGTAAACACGAAGTAAACATATTAACATCAGTGAAAAAATGAAGAATTCAGTAACATGTATAACATGTATAAAAATGTAACCACACAATTCTGAAATGTGCTTAAAACAGCAAGTTACTGTCATTACTGTCACTATAACATTAAACTTATAATCACTTAATCACTATGACATTAAAGGAGAAACGTCTTTGTCACTCTCTTCTAACCTCCAGCTGACTGAATGTGTCTGGTTGCCCTCAATAAGAAGGAAACAGGCAAAATAGTTAAATTGAGAGCACTAATTAAGTAATTAAGTAATCTGCGCATACAGATGATTAATTCAAGAGCATGAATTCGTTTTTTTTTCTCACTGAGGTCCCTCACAGGCTCTTAAAATAACTGACTGTGACAGACATTTTACCCAATGAAGGTCTGAGGACTAAAACTGTTAAAAAAGTGATTAACAGTGTGTGTCTTATGTCTTAAAATATAAGTTGCAAGTCGTACACAAATATTTGAACAACATTACTTTTAATAAACTGACCAAACTTTTAAGTACACAATTCTTGGTCAGATATTTATACCAGTCGGTGTGTCTATATCAGATATATCCTAAAATAAACCATCATTTTTATACAATCTTATTTTGGTGATGTTCTTTTATCAGTTTGTGTTGACACAATATTAATAAATAAAACTTTTGAATTTGAAAGGTTTACTTTATTTTGTTGAGTGACCGAGAAAAGTGTTTTGCAGAAAACCCGTCTATAAATGTGTCAAAAAAAAAAGCGCTTAAATGTGGGCATCATATTTATTTAGGCTGCAGTGAAGTTATTCAGCTCGACATTCAGACATTAAAAAATCCTAAACGGACAAAAACAAAAAAATGTCTCGACATTGATTTAGTAAAATTTAATTTATCTACAATTATTCCTCCATACAGGCATACAGACCAATAGATTTTTTATTCATTTCAATGTGGCTCATAAATTGATAAGTTACACAATATCATACAGAAGCTGGATGCCAGTACTGGACAAAAAGTTGCAAAAATATCCTTTTTGTCTTTACATGTTTTCTGTCTGTTTTGCAGCATATCGCAGAGCAGTTAGGTGTTGTAAGTGAAATGGAACAACTCTGAGTATTGAAATACTGTAGTACACTGAACTCTAACAGACTGGGAGGAGGAGGCGGATGAATTCAGAGTGCAGGGTGATGGCACAGTGACACGGGTGATTCTAAGCGTGAGAGGACTCGAGCGCATTAATAGAGCAGGATAAACAAAGCCAGGCCCGACGGGCTCACCAGCATGTTTACGATAACATGAGAGTAATATCATATCTGTCTATAGGTGCATTTTTTAGGTGCTACATTTTAAATCCTCCGCTCTAAATTTTCCAGGTGACTTGCGAGTTAAAATTAACCTACAGTAGCGTCCTTTTTTAATTATAAACTATATGACAATACATTACAATAAACACAAGACTGGTAAAATCCATCCCAAACTGAAAGTAAAAGTTGCAGAGATGAACGCACTGATAACTTTAAATCTCTTCACTGAAAGCCGAAAGAAGAAACAGATGTAGGACAAGTGAAAAAGTCCAGAAAAAAACAACAAACATGAACATGTGATGTGAACACGTGGGGTGAAGGGAAAAAATGAAGATAGCGTGGCAGCTGGGAAGAGAAACCGCTTCAAATATTTAGTCCTATTTTTCAGTTTCTCATCTGTGTTTCTGCAAAGTCTTTTCTTGCCTGCTGTCAGACAGATTTCCATCTCTCTTTTTCTCTCTCCTGTTTCCTTTCTTCAATGTTTTCTAGTCCTCGTCTTCCTCGTCGTCCTCCTCGTCATCGTCCGTTTGGTCCCTGGCGTCGAGGTCGTCTTCATCTTCCACCTATAAGGAAAGCATCACAGTACTAACTAAAGCAAACACATAAAACACAGCTGAGTCGTCTGCACAAATCGTGTTTTTGTAGCTATTTCGCTTAAAGCTCGCTACGCACGACTATAAAACTAAGAGCTCAGCTAACACTAATGATTATTCAAACTAAAGAGACATTAACACATATTTACACCAGCAAAACTTTTACAGGCAAAGAGGAAAACAAACTGAACAACTGCAAGAGTATAGTTTTCTTTCTTTTCTTTTTCTTTTGCAGTTTCAGTCACATTTTCAGCTGTCCAGATGAGAAAAGCTCTGTGTTTATTAAAATCTTCATTAATTACTATTTTGCACTCATAGCAATCAGCTTTATGAGCAGCACTGAGGGGTGCAACATTGACTTTTTTGCCCCAGGTTTTGCCTCTTAGGCTACATACAGGGCAGGTTACCTTATCGCTGAAGGGTTTGGGGGCTGAATACAGCATGAGAGCACGACTGCAGGCACTAAGAATGCACCGATGTGACTTTTTCTGTCCAGATACCGATTCCTGGGCTTTAGGTATCGGCTGATACCCAGTACCCATCTGATACCAGTGTTTAATTAAGAAACTGTGTGTCTCACTGTGTGGAAGAGACTGGGATTATTCTTTGATGTGTGAGGCAACATCATTGCTTTCTTAACTTAAATACACAGATATAAGTTTACTGAATTGTTAATTATTAAAATAATGGTATCCAATACCAGATCAGCCTGATATCACTGATTCCAGACTGGTATCTGATATCAATATCAGTGCATCTCTAGCTGTCACTATTCTTGGCTGAAAACAGAACAGTACTTTCACTTTTTTTGCAGGCATGATAAACATTAAATTTATACACTAAATCACAATTTAGACATTTAATTGTTGATCGTTTAAGTCAAATTTTTGGCAACGTTTTTATTTCGTATTTAAAGCTGTTTTTCATTTCATATTGTGAGGCTAAAGGTGTCCCCATTGTTTTATTTCTTGGAGTGAAACGACTCAACGCTGGTCTTATCAGTCGTGACTAGGGTTGGGAAATATATATATGTATATCGTGATATGAGACTAGATATAGTCTTATTGGATAAAACAGTGATATGGCATCTAGTGTTGTCTTTTCCTGGTTTTAAAATCTGCCATACGATAAAGTGTTGTAAGTTTCTGACCTTACCAGACTTCTTTCTGTTCAATTATTCACCTTTACACACTTAATCATTATTTCCACATTACTGATAATTATTTATTAATAATCTTCCAAGATGTTGGGTTTTGGCCAAGACAAATTTCCCTCAAGACATTGAAGTTTATTTTATCTTATAACAATCCCCTCACTACTGTCAGCAGGTCTGAATGAATGAGAAGTAAACTGTTCCAGCGTAATGACCGGCTTTAAAACTGAAATTGGTCCTGATACATTTAGAGAAACACAGTATTAAAGGTTTGTCTACCGTCTCTCCCAGGTCTTTGAGTCTCAGCTTGAGGCTGTGGATCTTCTGGTCCTGGTCCGCCAGCAGCATCAGCAGGTCATCCTGCTCCTTCTTAGACTCCTGAACCTCCGTTTGCAGCTTTGTTTTCTCGTTCTGCAGGATGGCCACCGAGCTGGTGGCTGACGCCAGCTGCTGCTCCAGGTCTGCCCGGCCCTTCGACAGGCTGCTCGCCTCCTCCTGGGACAGAGAAGAGGACAGAGGAGATCAGGAGGAGGAGACAGGTGGACAAGACAGTAGCAGGTGGTGGGTGGATATGCTGATAAGAAAGATCTCTAAATACAAAACTTAGCAGATGGCAAAAAAAGACAGATTTTCTACACACCTTGAGTCTTTCTGTCTCAGACATCTGTGCTGCGAGTCTGCTCTCCAGGTCTGCCATCTTGGCGGCATCTAATGAGCCGTCATTGCTGGGAACTGCATCTGAAAACTTCAAGAAACCACAGAGAGCTTCATTAATACAGAATGTGTTTAGTGTGATATTTATTCCTCATTGGTGTCATTTTTGCTTTTTTTTTGTTACCCCTGCTTCAGCTCTCCTGAGCAGGTCTTCTCTCTCCGTCTTCAGCTGGCTGATCTCTGCTGACTGGGACTGGACCTGACTCCTCAGAGCCTCCAGCTCCTGGAATAAACAACACATTCACATGAATACATCAGCTGACACTAAGAAACATGTTTAACAGTCAGAAATAATCCTGCCAATGTTCTATTTTTTTTAAACATAAAACAAAACAAACCAAAATCAAGAATGAATTGATTGTACTATCAAGTGTCAGCTGTATATTAGGTGCCTGATATTTCTTACTCCTCTTTGTCATACAGCTTCAATGTGTTCTAACAACTAGGGTGAAAAAATGTTGATCACCGTTTCCCAGAGCCCAATATGCAACCTAAATGTTTTACTTTGTCCCAACCAGTAATCCACAACCCAAAAATATTCAGTTTACTATCATAGATGATGAAAGAAACCAAAAAATACTCACATTTTAGAATCTAGAACAAGAGATTTCAGCATTTTTACTTTAAAAAATGACTCAAAACAATAAATTAATTATCTAAATAGTGGTACACGCCCCCACCGCCTGATGGAGGTTTGAGAGCCTCTGTCACAGCTGTCAATCATGATGTCACAACCCGTTTTTATATAATCAAATAACTAATTAAAAACAAACTTATCAGAAAAATGAGCACTTGGCAGAACATCAGTGTGATAAGAACAATCGCAATGACAGAAATCATCTTTGGGAAAAATGTATTGGACATGTCCATTGATATTTTAGTTTGGCACATGTCTCACCTACTGCAGTCAGCCACCAGGGGGTGATCAAAATGTTTTGGCTTCACTTATGGGGAGGTGTCATGACTTCCACCTTTATGTACAGTCAATGTTTACAACCCATTTTTAAAAGGTCACACCTGAACCATGCCAGTACCGGCCAATAATTCTAGGATGCTGATTGGTCACAAGGACATAACTTGAATCCTGACAAGATAGATTCTCACATGATAACATTATTGGGTTTTGGTCTTTTTGTGGGATTTTGTTGACAAAAAAAAAAAACACAATAATGCCAACCTGACCCTTTAACACATTAGAGAAAAAAAGGTCAGTTTGATCCTCTTGAGAGAGAAAGTCTCACCTTGAGTAGTTCTGTGTTGTCTGATCCTCCTGCTGTTCCCTCTGCTGTCTGTGCCGCCTCCGACCTCTACAGTAAAACACAATACAAAAATTAAAAAATACAGTGAAACCTTTCTTTTATTTACCACTTTACTTTTATTTTTACTGTGACAAAATTAAAACTCCAGAAACTATGCTAATCATAAGGTTGTCTTCAGAACCAGCATGTGCTCTCAATTTGAGCTGCAACTAATTATTTTCTCAATAAAGTGATGAATTGTTGGCTCTATAAACTGAAAAAAATGCCACCAATTTCCAAAAGCCCAGAGTTACGTCTTTAAATATTTTGTCCAAACCCAAAGATGTAAAGTAAAGAAAAGACTAAGAAAATAAAAAAGTAACTGAAGAGCTGGAGCTAGTGAATGTTTGGAAAATGTGACTTAAACAATTAATTGATTATCAAAATAGCTGCTGCTTCATTTTCAGTCAATCTCACAGCTCTGCTCTCAGTAGATGTGTCATTATAACAACGCACGGCTGGAAGTTGTGTTGTAAGACTTTATTTGTTGTTCAGAGTTTTGGCTGGTTGGAAAACTGCAGTCATCACTTCTGTAATGTTGTAAGTGTGACGTCGTTTAAACTCTGAAGGTACGGTTTGAGGCTAATATGTCATTTATTATTCAAAGTCTATCTGCAGTGTTTAAGTTTAGACCGCAGAAAACTTGACATAATTCCTGTAATAACAACAACAACAATAACAACAGAAAACAGGCAAGTCAGGAGGAAGTTTGCACACAAATCAGTTTTATACTCTGGTAGTTGAATAATGACCACTGTTGCTGTTTGAAAAACGTGTTTGTTGTCTGTGGAGCTCCTTTAAACAATTAATATCAAAACTATGTTCACCAACAACTTCATTTATTTAGAGTTTTTGTTCTGTATAACACACACAGACACACAATGTACTAACCAGGGTGTTGATGAGTGCGTCTTTGTCACCGAGTTGTGTATGAAGGAGTGTGTGTTGCTTGCGGAGCTCCTCCATCTCTTCTCGGAGCTGCGTCAGCTCTTCTGTCTGCAGCCCGTTCACCTGCGAGCCGTCTCCCTGACTGTTAGACTGAGTCTGGTTCTCTTTACCTGGATTCAGGACCACACACACAATTAAAATGGCAGTTTCAGGAGAAATGTTGTAAATGTTGACGAATGCAATACAAAGCAAGTGTCTGTGTTTGTTACTACAGAGTTTTAATGCACTTGGTGAATGTGGCTTTGGATAAAGGTGTTTTCCAAATGATTTTAATATATTTTAAAGGTATGTAACTGTACTATATTGAGGATTGTAAGGGAACAGTGCTGTAAACAATCATATTAAGGTGTTTCAGTTAGTTTCATTACAGTGTTTAGAGTATTAGTCACCATGCAATGTGGTTATGAAAGCATTTTACCTGCTACCTAAATTAGACATGGCATTGCGCATTACAGAAGTGAAACAAGGAAACAACACGAGCAATTTCTGATTCAACTATATTATCTCAACTCAGATGGTTCGTTGTAAACATCCGCTACATTTTCCTCCTTCATAGTTCAAGTCTGAGCAGCTTCATTTATAGTGATGTTGCATAAATACAAAATTAAAACACACTGATGATTATAAAAGAGACATTTCTGTTGTGTTAAGCTTTAGTTTAACTTCTGAAATAATAGTTTACTTAATAAAGTTAAACAACTCTCATGTCTGTGCATCAAGTAGAGAGGCAGAGTTGGGTTATGGTGAGCTTAATTTAGCATAAGACTGGATGCAGCAGGTAAAAAACACCTTTAAAGTTCATTTGTTTATTCTGTATACAAATTAGTTTTTTGGGGGGACTTTACAGTATTTACATGTTGAAAATATTTCATGGTAAACAACAGTTCTTATCCCTCTGCCCAAACCAGCACTTCTAAGCAGCGTCTTTGGTGCTAGTTCTGGTTGCCAGATATGAGTTATGTAAAGTCACTGCACTCAGCTGAACAAGACATATGAATATTATCAATAACACACAGACCTCCTAAAACCATATCTGTCTTTTTTATAATTCTGTTTGTGTTGTAAAACTTTATCTAACGATGTCGCTGCATATTACCGTCACCCCGTATCTCAGCAATAAAGCTGTAAAATGTTATCAGACTAAAAGTAAGAGTAGACCCTGGTATGTAATGTACTTAAAGACATAAACATTACATTTGCTGAATCAGATTAAGAATATGATGTGCATATTGTTAATTAACACTTGTTCTACCATGTTCAAGTATATTCTTAAAACACATTTGTACAGACAGACTTTTCCTGCCCTCGAATTATAGCTTGCAATTATTTATTTTATTTGTTCATTCTATAACTTTGTACTTGGACTCTGGGTGATTTTATTTCTTGTTTCTTGCTGTTTTGCCTTAAATGTTCTTGTCTTCCTTTGCTCCGTGAAGCACTTTGTAACAACAGTTTTTAAAAGGTTATCATTATAATTTTATATATTTATTTAATTGTATCTATCCTATTCTATTCCTCAAACCCTTTATCAGACTCACCTAACTTCAGCTTGAGGATGTTGTACTGGTCTTTGTGCTGCTGGATCTGGGACACCTGCTGGGTGATTGTAGTCTGCATCTGTTCAGTCTGAGATGACATCGATGATACCTGCTCTTTCAGCTCCTGGATCTGAGCATCCTGAGCACCAAATAAATCAAAAGAAACCTGTCAACAGGAGAGTAAATCAAATAAAGACACCATGAAGTGAAGCGTGGTTCAGTCTCTTCACCTGTTCTCTGATCAGTTCTTTGTACTGAGTCACAATATTGTCGTGTTGCTCCAGCGTCTTCTTCACCTCCTCTTCCTTCTTCTCATCTTCACTGGACTTGTGAACTGCTTTGGTTATCACACCTGTTTAGAGTGGAGGGTGGAAACATTTGTGAGACCAACATGAAACTGCAACTATCATGATAAATTCATCATCAAGAAAAAAAAGAATCAAAGATCACTGACTGACCCTCCAGTTCTTTCACCAGTTTGGTGAACTCGTGGTCAAACAGCATCTGCTCTGGAGACGGGAAGACGGGCTGCGGCTTCTGTGCTGCCCGCGAGTACAGCTCATGCTTTGTGATGAAGCCGAGTTTCTCTACAAAGTTTTCTTTTCCAATCCGCTTCTCAATCAGCTGTTTTAGCTTCTCTCTGAGGACAACAGAGAAGACTTTAAAACAGGATGTAGTTTGAGTTTACATGATTTAAACAATCTGATCTCTCCTCACTTTAGGATATAACCTGATTTCTTTATTAAAATGTTTTTAAATGGCAGGTAAAAAAGAAACCTAGTTTGCTTCATCAGGTTAAGGAATTAAAAGAGCTCTGGTTACTTTTCAATGCATATTTACAGATAAACATGAGGTATGTGTAACTGTACTAATCTGTTATAAACTCAACAAATCAAAGACATAAAAAGAGAATTACACTATTTGAATAACTCACATGTGCAACACAATGAGAAGAAATGTATAAATAGGTGAGCTGCAATGATTAATTGATCAACAGAAAAAAACTAAGTGGCGACTATTTGGAGAAGTGAATAATCATTTCATTCATTTTCAAAGAAGAGATACCAAATTGTTTTGCTTCCAGGCTTCTCTTATGTGAGGATTTGCTGTCTTTCTTTGTCATAGATGATAGTGAATTAAAATATCTTAAGGTTTTGGACTCTTAGGCAAATAAAGCAACTGAAGACGTTATCATGGTCGCTCATAAATGGCTCATATATATACACACACACACACACATATATATATATATGTATATATAGCAGTTTAAATGGTGGCCAACTGTAAATAAAAGCTAAAAGTTAATCAGTCTACAGCAGCGCTTGTGAATACATTTACGAATATCCTGCCACCTCCTCAATGATCACAGTAATCTGGTTTCTGCATTTATTTAAAAAGGAAGGGAAGTAGGCAAAGTAAGGAAAATATTCGTGGTATTGATTCTATGATAATTCTTGCTTAATGTTTTCATTATTTTTCAAGGTAACACTTACTTGGTGTAGTTCTCCAGTGAGTTGTCGTTGTAATAAATACAGATGCCAAGAAGCAGCGCACACAGGCCCTGCACCAGCCTTTCATCCTCTCCCAGGTTTTCTGAGATCTGCGCTGTCAGCTGTAGGAGTCAACGAGTCAAGGACCTATTACAAAATCTAATACCACTTTTAACCAGAAACTGGAATATGATGTTCCTGCTCCTTGTAGTGAGAAAATCAAGCATCCAAATTGAATATCTGAGTATGAAAAGCTGGCCTGTGAACACATCAGTGTAGAAATGGATGGACAGGACTGAGCTGAATAACAATTCAGAATCACTGCTGCTGTGTGTTGTGTGTGTAATAAAACTGTAAAGGTGGTTGTGGATTTAAAAGCATATTAAGGATAAAAAAATAATAATAGCAGTTTAAGTTTATGTCAATTTACTTCATCTAGTGACATCTAGTGAATTTACAGGTAGGCTTTAGATACTTTCCAGCAAAAAATGGCAACAATACAGACATTAGGAGTAATGAAAAATGGCCGATGGCTCGTGAAGTGCTTCAAGGATACAAAGGGAACATTTTCCTGATTGTGTAGAAAGTGAGTGACGGCTATGGGACAGTTGTTGATCCACGTACACAGCAGCATGAGGAGGCCCACCCTGGTCTGCACTTTGCTGCCCTGTTGAACACAACAGAAAACACAAGAAATGTCTACAAGTACGTCTTGAATGACAGTAAAGTCTGCTCTCATGTAAACTAAATAGATAATATTCTAAAGCCTGATATTAAAAACAATGGGGGGGGGGAAAGAGTTTAAACCATGTAGGTCACAGTACGTGATCATAATCAGTATTAGATTTATAATCCTTGTCATAGAAAATTTGATTAAGTCCAGTTTTTCATAACAAAAAATGTTCTGCATTTGCAGAATGTGACACAAAACAACAAATCCAACAAAAGTATAGCCATAGAAATGAAAACGGGGGCTGTTAAAATAGCATAAACAAATATGTATGAATACAACTTGGTGTTAAGTTATTCTGATATTTTAAGGGGTAAAATCTTGCATTTGACTCTCAGATCAAAAAAGTAACAAACTGATTAAGTAAAATCTTCACTTCAATCACATCAACCATTATTAGTTAATTAGTTTATCACAAACAAAAAAAACCTGGGACACAGTTCAAATGGAAACATTCGGATATTCACACGAGGTTAGGTCGACCAGAGCATGCAATCCTGTAATAAAAAAACCAAAGCTCTTTAAGCATCGAAAATAGTTACATTCAGCCTTCAGGTAAACTACAAGTTCACGGTTTTCTTTTTTTTCTGTTTTTGTAGTTTGCAATTTTCATTCTACAAGTAACTGATGACTTTAGATCAAAGTAATCTGAAACTGTAATTGAAAATCGAGCTATCAGCACATGCAAAGCACAACCCACTATAAGTGCTTATTAAAAATAAAAAAGAACTGTAATAAATAATAATGTGATCATGCACTTCCATGAAAACAAATTGAGGTAAAAGATTAAAAAAGATTTAAGATCTACAACAAGCTGGATTTTCTTTCATCTTTACAAAGCTTAACGGTTATACGTTCAGAGTCAACATACAGCAATTTCAAGCAATTTATCTCAATCAATTGTAGGAAAAAAAGATGGTTTTCATGGAGTTTGAATGTGAGTTGATGAAAATAAATACGGATTGGGACACAGTGCAGAGACGAGTAGAAGCTATAAACTCTACACTGTAGTTGAAGGCTGCTAACAAGCTGGTGCATTAACAATTAATGCACATCATGCCTCACAAAGAGCAGATCTCTCTCTCTCTCTCGGAGTAAAATAAAAAGAATGCCAAAATTGAGGAAGTATGGAGATTTCAGCGATGAAGCAGTGGGTATAAAAAAACAAAAACTTTTCAGCATATCAGCATCAAAAAGACTTACAAAAATCACCTTTTCAGATTTAGTCTCCAAATGTGACGTAATGCGAAAATGTAGAACAAACAAAAGAAAGTAAAATGAAGACAAGTATTAATCGAACAAACATCGGCCTCTGCAAAAAAAGCTATACTGTACTTCAGTTTATGTGTATTTGAGTGGATGATTGTGGTTAAAACTACAGTTTAACAGTTACTAGCTGAAAAGATGAGAAAGAGATGTCAGTAGTTTCTGGGGCTTTAAAAATGAACATTGGCAGGGGAAGTAGATTTTTATTTCATCCCAAAATCACACCATATAAAAGGGGCCTTAATGTTGTAGCTGGTTAAAGTGGCTGTTTGTGATTAGTTTATATGTATACTACAGGTTCGTCTATAATATTGCATCATAATTTATTAGTTTATTATATTATGTAATAGTAACTTGAATCTGCCAAGTAACTAAACCTGTCAGATAAATGTGGTGGAGTGTGAAGTCAGAGGGATTTTCCTCCTTTCACCATGACAAAGCAGCATTTCTATTCCAGGCAAACAGGTAAATCAAGAGCTTCACTGCCTTCAGGCTCAGCTCCGTCTTTACTACAACACTCCGGTTCAACATCCGTGCTTCGCTCTCTTCACAAAGATCCACCTGTCGACCTCCTGTTTCATGTTTCTCTCTCAGGAACAGGAGCCTGTGATAGCTGGGGCAAGAAATTGCTCCGAACCTTAAGGGAGAAATTCACTATTTTTCCAACAGACTGCTCCCCAACAAGAAGTGAAATCCACATCTTCAAGAGCAGATTTTGAAAGTCAGGGAGGCTGCTGCCCGACTAATAATGCACCAGACCCCCCCCAAACTATGCCGTGGTTACTGCTCTGACTGACCCTAAAGAAGTAACAACCCCTCAATGACCAGATCAAGGAAAGATTAAACCCCAAAACACCACCACAAACAGCCCTCTTAATAGCTCATAGTCTGGCACCATGACTGAGGCCTGTGTGCCTTGAAAGACCCTACAGGGAGTTTTTGCCTAACACAGGTCCTTGGCTCATAGGAGCACAAAAGTTTCTACACTACAATAAAAATGGCAATTCTCAAGGGGAAAGTGCAGCATTTGAAATATGCGTTAAGATGTTCGAGCTGTGTTTGACGGTTTCCCCGCTTCTCGCCTCAGCAGCACGGACTGACAGATGAAATGATTCTCAAGTCACAGACAAACAGGTCTAGTTTATGAAACACTTCAAGTAGCCTTAATAACAATACCTCAGAAACACCTGCACAGCTGTAAATTCATGCATTTTAGCAGAATGCAACAACCTCCCAGTGAAGAGACTATGATGGAAGGAAAAGGAAGATTTTGCAACTCCAGAAGATATTTAAAGAGGGAAGTGCGAACTTATTTTCCCAGGAAAACCATGAAGGTTTCAGTACGACTGAATTTGCCTCCAGACCCATCCGAACACAGAGTGTAAATTAAATATCCCTCTTAAGTAAAATTTATGAAAATCTTCCAGCGCCTGCGTCGCACATTTGTACGCAGGTGCATGTAAATAAGAGAAGAAGGCAAACAAGAGTGAAGGTGTCTCACTCGGACAGGAAAAAGCCCCAAAGTTCAAAACACTTCCTGAACAGATAGATAAGGGCTTGCAGTACAGCGAACAGTCCAAGGTCACAGTTGTTTTTTTTAAAAGCGAGTGTTAGGATGCTATCAGCACAGATAAAAACACAAAAAAACAGCTAAACCTCTCTCGGGTGATCACTTGTGTACTTCCCCACATTCCAGCAGTGGATGCAGTGTGAGCACCTGGATCACAAGCCTCCAAATCTGTGGGGAGGAGTGCACCCGTGTAGCACCCTAATGAGGAATAACTAGCTGTAGGTTAGGAAGGGGAGGGATCGGGGGGGGGGGGGTTGTAAAAAGTTACAAGGAAGCAAGATCCCCCAACACGTGGGCTGACGTGGCCCTACTACAGATGCCAAGCCAAATAAAACAGGACAGGTGCCGCCCAAACACACAAACACACACACTTTACTCACCCGTCGGTTGATCTTATCACCCTGCAAAACCACAATAATGTGACACTGTTCTTTTCACTGTTGTTGACACTCAACCTTTGTCCATTTGTCAAACAAAAACAATCCTGTTCTTAAACAATCCTCGCTGCTAAGACACACATATTAACATCTCCTCCGTCACAGCAGCTCTGTTATTCACCTACCTGGGAGAGGATGTTGGTGCACTGCTGTAGCAAGGAGACAGGCGGCTTTCCCAGGCTGGTGGCGAGCTGAACCCTCAACAGTTGCTCCTTCTGGGTGAGGTTGTCTTGCAGCGCGTGAGCCAAGGCCACAGCGGCACACCAGTTGGACAGCGAGTCTGCTGAGAAAAGGCCTCCGCACAGCAGCTGGCCCGCTGAGATGGAGTTGGCTGAGGGAAAAAATGAACAATTTGTAACATTGTGGCTAAAGCTGCAACTTACAAATATTTTAATTTTTGTGGATGATTATTATCTTGTTGGAATCTTGTATATTGTCTGACCAACAGTCCAAAACATAAATATTCAGTGTAAAATGATATAAAACAGATAAAAGCAAAATTGAGAAGCTGTAACTAGTGAATATTTGTCTTTTCTGCCAGAACAAAATGACAATTATCTAAATAGTTGCCAATTCATTTTGTCAATCGACATATCGATTTATCAGTGACTTGTTTCAGCTCTAATTGTGGCGTTCAATCACGCACAGATACATCTGGACATTAGTATTTCAAGGACAGCGTGAAAGCTTTCTTCACATTTTGTCTACATGGTCAAATTTACATACAAGCCATTTAAAAACACAGATTAACTGTAAATTGTGTCTATGCCATTTAAAAAGTGTTTTTCTACTTTAATCAATTCATTTTGTAGCCTTTATTTTTGTGCAACACACTCTCAAATGATGAATTCTATAATGCATTTCCTTTTTCCTGCATCACATCATGCAGATTATCCATGTTTTAAATATTAAGAATATAAACTATAGCCATTCTTCAAGGGAAACTTTTACTGATTGTTGAAGAAGGAAGCTTTAAAAAGTGTGTTGTGTTGATTCTGAGATGTTGCATTTGACATCTCAAGAACAAAATCTCAACAGACCTCTGATAAGAATAACAACACTTATAAAAGTTCATGACTTGGTGTAACTGACCATCAATGGTGGAGGGCAGCAGTGTAGCCACTATCTCCCCCTGTCCTTTCTGGTTTTTGTAGAGAAAACACTGGAAGCAGTAGAGGACAGCACAGCGAAGCACAAATGGTTGTCTCTCATTGACCATGGACATGAGCAAGACCACGATCGCTGGTCTATGGATGGAAGAGGAAGAGAGATCAGAGATGACGTAACTGGATTTACTTTTAAATGGATAGAAGAGATTTAACATGGCTTGTGTCTCACCTTGGCGGGTTTGAAGGCGCGTTGACTGAAGCAAAGTAGTCCTGGTTGACCTGTGAACCCCTGATGACCTCTGATACAGTGTTGATGGTCTGAAAAGAAGCAGACAGATCACAGACAGCCTCAACAGTTTATCTCCGAGTTACAGAGCATCAGGTAAGCGACTATCCTCTGTGGTGGGTTTTATTTATCTAAATATTACTGTGATTACCTCAGTGAGGATGTCAGCAGGCACACCAGTGGCCATGAGGATGGTGCACAGCTGCTGCAGCAGGCCACACTGGTACATGGATTTCTGACAGCTGGCTGTAGCTCCCGGAGAGTTCACAGGAGACACCATGACTCGCACCAGCTGGGATTAACACAGAATATTTTATTAACACAACATCCTGAAGTTCAGTATGATGAATTGGTTGTTTGAAAATATGAGCAACATGAGACATTACCTGCAGCATGAGGTGGAGGTTGGTAACTTTTTGTGCAGACCACCCAGAGTTATCATCACCGACCTCGAACCAGGGTTTCATTCTCTGGATGTAGGAGCCCTCCTTGAAGAAGTTCTGGTTGGAGCTGTTATTCTTTAGCAGGTTGAGCAACAGCAGCAAACAGTCCTCCACCACGATACCTGCACACAGGACAGAAGATGGATGGATGTCAAATATCACAAGACAGACAATAATCTTAAATTATAGAAATTACAAAAGGCAGGACTGTAATTAAATCATAGTTCAGTTAACTCTGCACTGAAAACTTGAATCATTAAAATCTTTTTTTACCTCCATCACTGCTGCCTTCCTCTGTGATGATATCTAGAAGACGCTCAAATGCGTTTTCAAATGCAACAATTTTCTGTATGGCAGCGTTGCTTTTAGTCAGCTGTTGAAGCAACAAGAGGCCCTGTCGGAAGGTGGAAAACAGGTCGTCAGTCATCAGTTTTGGTTGTCACAGCATTATATTTATACTTGACTGTCATGATGGATAGATCTGTATTCAACACTTTCAAAAACCTACATGTGGTTTAGTGTCACTTTAACAGCTTAAAAGTACTCACATCATTGCGAATTACTTCTCGAGAGTCTGCCAACAGGTCCATCAATCTGGAAACACCTTCAAACAGAAACAGACAAGGGAAAACTGATACGGGTTGAAGAGAAGAGCGTTGAGACATTTTTCTCTTAAATGAAAATAATAACAAAGAACCTTTTGTCTTTTGTGGATATTAAACTGAGTGTTCACCTCCTGAGTAAAATCTTGACATTACAAGTTTGATCTGACATGTCATGGACTGTGTTGCTGCAGTGAAGGAGAGACTCACCCATGGGGCTGACCAGAATGATGCCCTGCAACTGAACTCCCTGGTTCTTAAGTAGAGCTGTCAACAGTTTCACCCCGGGCCAACGAACATGGAAGTCAAACTCCTAAAATGAACACATGAATACGTGAGTGTTGGCAGTTGTTCAAGACAAATAAGAAAGACGTCTCTCTGCTGGACCAGAATCAGTACCTCCAACAGAGTGAGGAGCAGGGTCACGTGTTCGGGGTCCTGGATGAACGTGTCTGTGAACTGGGCGCCGAGGTCATCTGCCTGCTTCTGGGTGTTCTCATCTGTGAAGTAAGATAGAAAAATGAAATGAGAAACTTCTGCATGATATATCACAGTGGGAGGCATCAATCTAGTGAGGGAACCAGTTGGTTTGTTCATAGCAATCAGCCTGAGTTAAGATCTCAAAAAATCTAAAAAAAAAAGTTTATCACTGGAGATTTTCTGATATTAAATTATGACTCTATAATGAATATTGACATAAATCTGTCCAATAATTGTGCACATGCTCAGGGTGATATTGTGAACACACCTTCTGGAAATATAAAGAGATACACAGGTGAGGAGACAGATGGATGGGAGGGTGAAGAGAGCTCAGTGGGGTTACTGGGATTCAACTGGTTATACACAGGAATAAATAATAAATGGAGGGATGAGTTGATGGTATCAGTGTGATGAGCTGGTTAGGAACAGTACTGCACTCAAAAATATGCGTATTCCCAACCTACAAATCTGGGCAATCACTGTGTTAAAGTAAAATAAAAAATAGAATAAAATAGAATAAAAAACACACACACACGTTTACTTAGGCCACTTTTGGGGGCATTACATAGACTTACATTCATTTCCTGGAGATTTACCATTATCCTAACCTTAACCACTGACCCTATCGTCTCCAATTGGACAAAACATCCCCAATTAACTGGTCTTTAGTCTGAAATGTGTCCCCAAAAGTAGCTACATGTCAGCAACACAAACACACACTCAGTCCAAAACTGTGTTGATTTCTTCTTTTCCAGGACTCACAACTCTGTAGAATCCCCCTTTCATTTTTTTTTAACTTGATAAGTAAAGTAAGTAAGAAAAGCACAACATTTTTCTAACTGTAATAAAATAAACATCTAATTAAGGAAGTATCCTACAGTGTACAAGTCCACAGACCAAACTTCAAGGTCCTGTCACCCCAAATTTGAAAAAAACAACTCACTTACTTCTGACAGTATCTAGCAATGAAGATAGTTTAAGTTTTAGTTACCAATGTTATGAGCAAGTCAGCTTCCACAACATTACAATAAAGATAGGAATTTCATACTGTGGTGCTAAAAGATTTAATTTAAAGCTGCACTTATAAATATTTTTACATCAAACATTGATCAAATGACTGTGTGTAATGGACTTTTAGTCCCTTGTTTTGGGTTTTACAGCCTGAACATTTATCATTTTGTTCCTGATAAACTCTTCGTACGCTACCTGCCCAGCACCAATTATCAAACAGACAAAGTTAGCGACCTGCTGGTGAACACAGTGGAGTGCTTGGCAAATAATATTTCCCTCTGAAGTTGGTGGAGATCTACGAATATGACTTCAATGAATGCTGATGTTGCTATGTGTCTGCTGTTAGTAAACTGTTTGCTAACACCTTCACCATGTCAGCTACTGTATATAAAGGTAATAACGTGTCAATGCTGTGTTTACAGATTGTTCCGCTGCCCCCCAAACATTTAACTGATAGACTGATTTTTATTTTATTTTTATGCAACAGCGATGTAAAACCTCTTTTAAAAAACAGTGCCCCTGCCACAGTGAGTTATCCACAGATTTACACACTTTGGCAAGTAAAACCAAAACTACCTACAAGGTTATATACCACTAGAAGAAAGTAAGGAAGTATAATTGTTTGTAATTGGGGTGAACCAACAATTAAAAACAACAAAAATCAACAATCAAACTGCATAATTTCACCACAAGTGTGCAAAAAGGGTATTAAAGGTAATAAAATGTGAGGAAACAAAGGAGCAATGAGAAATGTCATTAACAGACAGGATCAGAAATGGTGTGGTATTAGTGAAGCGTGTTTGTTACCACCCGAAAACATCTTCAGGCCACTTTTCCAGTGCCGACTGATTTTAGTGAAGTTAGTTATACAGCAGTACTCTAACTAGCGCACAGAGAGCTTGATTTCAGTACTGACCAGGTATGGACACATTCTTATGCTTCCCTGAGACAGGGATAGAGGTTACTGCATCTGCGAGGGCGGGGGGGGAGAGGAAGTTTAAAGCCTCACCGAAAAGCTAGCATTGATTCTCATGGAGACATGCCATGACAAAAATCAAACAGCCTCATAATTTATCAGCGTTTTACTAAATGAACAATGCAAAAAAAAAAAAGGCTAGTAATGCTTTTCTTTTCAGCTGCCCAACCAAGAGGACCCTACAGTTTGTGCGTGCTGCTGGTGGTTAAAAGGGGGGGGGGGGGGGGGGGGGATTTGCATCATGCACATTCAAAGAGTTTTACCTTCTGATTCATCTGTGGGGTTAAAACATGGAAGAGAAGAGAGAGATGAAAATCTTTATATAAAACAGTCATTATCAGTTTGTAGAGGGGAATGCAAATTGACTGAAGTCCAATTGACATTAATTGAACTCAATTACACATGCAAACAGAACAATGGTTCTGTTGGTCAAGGCCATTTACAGTAGCCACATAATTAGGAAGAATTATCTTCAAACAGGTTTTTTTTTTTTTTTTAAATGACTTCAAATTAAAATGTCTTTCCTTCTAATAGTTCTGAGGGTACAATACCTTGTTCTTCTTCCTCATCGTTGCAGATGATATTGTAAAGCGTGTCCAAAGCATAGCCGAGGATTTCGGAGTCAGACCTGTTTGATTATTTATTAAAAGAGCACAATGTTAACAAGAGAAAGGATAATTGTTTACAGAATTTGAGTCAAATAAAAAATGTTGAAAAGAAGTCTAAACATTACGTTATTTTATAAAAACATTTGAGGGAAACAGTACAAGCATGAAGCTCTTTACATGAAAACATATATACTAGACCTAATAAAACACAAATATAATATTTTTCACAGAACACATTTTGACTCCTCATAGCAGGAGAAGCACAGATGTTACTAACAACATTATGGATGAAACTGATCAATTAAAGTGTCTGAAACTAAAGCACATAAATCGATTTGAAGCATTCATTCATTTTAATATTCAAGCCCGCATCGACGTACCTGTCAGTTTGTAGTATGTTAATCAAGTGCTCCATCGCCTGTGTGCCAACTTCCATACGATATTTCTACAAGAGAGAATAAAACTCATAAAGACCGATGACACACTGTGGTCAGCACTTACAAGAAAAACTGAGAAATAAAGATGTTTCAATAATTGTGCACAAGCAGAACTAACACTGACATGCTTCATATTGTATTCTTTATAAAACACAGGAAGTCTACACACCTCTCCCTGTTTCAGACTAGTGCTGACCCCCCTACATGTTAATAGGCCACCCTGCGCCTCCTAAACCCCTTTTTCATGCCTGACAAACTCATTATTCACGGCTGATGAGGCAGCCAGGAACAAAACTGTCCATGAACAGAACTGAGAGGTGACTTCGTAGAGGAATATCCTGACGACTGGTTCATCAACTTTAATCAGTTAATCAGCTTTAATCACGACCCCTGATATTGATTAATGGTACATGATGGCGTGAGAGAGGAAAAAAACAAGACAAATGTCTGACATCCATTTACATCAATTCAGGGCGACACTGATTAAATTTGCATGCTGTTTTCTCTTCGTTGATAGCTACTCCTGTTTATTAAAAAATGGTTAATACACTAAACACAACTGTATTTAAAAAAGCACCGAATCATCACTAAATGTTGCCTGACACAAATCTCACATAAATAATTATGACTTTCTCATCAATACTTTACCTTGGAAAGGGACTTAAGAGCTCGGACAGCATCTCTGCGGTCTTCTAGGAGAGTTGAGGAGGCAACCCGGTCACACAGTTTCTGGATCTGTCAATGGAGGAATCATTATTTGTTTAGCTTCATATACAACAATCTCTCAATACTTTACAACTTCCCTGCTCCATCTGTCTGACATGTACTGGTTCCTTCTTGAGACACTAAAATAAAATAGTAAGAAATCTATAGTTTCATTTTTAAAAGTCTCAGTAAGCCTTGTAGTTTTTAGAAAACCTTACTCTAACAGGAATAAACATTACATTTGTTGGGGTCTATTTTCAGACACACACATAAATGAGTACTTATCATTATGGAGGATATGACATTGAATCAAAATAAAATACAGTGCTCGTGGTCATTGACAAAAATGATTTGGCCAACAATGGAGGTCTATGGCACAGAGGAATGTGATATATCAGGCTTGGACAACAGACAATAATAATAGGTGAAATAAATGTATTGACTATTTTGGTCTTTTAATTAAATGTGTCAACAATGAGAACATGTATTAAAATACCACCTGCCTTATGTTTTAAATACCAAAATTGTTTTTTTTTCTGTTATCGTTCCTTTAATTGGACATTCGAATTAAATTAAAGAGTTCAGTCTAAATCTGCTCTATGTGAAAAGTGCCTTGACATGACTTTTGTTGTGATTTGGCGCTATATAAATAAAGATTGATTGATTGATAAAATACAGCGTACAAACATTATTTTGTGACATCATAACCAATTTGAAGCCTCCAGCAGGCATAAACTGTAATTTGGACTTTGTAGTAGTAGGAGACATTTTGTGGCTCGCAGTTTACCTTTAGAAATGACTTCAGGGTTTTTAAATGAGGGAGATGGAGTAGATGTAATTTTCAGATTTTTTAGCAAGATATTTTAACTTTTTTAATGAGTTTTTTGTATCTTAAAACATATCTGGGGGGATCTTTAACAAACTTACATACTCAGTTTCTGGATGGTTGGACAAACCAGTAATCTGAGATGCCAGGACGAGAATGTTTAGAGACAAAGATCTGTTTATGTGCTTATTATCCTCCTGCAACGCCAGCAAGAAAGCATTTCAAGAGAGCCCTGAATTCAGTACTCTGCATGGTCTTCATATGCTACTGTGCATTAAGATAACTATTGGATCTTATTATAATTGTAATTAAACCCTGTGAATATCTCTGGGCTTTGAACAAAACAAGAAGCTAGAAGATATCATTTTTAATGTTTTCTCATATTTCTGGACTAAATGTTTGAAGTGCAAAATGTGTTTTTCTTACTACTGTTTCACTGTAGGGTTTGAGCTTTATCATGCAGAGTTTGACACTAGAAAACCGCTTTCAAATGTGTCTGCTGAAGTGGAAGTTGGAGTCAATCCTGGTCCAATTTAACTTTCACAAGTGCGATGTGGTAACTTGAAGCCTCCAGTGCACAAACACTGAGAACTGACATTTCAGTGAAGAAGGAGACGCCTTGTATTATATAGTAGATTGCGTTTTTAAATGAACAATATTTCCATTATTTATAGATTCTGGGGTTTTTGAAGAGGAGGAAGGAGTAGATGTCAATTTTAGGAATTTCTAACTAAGACACAAATTACTATTCACAGTAGAGTATTTTTACATGTCTTAAAACACGTCTAGAGGGGATCTGTAATCAATATCCGATAATATCATGATTGAACTACTTGTTAGTTGCAGCACTACATGACAGTGAACAGTATATCCAGATGAAGGCCTGATTTATATGATGCAGAATAATTTATTTGCCTTTAAACCATTTCTCACATTGGATATATCTGTCGTTAGTGTTGGCTATCTTAATAAAAAAATATATATTGTTGGATGGTGGTGATTAACAAGCTGTCACATGACACTCCTAATAGTCAGCTCTGTCTCTTTATTTCATTCATTCTTCTGTTGTTTAGCTACACGTAGCAGAGACAGCAGGTAAGACAAACACAGACTAAGGTTACACTGACAGATCTGCCAAGTTAGCCAATTAGCCTGACAAGCTATTTGTTGTCATTCATTAAAAGAAGGCCCCAGTGTCTTAACATATTATTCTAGGTGATTTTTAGGAGAGATAACAAATCATCTGTCAGTACAGAAACACAAATGTGATATGATAAAGTGTGTTTGGTCTCATTTGATCAGACACAGAGGTGGAAAGCCTCAGCTAGCCTCAGTTAGCCGCAGCTAGCCTTCAGCTAGCCGCAGCTAGCCGGGCAGGTTTCCTACCGTCTCCGCTCCGGACGGCTGCGGCCCGGGTACCTGCCCACCCATCACTCCTCTGAAGAAGTTCATCTCTACAGACGTCCGCAGAAACCCTCAGACTCCCCTCTACGTGGTTAGTGTGATAAATATGTGAAAAGAAAGGAGGGGGGAAAAAGGGAATACAATGATTGTGTTTTTCACCAACCCCGGAACAACTCCACAATCAGTGAGGGCGACACTGAGCATGCGCGAAGACGTGGCGATACGTGGCTGATCAGCACAGGAAGGGAAACCAGCTGATCAAGTCTATCAGAGACTGTATGATCAATATCTATCACAGACTGTATAATCAATATCTATCACAGACTGTATAGTCAATATCTACCCTCGCTTTTTATTACTTCTTTGGATAAACGTATTGTTTGGATTCACTGAATGTGACAGGAATCATAGTTTTTTATTTTATTTATTTATTTATTTTTTAATAATGTAATATTCACAAATCTAAATTCTTAACTTTTCAGAGCTTTTCAGATACTTTTCTCTAATATCTGAATGTACATGCAATAGGCTAAATACATTTTTTTTATTTATTATTATTATTATTATTATTATTATTACAACCTTTAGTCCTCCTCAGGGGCGGATCTAGGAGTTCACAAAATCCAGGGCTTAGCCAAGAAGAGCACCCAGGGCCAGGGCCAATTTTTTTTTTGACTGTTCACACGTGCAGAATTGATTGTATTGCATTGTATGACTACTGCAAACATTAGTAGTAGTAGTAATTTATTTAGTTCTTTATTAACAATTTTCCAAAAGAACAGTCCCAGAAATATATTTATAGTTGGCTAATTCAAGCTCATCCGCATTTCTGAAATGTTTTTCTCTGTGTGCCTTCACCAACTCTACTACACCTGTCAACTGTCAGCTGAGTGTGGAGGTCGGAGGGGGGGGGGGGGGGTGTAGAAGTCTGGACACCCAGAAAATGAAAGAGTACGACGAGCAAACTTTAAGGCAAGACTTGAAAGCAGGTGGGGTCAAAGCCTGACAGTGATGGTTTTTCACCTTTATTTGACAGCTGAAAGTGTGCATCCGTGACCAGGAACTAACCATGGTAGTTATGTGGTATGCGTCTCTTTTTCAAAACAATAAACGTGTGTGTGAAAACAGGGATCAGATCTTTTGCTGATGTTTGTCCTGTGAGTTTATCTGACTTTCTTTTTAACAGTACTCAAAGCTCTCATGTTTGATGAAATGTCTGTCAAGCCCATTCAAACAGTTTCAAAGGCTTCATAGTATTTACATGCTCACAAACGGACTGAATCCAACTGACACACATTTTACCAAAAGCAGTACAGTTATTTGTCATGTACAGTGAAATAATTTCTGAAATTCTGTGACAACATATGATTATATTTGTAAAGCTTTTTATTATAACACAGTCTGCAGTGCTAATTACTTTATTCTTGAAGGAATGCTGCTTTGTTTCACTGCTTCATCAAAGCAGCTGTGTATGTGTTATCAATTATTTAACAGCTTTGGTTAACTATAAGTAATTTGCACAATACTTGACAGATGTGAACAATAAAACACATTAGAAAACTATTTCAACAAAAGATGTCATTAAATGTCATATTGTCTTAATCTGTGCTGCTTTTGTGTGTTGAACTCTTTCCTTTCTCAGTCAGATATGATCTGCTCCTCATCTATGCTTAGTGCTGACTTTAATTCAGGTTTAAAGGACGTATAAGAAGTATGAGGTGCACTATGTGTAGCGAAGTAGGGGAGAAAAGGTAGTGAAGATGTTAAAAGCACAAGCCAAATAGTTTAGTTTTACTACCGTGCTAAAAAGGTTCATCATGTCGCCCTTTGACAGTAGAAAATCTGCGGTTTCACTCTCATATACAGAAGCTGTCCATGTGGCCATCTGCTGTGTGTTATAGTCATCAGAAACACTGGTCATCTATAGTCAGGACTGTTAAAGCAGCACACAGGTCTTCTTATCTTTGAACGGGTTGGACGAGGCAGCGATGCCGGTGAGCAGAGGGTCACTGCATCTGTGGTCCTGACAGTACTGGACCAGGTCTGCTGCAGTGAGGGAGATCTTTTGGGACAAAGGTGGACAGGATAACATTACGTACAGGATATAACACAATGTAATAATTAAGAAAAAAAATACTTCAAAAACACATAGAGGACATCCTGTTTTAAATAACAGATATGGAGCATCCTGGTACACTTTATACTTTGTGAATCATGCAAATCTTAAGTGGAGCAGTTCAGATATGTGGTAATGTGCAGCTACTATACACGTAGTTTTTCTTACGTACCTTAAGTCTCTCCATGCCTGCCTCCACCCGAAGCTGGTCCACCAGTTTTTGAGCCTGAACAACACTGTTACTGCTGCACATCTTTCCTGACATCAATTGTAGTATAAGACTCCTATGACCGTATGTTGATTCAATATCCTTCTTCAAAACCAAAAGGAGCAACAAGAAAATGATTTCAAGCAGTATTTTTTGCCTGATCCAGAAAGTCGGCTCAGGTTGTGCAAGACAGTCCAGCCAGAGAGGCTCCTGAGTCTCCTTTTTGACCCACACCCCCCTTTTTATTCACTGTTGGGGCCACCTCAAAGGCCATGTGATATTAAAGGTCATATAACACAGTTCTGGAAATGTCACAAACATCACACATCACTTCAAAGTCACCACTCATGAAAAGATGAGGCACTATGCTATGCTTCAGATATGCTGTCCTTTAAGCTACAATTATAAATAGGTTAAAAAAAGGTGGTATGATTTATTTATTTCTGCAATAATAATAATAAGGCGGGGCATTTGAGGTTTTAATTTGGTTTAATGTGTTCTTTGTTGGTACAAATACAAGGTGTAAAAGAAATGGCCAAACATACATTTTAAGTAAATGACACATTACAGTGGGCATGCAATAATGATAGTGATAATTATAGGACAATTCAGCAAGGACTGGTATCCTGGTATACACAGTGGCTATACAATCAATTAAGAGTACACCACCGATTTAATATTGCAATACATTACCCACAATGCAAGTCCACTGCCAACAGTTTGGTCTGAAATTCAGGTGTGCTACGCTAATAACAGCTAATTTAGCCTCAAGCAGATATGAAATGTGGGCAGATTTCTTTCATTTTCAATGACATTTGTCAGATTTCACACAGCTCCACCTGGAGACACAAAAGGCTTTATATTACTTTTCTTTCTTTTTTTTTTTACATGCAGTAAAACTCCTCAGCACCTAGGTTTGATTTGAAATATTGTATCTACTTTTTTCCTTTGTGAATTAAACTTATGCAATATTTTTAATCATTGTCACACATAAAACATTTAAATCATGACAAACTTGGGGCATTAAGCGCAGTATGGACATGGTCAATAAACGTAATATCTCAGTGAAGTACAAAAAAGAAGGAAGAAGTCATATGATGAATATTATCCAATAAATTCTTAATGTCAAAATGTCCTGATTATACTTAATAAATTGAATTTTTGGAAGCATCCATTCAGTGTGTGGATACACTTTCATGACAAAATGAAGGTCAGCAAGGAGGTAAAACTCTGGTTGGGAAATAAATGCATTCATCAGAAAAATACTGGATTATGTCTAGAAAAAAGGTGTTTATGCTGAATATACTCCCCCAAGGTTGCTGAAACCTTAAAATCCCCCCAATACCCCAAAAAATAAGGTCATGACCTCAATCCCCACCGACAGCTGCAGCTCTGACACCATCTTCCACACGTCTGCTCTAATGTCTGAGTTCACTGTGGTTATTCTTTGAGTGCGTTCACACAAGTACCCTTGTTTTGATCATATTCAGGAACATGAGAAATGTGGTTATCCAAATCCCCCATAACAGTTTCCAGGTTTCTGATAAGCTGCGTCCAGCCGTGTCCTGTTTGTGCTCTTTAGCGTGTCATCCGTGACCCTTCTGTTCATCTAACTCAAGGCCAAAGCACTGAGCTGCAAGCTGATGCACGCTGCAATTAAAGTAATTAACATTTTGTTGATAAAATGATGTTGAGCAACCAATTAGTGAAGCAATCCACAATAACTGGGGTTTTCAACCCCCCCCCCAACTTACCTGCTTAGCTTTGCTCAATTCCTGGATGCCTTTAGGATCATGATTGTTATTTGATCCCATAGACACTCTAAAACTGAGCCTGGACACACTGCAAACTACACCAAATGCATAAAATTGTCTGTCTGAAGGTATTTATTTGTTTCTGACTCTGGGAAAGTGGATAAAACCGCCTCCTCTTCCAGCTGATATATCATACCTACCTTTCACATTCTCCCACATAATCCAGTCAGTGGAGACCTTCATGATGCTGGACGGCTTGTACAGCCTAACTGGCTTTCTTCCAGCTAAACAGTAGATACTGGATCTTCAGGAAGATCCACACTACACAGTAGGTCAGTTTCTGGGTGGTATTTTCCGCAATCCAACAAGGAATCAAAGAGGTTATCTAAAACGTCAAAATGCTGGATGTGTAACAAATCACAAGACTGATTAAATTATTTTCTGCATGCACGAGAGTAACAACTGTGAACGTTTAAGTATGTAAATGGAAAAACTCATAAATGTTTAAGGGCCCTTTAAACGTCAGTCTCATTTATGAATAACAAAAGTTTAATGACAACCAAAACTTGTGAAGTTCAAAATATTGATGAAAAAAACAGACAACGGTCATTTTACTTATTTACCGTTTGTGCACCATCTTCAAAGATTGAGACAGGTACCACATCTGTACACGCCTGGAGCAAATCTTACAGCTACTTGTGTTCTCTGCTCATCAGTGTGTAACAACAGCCTGTTAAACACATGATCTCTAATGTAAGTAACCTGTAAACATGACAAACGGTATGAGTGGTGCTGATATCAGTAGTTTATTGTATGTTAAATCCAACACATTCAAAATGGAAAGGAAAGAAAACAAAACAAAAAATTAAAATAAAATAAGGCAAAAATAAAAGATTTTCCACCTGCAACGGTTTTGTACTAGCAACAAGTAAAAAGGGTAAACACAGTAAATTAAGATGGCAGCCAACTGTTTACCACACCTGCTAAAGCCAAAGAAGGTTCTTCTATTTCCACTCAAAAAGGACTGGAATGATTCACAATGTGGATCCACTCTACTGCATTTCAACCACAGGAAAGTTTACAGTTACAGTTTGGAGAAGGGCAGGCAGGTCCTTGAAGACCTCAGTGAAAAAGATCCAACCGTAAAATTGATAAACGCTCAGACATTTTTCTTTTTTTTTTTGTTTAAACCACCACTGAGATGTTAAAAGCACAGATTGGTCTGAAAGCATGATGGCTCTTCTTCACCATTCTCTTAATCGACCTCTGCTGTAAAAGTATGATTGCAGTCAAGTGCCCGTGTTATGCAATTTACCTGAAAAAATAAACATTCGGGGGTTTAGGCACCCGTGAGAACTGTTAAAATACTCTAGGACCTGAAAAGACAAAAACTGATATTTCTCAAAATGATGTGAAAATAGTTTTTTTATCTCAGCTATAAGGAAGTGTAGCCGAGCTTTACTGAGGGAAAACTACATTAAATGCGCATTAAATCATGTTTAAACTGCAAGACAGCAAAAATTTCAGGCTGTTTGTTTAATGCCAGATGAAAAATTTGGAGAGGTTGTGTTCAAACTGACAAGATTGTCCCAGAAAGGTTGGAAATAGTGCAATACCACCAGACAAGGAAGACCTCATTAGCATGTTTGTCCAGGAAAATGCTACATCAATTTTTCACTTCCCATTTCAGTGCAAGATAACAAAAATAACATAAAACATCTCATGTTGTGTCATGTTTTCTTTCCCAGCTGAAACCAAGATCTTCCCTCCCTACTGAGTGGTAAAAAGAAGAAAAAGAAATAAAGAAGAAAAAAAAAAGAAAAGCCTATTGGTATGGCATTCACACTGACTGTAAAAAATAAATGAATATAATAAGCACAATGAATAATCAGCATTATGAAAATACAAATGCATAAACGGCTAGAAAAAGTGAGCACAATTATTTGCTAGTCTGTGGGCTGAAACTATGGCCAGCCCACCCACACAGATTACAAAATTGTTGCTGAAAAAAGAACAGTCTGACAATTTGTGAGTCCAGGAATTAACCCGAGTGCTGCCATGAGTTGCAAAAAACTACCGTCAGACTGAAAGTAAGGAAACAGTGTCTGAAACATTGAGACAATTTCCTCTTCCCAAACCTCAGTTCACTGAAATCATCCTCGTGTAGAGCTATGACTCGTTAAAACCAAGGACAAAGCATATCACTGTAACCACCTTTAATGTACCTTTTGTCTTTTTCTTTTGGGAGTAGTTCTTCATGTGCACCTCTTAAACCATTTAACAACAAACAGAACTTGAGGCACCTATTGTCTCTACAAAACCCAGAACAGACACAATACAAAACAAATGTACAAAACTCACAGCAGATCATCTTAGGTAGTAAAACAGTATGGAAAAATCAAAATATGCACCAGAAAAAAAACAACCTTTAATCGTGTGAATACTGCAAGTTTTTTTTTTTCCTTAAATCTGCTCCCAGTAGACAATAGTTCAAAATGAGCAGCTCCACATTAGGAGGCAGCGAGCCTCGAACTGCAACGCTTTGTTTTATTTTTATTTTTTTCTTAGTAAGACTGGAAAAGGTGAAATAGAAGGCACCATCATGCTTTTATCAAGTCGAAAGAGAGAAATGAAAAATTATTACGCAAAAAAACAAAAAACATACAGTAAACTGATTTTTGCTGTACATTTATTCTGTTACTCTGCACTTAAGACAGAAAGGGAGGGAAGAGGGAGGGAGATGTCCGTCCCAGTTTTGCGCTTTAGCTGGCAGGGAAAAACATGGAGAGAGAGAAAAAAACCAAACCAAAAAAAACAAAAAAAAACAAACCAAAACTTGGAATCAAAAGAAAAATGGAGCGAGCCGCCATCATTACCACCACTCTTCTATTCAGCTTTTGTTTCTTGTTTTATCCTTTGTCCCTCCACTCGTTTGGTGAAAAGTCAAGGATTTGAGCTTTTTTCTTATTTATAAATGAGGAAAAAATATAATGTAGATTTGCTTGTCATCTTGTCCATCCAGCAGTAATTGAAGCGTAGTTTTGGGTCAGAAATGTGAAAAGTACATTGGTCACAGCAGACAGGCGCTGTGAGCGAGGCCTGCCCCGTTAAGTCGTATCGCTTTGAGACAAACAGGTCTCTCCAGCTGCGTTCCGAGCATGGTTGTCAATGTAACACGACAAAAGTACCCATTAGTGCATATTGATGAGTGCATTATGCAATTTTGAAGCAGTGGTCTCTCAAAAAAGGAAAAAAGTAAAAGGCAAGCTTTTCCCCTGGAACTGCACAAATTTTTGCATCTCACTCTTTTCCAACAGTAACGGGCAGAAAACTACCATATAAAATGTGCAATAGAGGGATTTTCGTGAAGCAGCGCCCCAGTTAAGTCAAGGCATATAATCTCTTTTCCAAATGATGGGCTGTATTATCGTAGTTACAAGTCTTTATCAGTCCCTCCTAATGTGGCAGATTACTCCTGGTTGGTTTGCCTTTTTTCACGAATTTACAAATTAAAGTTTGTGAATTCTTGAGATACCCCCCCAAAAAAGGACGCTCAGCTCACAACTAATAAGCGAATTTTTTGTTTGCTTATTTTTTGTTTTGTCTATTTCACAAACAAATGGTTGACAGGTTGTGTCACATTCCAAAGCAAAGGGGGAACAAAAAAATTAAAAAAACAAAACGAAAAAAACAAACAAAAACAAATATATACGTTTATACATGAAGATTTCTTTTCGTTAACGAGAACGGTTGAAGATGAAGAACACGGTACTACTTCCACACTGCAGGTGGTGCTCTTCTCAGCGGCGCTGGGTTGTGAAGCGACCTTCACCCTGGCCGCCGGAGCCCCTTCCAGAGCCCATGCCAGGCTTGGGGGCCATGCCACTCCGGGGTGGTGGTCCCCTCCCGTCTCGTTCACGCATCATTCCGCTTCCCACGATACCCCGTGAACCTCCAGGACCCCGGTCGTTGCGCCTCATGTCCCGACGTTCGTCTCCTCCGCCGCGGGTCTCTCGCTCTCGCACCGCCCTCGTCTTCTTCTCCTCCACATTCAGACGCACTTCACCACGGAACATGATGGGCTAGAGGGAAGGAAAAAAACGAGGTCATTACGGGAGAAACCAGAACTTAATATTTCCACGTCCATTTCACAACCCACATCATTCACTGGTTTGCACACTGGTTTGTTCATCTATGAGAGCATCGTTACACATCACACCGGTCTCATCTGATGAGTTCATCCAGCGTTTCCCTGCCTGTAAAATGTTCTAATCACTGAGGCCGTGTTCAGACTGAAATCATTTGAATTACAAAACAGGATTTATAACCTGAACATTTGCTTTTTTAACCCATGTTGTACAATCCTCTCTCAGAGTTTTATAAACTGTTGTTAAGTGTCCCAGCATCTGATCCAACATGGAGGTATTAAAAAATTACATAAAAGTAGATCCAGGCTTAACTTTTATGACGGCCCAATCCAGTTGTCTTTCCGGAAAGCATTACGATGGCCAATCAAATAAGTGCAAGCCACTGTTGTAGGTTGAGCCCTACAGCAGCCAATTCTAGCTTTGCAGAAAAATACTGCTGCAGTGAAAACTTCCCTGAACTGTCAAATTCTGCTTCAAAGCCAAACTGCCCTTCTTTTGATGCTCTTTTTTATGCAATACTTAAAATTGGTCTGAACACAGCCTTGGATACTCTGTTAATAAGTGTAATTTGATGATCAAATCAAATCGGGAAACATTATGTACTCATAACAGACAATATCTTTTAGCATTTCATGTCTTATTGATGTTTTACCCATCTGTGAAATCCAGTGTTGAGCTAATTGTAAGAAATGTGTCACCAAACCGCCACCAAATGAATGAAAGTGGGTAATGAAAAGTCAATACATGCCCCTTCTACCTTGGCCCCCAGGATTCTCTGCACCGGATCAGAGTCATCAAAGACCACAAAACCAAAGTTGGGAAGCTTCCCACCGACACCCTTGGTGTTGATCCGCAGCTCAACTACATTTCCGTACGCTGCAAAATGGAAAAAAAAAGATATTATATAATTAAACTTAAATTTATCCACAATCAGAAACAGACATTGATTATTTTAAACTGAATAGAGAGTGCATTGATGATGTCTTGCTTTGTGAGGAAACATACTCATGAAGAAATCTTTGAGCTCGCTCTCATCGATGTCATGTGGGAGGTTGCCGACAAAAAGCTGATGGCTGTCTGGGTAGCGGACAATCCGCCTGCTGTCCATGTCACCAGATTCAGCATCGCCTCTGCCACCTGCTGGTCAGAACGAAACGGCAGGAAGAAAAATATCAGAAGTCAAGTAAAACTCATCCAACCTGTAAGAAGACGATCACTGAATAGTCTCACTGAGTAAGAATAGTCATGAAACAAGATTATTAATTAATTAACACAAACGTGACTTAAATCTTTACCTTTGTTAACAAAACTTAAGTGTGGTTTTCCCGTTTGTGACTCCGAAGATGCAACACCATCTATTAGTGACAAAGACACATGCAGAGAGTAAGAATAAACCAAATAAAAACTCTAACGGTGATTTGGGGGAAATTGTTTGGGCAGTACCAGGTCGGGGGCCCCGCTGAGTGAAGGTCGGTCTGTCACGTGTGCGCTGGTCTCGGGGTCGGATGGGTGCTGTCTGTGTCTCCGGCTTGGCTTCAACTCTGGGCTGTATGGAGAAGGTGTCACCAAACCAATCACTCATCACTTTCACAATGGATTTACTTTCAATCAGCTGAAGTCAGCTAATCATAATATTTGTGTTTATTCGTTCCAGGTCTTTAATTTTGTTGCAGTGCTCACTGATTTGGGCAGTGACACAGGAGAAATACATTTTCTGAGGTAATCGTTTGTCCCATCAACCTCTTTTAGTTATATTGATCTTTCGATAGGAAAGAACTTTATTCTAAAATCATACATTCCTATGGTGTATTGGGTTATACCATTTAAACCTTTAGCTTTTAAAAGGTTTGATTAAGGACTCTCCTCGGCCACTCCAACTTTCACTCATCTGCTTTTGAGTTTTTGCTGTGTTGATGCATCAGTATCTACATTTGACAAGTACTTAAGTTGGAGCATGAAGATGTATAAATTGTTTGGACAGATAAGTTGTTTTTCTCTTCTAGACTAAACTCATTAGTCACATTTCTATTAATCAACTACAATGGCAGGCAGTAGTTCTAGTACACAAATGTGAACAAGCTTAGATGCAAAAAAGAAGCAAAATATTACCTTATTTGTAATTCTTATCTGTAATTACTTGAAGTTTTAAAAGGGCACTATGTCTATAACAAGCTGTAGAAAATACTGTGGTAGACTACTGCATAGTGTTGTATAGACTGTATAATGAGCCCTTTATTGGTAATATGCTGCAATATACAGTTCATTTTATTAGAATGTTTTTGTAATGATAGTCCACATTTTAATGTTGGGTGGTGGTTAGTTACCTGTGAGCTTGGAGCTTTAACAACATGTGGAGACATTCCAGAGGGAGGCAGGTTTTTACTGGTCACTGAGGCCCAGGAGAAAGCCTGTGAGCGATGCAGTAATCGAATGGTTAGAGCTACAACAACATACTAAAATATTGGTGGGTATATCATTGGACAGAGTATGTAACTGTTGGACTCAGTGATATGCTTCTGGTTTGTGCCTTTGACAATCTTAATTTGAGAATAAAGTACATTAATCCATTTTTTTTTTTTAAATCTTATTGGAAAAATATTGACTGTGTGGGAGCAGACCAGGGTACCACGTGCACTGAGGTACCCTGTTTACTGTAAATCTGGTTATGCATGCAGCCGGTCAGTAATCAGATTCCTCTCCATCTTTATTTTTGAAGCATAGCTTTCTTAATTTAACTGTATTAATAACAGAGGACGCTGCAGTCCGATTTTTTTTTAGCGTGTCTGTGCCAGAATAGACTGGTGGTGCGGTGAGAGGCAGGCGGACGGAGCACAGCTTTTCATCAGTCCCAAATACATCTGATAGTGGTTATCGACTTATTTAGACTTCCAGAGGATACTTTGTGTTGCAGTCAGATTTTGGATGGAATTCATCCACTCATGTAATTATCTCTTTTGGTTTTAGCAGCTCCGCCGTCACTTCCCCCGTGTGGACCAGGGGTTCTCCAAACTATGAAAGCATAACCTCTCCATTTATCCTCCCAAATCGGGCCAATACGCTTCTGCTACACCAGAGTGTGGGCAAAAAATAGAAACCAATGCAGGCAGACTCTCTGAGACACTCAGATCATGACCTCTCACAGACTTCATGTTTTGATCAGAGCTGAAAAGTGATGTGATGGACTAGCTACCTGCCTGCTGATGACCTACTTTAATTAACAAATCAGTCTGTTATTGTTTGGGGGACAAGACGTAGAGTAATGAGGGGAACAAGCAGCGCAGACTGTGCCAAGTTAAAAAAGGTAATTAACGCAAAAATGATTGTCCAGCTTCCTAAGCTGAATAATAGAATAAAAATCCAGTTACCCGTACAGAGGAAATCTGTGCTCTTTACGAGAAATCTAGCTGGAAAGATCAGGTATCTCTTATCCTGTGCCCTGATAACAGAAACCAGGTTTCTCGAAATTACTCAGTTACTCAAGTGCATGTAAAACACATCGATTACAGACCTTCAGTTATAAGACCTCACAGATTCAGTGAACTGAACTAGCTACAGTAATCTTATTCATGGAAAGTACTGGGGGAGTATTTCCTTGGTGCTGTTGCCAAGTGCTTGCTCATGGGGGAATGTTGGGTCTCTTTAAATTAAATTAAATTAAAGAGTTTGGTCTAGTCCTGCTCTATGTGAAAAGTGCCTTGAGATAACTTTTGTTGTGATTTGGTGTTATATAAATAAAAACTGATTGATTGACACATGTAAACTAAGCGGAAAAACATCGACCTCACCTTGGGAGGCTCCTGGGTATTTGGTGGGGACTCCACAGGGACTGGTGAAGGGGCTTTCTCCTCCATCTCTTCCAGAACCTTCTCATCTACTTCAGGCTTAATCTCCTCAACTTTGGGCTCTGGTTCAGGCTCTGGCTCAGGTTCTGGAGCTGGCTCCTCCATGGGCTCCTCTACTCCATTACTGCAGAGCACAATCCAGAATGATTTCACCCCCCACATATAGATCAACTTTAACAGGCAAAATAATGTACGCTATGTTAAAAAAAACAAAGGCAAACATTTAAATATAATATCATAGTTATGATAAGTTTTAGCTTACGTGACGGGGTGAGGTTCATAGTAGGTGGTGCTGTTGGGGCTTTCTTGAAGCGGCTCGGGGGACTGCTGCCTCTCTTCTGGCTCCTCTTCAACTTCCTCCTCTGATTCTAAGTGAAAAAGCACAAAGAAACAAATTGAGAACGTATTTGCATGAGTGGCCTTTGAATTCAACCATGAACACAAGCTAAAAGCTCACAAACAAACAAAGGTCTTTATTGTATATTTATGAACATTTTACCCTCATCAAGCTCAGCTTCAGAGTCCCCAAAAACCTCGTCCTCGTAACGGAAGATGTCATTGTGGACGTAGAACTTGTTTGCCACTGAACCCTAAAGAAAAGCAAAAAACAAAAATCACATTTTGCTTGCTCAACAGCATAAATTTGAAAAACCACAAAGCTAACCACATATTAGTATCTTGTGAACTAGACATTTATTTAAGGAATGCTGGTTTTCTTTCAGATAGTCCCCCTGAGTAATTTTAGTTTAGCAACAGCAACTCATTTTGTTTTACTAGCTCTGTTTGATCCAAATTTTTTAGTTAAAATTAAAAAATGAAGAGACTGAAAGGTAGATGTACTCACCTCTGGAGCAAGCACAAAAGTTTGCATGAACTTCCTCATGGGCTGACCATTGTTGGACAGTTCTCCCAGGACTTGCACCACCACTCCATCACTTAGTGTGGCGTGGGCATCCACATGCCTGATCTTTGTGTGGCATTCACTAAACTGCAGAGACATGACCTTCTTGTGGATTTCCTAAGAAATAGAGTGTAAAGTAGAAAAAAAATGTTATGGAAAAATTGGTTGAAATCAACAAACATCCTCTTGTTATTCTAAAATGGTTTTGTGTTCATTCATTGTGAACAGTAAAAAAAAATTGATTGACACTATGACCGACACTTCAATGCACAAAAGAAATGAGGCTGCAGAACCAGCTACAGAAATATTTAGTTAAACTAATTAGTTGTCATAGTCGGAAATGTTTCGCTTTATGTCTGTTAAGATATTGACAGTTTGTTGCTGCATGTAGTACCATTTCCTGTCACGATATGTTGACATGTGTTCATTTCTTGTGTGCCAACTGCAAAAACAGTATGCTACACTATACAATATAGCACATACTGTGTACAATTAGTATGTTGCATTGAATTAAGAAGAAACTAGTGTCCATTTACTCAAAAAGCATAATAATAGTATAATAAATAAAATTGAGTATAACAGCAACACATGAGGGGAAAACAGAAGAAATGAATAATATTGTATGAGACACCTAATAAACTTTCTTTAAAAAGTGAATCTTCCTTTAGTTTTTACTTACCGCTTGCCCGTACACCGCTTCCGCCAGCTTGCCACTTGGGTCGAGTCCCCCATGAACATAGGAAGAATTCCTCCCATAAAACCTGATGGCACAACAAGATGACATTTAAGTATTCCCCAAAATTCATACATTCATGTATTTTGTACCACGTCACATTTCAGTAATTACCTGTGCAGGAAATCTGGTGCCTTGTTTAAGAGTGTGTAATACTGCCTCACAAACTCCCGCCCTACAAGCAGGGGACTTGGCTTCTCCATCACCATTTCTTTGGTAAACAATATTAAGTGCTGGAAGAGAAAAAAAACAACAACAAGTATTTAGTTGCACTGTCTAAAAATACATGTTGGCACTTATTGCATGTACACACACAGTTGGCAGGTAATTAGGCACACTGAAGTAAAACTAACGCAGTCTATTATTACAGCCCTGTAATACATTTACCTCCATGAAGTTTATAATGTTTAGTTTTTGTTCAGACTTTTTGGAGAGGTGCTGATTAAACTTTTTACGGTCATTTGAGGCTGTGAATAGTATTGCATTATACGGTAGAGGTGTGTCTACTCTCTTATTACTCATACCGCAATTCATTTCAATTGCACCACAACCTAACCGCGCTCACAAAACTGAAAGTAAAGTTGAAGTGCCAAGTCAACATAAAGTGAACATTGTGAACTTTAGAAAACGTGGTTTTGCATTATATACTGCATTAGTTTTAGCCAAGAAACCAGTAGAACGTGAACGTAGGAGAAAATTACGTACGAATTCAAATTAGAGTCAATTATATAAATTATGTACGGTCAGGTCATTCTAAGGAAAGCCTATATATTAATATACATTTAGGTTTATAGTGGTTCAAGCCAACAGAATAGGTGTTTGCGCAGGAAACTAAAGCATAAAAACGTCTATTAATACGTTTCCTTTCTACAGAGCAATGTTTCACTTTCTTTGTCTCACTTTAGGGCCATGTTTCATCTGACCCACATCAAACCTGACAGGAAAAGACAGCTTGCTGGCTAACCTACCAGCTAACATTGAACTGCGCCATCACGTTCATCCAATGAGACAAAGGGGGGAAACCGGCTGTAGATAAAATAGGAAGCGACGATTCAAGGCGTTCAAGACAAGGAGCGCATAAAAGAAGCACTTTATACAATTAAATCCTTTTTTTTTTTTTAAACTGTACAACACATTATTGTTACATACATCTGTTTGTTAAATCAGTGGCCTACTATTTGACAGAGGCCTCCCAATATTTAGGCTAACAACATTTTTTTATCTCTTACATGTGTCGCATGTTCATTACTAGCGATACGTGGTGACAGATGCCTAATTTAAAAAGCATACGTGCATGTTATAGACATTTAGAACTAATTGAAAGCCTATACTGTTAAGTATGTAAGCAAAGCAATACTAATATCAATACTTATCTCATCTTATAACAGCGAAAACGGGGAAAGCAACGTCAAGCTTGCGACATTGCTAGTTAGCAACATTAGCTCTAGGAAAGCTAACTTGTGGCGTCGTCGTTTTTTCCCCTTTTAGCCGGTGGCCACTTTTTCTTTTACTCAAGTATCTCAACAGTTAACATGTTAAGGACACGAAGAAAAATGACAACATATTATATTTTTTGCTGTACTTTAAGAAAAGAAACTTGCACGCTGGTTGCAAACGAGGCGAGAGAAGAGGGAAAAAAACACCAAGCTGACACAACGATAAGCCACTAAAATGTCTACTCGACCCGAAAATGAAGAATACCGCTACTTCAAAATATAATTAACTGTGAATACACGCATTTCTTAATCTTTAGTACAAATGACGTTTAACTTGCGCTAAGTTGAGCGCTAATGCTAGCTCAAAGAAAACAAAGGAAGGAGCCACATATAAATTAGATTAACATTCACACTTCACAACTAATACAGGCAATGTGCGCTGGTTTATACAAGCAGCTACACACGCCATTTGGCCACTTTAAATGATTTAGCTTGCTCTCCCATCGAGCAGCCCGTGATTTTTTGACAAGACAATGCAGCTAATGTTAACATTTAGCTGGTGCGGCGGTTAGCTGGTCAGCCGTGACATAGCAACGGTTGGAGGAGAGCTACACTTACCTTATGAAAGGACCTATCTATGTCGACAGTTTGGGGTTTTTTTTGTAATAAATAAACTACGAGTTAAGTAGTCAGTAAACTGATCCGAAATACAGAGTATCCCAGGTGTATGATGTGATATTTCCCACGCTCCCTCTTTATCTGACAGCCTGTGATCTCTGCTGGACCAGAGATTGAACATTTAAAGTGATAGGCTCCATTTATTGTTTTACCCCTGCAATCTGGGGCGGGGAACCCCCATCGCCGCGGCTCAGCCAATCAGGTGTTTACACTGGGCAACATAAATTTTGACGTCAGACAATAACCCCTTCTTCCTCCCCTTCCCTCCTCCTCCCCCGCAACTTTCTACTAATGCTGGGTCATGTCTAGATTGAAATAAATACACCATAAATAACAAATAAACAAAATAAATACATATCAAACAATAATAAATAATAAGCTTTATTTATATAGCACCTTTAAAAAAACGAGTTTACAAAGTGCTTCACAAACTTTTTACTTTCCTTTGACTTCCTCAGACACTAATTTCCCTTTAATGGTTAATGGAAGCCTATATGAATAAAGTGGTCTTATTCTCCTTAAATTTATTCTGTTTAAAAGAAATGGACCGTCATAATATGTCTTGTGCACTTGTGACAACCGTCCCTATCATCACATGGATGGTAGTCGCACACAAGTTTACAAAATGCTTCATAAACTTTCTACTTTCCTTTGAATTCCTCATATACTGTATCCTGAATAGATTTCCTTTTTAACCCTTAAACAGGCAACGGGCACCAGGAGATACATACATATATACATTTTTTTAAACCTTAATAGGGGCAACGTATCCTGATGGTGATACAACATATAAACTCCAAAATATACGAAATATTTTCAAAATTATAATAGTTAATGTAGGCAATCTGTATTTAAATTAATTTAAAATGTATAGTTTCATTGAAATACAACAACCTAACACATCTCCTGCACCAAGATAACATAAACAGGAAAAATCATTCTTACAGGTGCCTTTTTTAAACTTATATAACAATATTGTGGAGTTTAACCTCTCTGACTGCCTTGAGCTTTACATCTGGAGGAGTCTGGCCCTTGATTGTCTTCCTGACAAAATTCCTGGTCATTTAGCATCTAAAAGGAAAGAAAGCACTAGGTATATCACACCATATAATGCCAACATGTGGCAACCAACCCTGAAGAGACTGTGACAAGCACCAGCAAAGCTAACAACCACATGCTGTAGCGTAGCTAAGAAAACAACTTATGTAAACTATCGCTTTATCTTCATACTTTGTAATGGTAAAGATTGTTTTATTATAAATCCATTGTGTAAAAGCCTAGAAGAGAAAGATAGCTAGGGCCTATTTTTTTTACAGCACATTTAATTTTACTGCGTGTGACTACTGCAAATATTAGTAATAGTAGTAGTGATTTATTAAGGTCCTTATTAGCAACTTTCCAAAAACAATGGGAATAGAAATACATAAATAACAATAAGGGATTAGATCAAAAGGAAAACAAAAATATTAGAGACAGACAGACAGATAGAAAGATAATTAGTAATGTCAATAATGTTACATTCCAGCAGGTGGCGGAATGCAATAATGGCCACTCGCCATGAAACAAAGAGAAGAAGAAGAGGCAGAAGAAAAACAGCAGGGGAAGAAGAAGACGAAGAAGAAGAAGAAGAAGTGGCCCTAAATGGTAACCCTAGATTTGCGAAACTCCCCATTAGTGCACTTGTTTCCGCTCAGTGTCGCTTTGCTCTGCACCATGGATGTTTAATAACAGACTATAAACTGTGTCTGAGTTGTCAGCATGGCAGATATATCTGTCACATCGGGAGCTGCTTTAAAATTTTCTTGTCAGGCCGAGTTTGAAGCACATCGGCGTTCGTACGAGGAGAAAACCAAGACTAAATTTGTCATTTTAAAGAGCGACAGAGTGTTTGGAAAAACTGGTAAGTTTGACAAATAATCAACACTATCAGCCAGCTAGTTTACAGCGAGCTGTTTTAGCTGTGTGAAGTAGTTATAAATCACTCTTCTTGCAGTCAACTAAAGTTAAGGTTGGCTAACTAGATAGCTAAGGTAGTTGCTATTTGCTACCAGATTGTCTGCACAGTGTTTGTATTGCTCCTTCTCTACAAAGACAAATCAGAGGTAATTTCTCTCTGTCCACAGACTTGAATGTATCGGGGAAGGCTATCCACTGGCATCTGAAGACGGTCCCGTATGATGGCACGCCTTTTGTTGTGCTCGGCACTAAAACCTTCATCTGCCACCAGGGGCGAGATAAACATGCCGCTTATAAAAGAAAGAGAGAAGAGAAACTGGTAAGAAGTCCGCACTCACTATCACGTTAGTTTACCAGGAATTAGTCCACACCTGAGCCCGACCGATACATTGTGTAACATTAAATGTGTAATGATAAACTTTCACTCACAACTAAAAAGTACAAAACCGTAAGTTTTTTTGTTCCAAGAAACCACATTTGAGTATGTAGGATATTTATCATATTGTGTTCAAATGCATTGTTTTGACATTATCGGGGATTATTGGCATTTCCTGCATATTTCTGATGCACTGTGTTGAAAACTATCCTAAACACTAAAGGTGTAGCCTACATGTTAAATTTAGTTATGGAAAGTTATGGTTTTGGTGTTGGGCTCCGTCTTCGGATAACACTGACTGTATAATGTATGCTATCCAACAATGATTTCTTTTAGGCACAGCATCACAAAGAAGACCCGGTGTTTGCAGAGACCAGAATACAGACAACAAAAAAAACTGGTTGTCCTGCAGCCATATATGTAGTGCATATATGTAGATTTCCTGATTATAAGGTGAGATACTATGTAATGTAGACTGCTATTATGTCTTGTGAAAGACAGTATTTCAAATATTCCTGTGCATTCTGTATATCCAGCCTTGGTTTTCAACTTCCTTTGTTCACTGAATCATGGTTATTTTTCCGTTTTTACCTTAGCAGACCATATTTGCAATATCCTTGCATACTAAACAATGACAAAAGGTTGAATAGAATTGAGTGTTAGTTCTGAGTTTTGTGTTTCTAGATATACGAGGACACCCCATATCAGAGGCGAGAGAAATCGTCAGCTGTGAGAAAAATGCTAAGAGGAGACCCATCACATGTCAAAACAGAGCAGCTGTTCACTGCTTATTTCCCACATGTGACGGAGCATAAAAACCACCCCATTGTTGGAAAGGTTTGTACCTTATGCTGGTCTTGACCATATATGTTCTGGTTTCACTTCCCATAGGATTCCTTTGTTATTACTGTATATGCAGTTGTTTGGCACTGCCGACTCTCATGGCAAGCAGGACAAGGTATACTTATCAGTCAACTACCTGTTTTTTTACTGAGGATATTGCTGGTGATGCCAGTTTGATCTGCTTGAACTTGAGCCCATTGATGTTAGTATTGAAAAAGCACATAAGAGAGGCTGAAACTGGCAGTCTCAAGGCAGGTGCACGAGGCTCCATTCTCCCTTTTCCTACTTGGAGAAGGTTCTGTCCTCTAGATAAGGACATCTGCAACATTATGCAAAAAGTAAAGACAGGGTCAAGAAAGATTTGTGTCTAGATGGTAACCCTGGATTTACAAAACTCTCACACATGCGCACTTGATTCAGCCCTGCACTCTGCATATGCTTTCATTTGCAGATATACCGGGAGCCCATAAATCTATTTTTGTCTTGCTGAGTTTGAAGCACATCTGCATTCATACATGGAGAATGATGTGACAGTGCTGTGGATAAAGTCTGGTTGGGTTTAGGAAAAAAATGCTTGGTTAGGGTTAGGTAAAGATTGTGGTTTGGGTTAAAACAATCACTTGAAATGTGGTGTGGGTTAAAGTTACTACTTCCTTTAAGTTAGGCAGTCTTCATCGTCATGGCAGCAGTAAACACAACAACATTCATAGTTACAATTTTTTAAAAGCTGTCCCAGTTGGAAATGCAACACTCATGATTGGAAGCAGGAAGCGAACAGCGATCTCCTGTAGCGAAGTTCACTAAGTCCACTTTTTGCAATTAAGTCAAATAAGTCTCTGATCACCAAAGAAAAGTTTTAAGCTGTTTGACAAGTCTATGTTTGCTGAAATTCTACATGACAAAATTGTTGGATGTAAATATGGGTGTACATGTGCAGGACTGAAACTTTTAAACACAAGTTACATTTGGCTTTCACATGTTTCAGGACCTTGTGGAGTCATGGAGGCAAGAGGGATGTGTTATTGAGTACAGACCTGCTCAGGAGAAGGAAGATGGCACTGTTGAGAAGTTGCTCCTTTGTTTGCAGACCCCATGGCAGAAGAGGCTTTTGCTGTTGTATGGGCAGCAAATGTGCTTGCTCGATGCAACGTATCGTACAAGCAAGTAATGTAATGATTGTATCTTCATTAGGTTGTTCATACTTACACAGGCTGATTTGTATTCATCATTTATCTTCAAATCTGCAGGACTGTTCTGCTAAAATGCTAATGTGTTGCTTATTTTTAATCACTGAATCCATCCTCAAAATGTTAGTGGTGCACTGGAGAATGTGTAATACTGATCTATTTAATTTGTCTCTTAGATATTCAGTATACCTCTTCTTCCTCTATGTGAGGACTAATGTAAATTACATTGTGGTTGGAGTCTTCGTCACGCAGTCTCAAAAGAAGGAGGACATCAGAGAGGCATTGGAGGTGTTCAAAAAGTGGAATGCCGACTGGAACCCGTCCCACTTCATGAGTGATTTCTGTGAGGCAGAAATCGGGGCTCTTGAAGAAGTGTTCAAGGGTAAGTATTTAAATCATTTGATTACTAAAGTCCTTTTTTTAAAAGAAAGATTAACTTTGGTTTAGTGGAAGTAGTACAGTCAATCTTAATGTGAAATATAGTGGGAAATAAAACTGTAATTGAATAAGTCAGCTTACGATCAACAAGAGTGAAAATCCTGTACCTCTGATATTCTTAGATAGCAAAGTGTCCCTCTGCGATTTTCATCGGGAGAACGCATGGATTGAATGGACTAGAAAAAAGGATCATGGAGTGACGTGTGAGGAGGAAGTTTTGAAAATGCTACGGGCCATTGCGGACTGTGAGACAACTGAAGAATATGAAAACAGCACCCTCTTCCTCAAACAACACCCTGTCTGGCAGACAAACGAGAGACTGAGAAGATGGTTCTCAACTAAATGGCTTAACCAAACAGAGGTGTGTGTGTGTGTAAATTTCTAGATCATAGCTGTCCTTTTTTGTTCCTGCACAGCAAAATGCTAAAAAGCTTGAAACATTTTAGGCCAGTGCATCTTTAAAGTTTGAAGATAAAACCTGTTTTGTGTTTTCTAGCACTGTAGTGCAAATATTCACCTTGAATTCCTTATGAATATGATTGTAATAACCTTGTATGTATGTCCTGAATTAGAGATGGGTTAATGTATTCAAGAATGACGACCTAAAGGTGGCTCTCTACACAAACAATGGAGTTGAGAGACAAAATGAGACGCTCAGATACTCGTACCTGAAGGGCTACAAGAACTGCAGTCTCAGTGAGACCATCATGGTTATTGTGCAGGATTTCCTGCCAAGATCTTATCAAAGGTAAGAATACTAAAGAGCCAACAAACCAAAGACAGAAAACCAAAATGAACTTTAAAAGTGTTAGGCTCCTGTGTTTGCTTGTTGTTTAGTTGAATAAATGTACTTGAAGGGATTACACTATATCCTCTAACCCTCTTGTACTAAATAGTAACAATAATTTAAAGGCGCAGTGTAAGATTTAGTGAGTTCCAGGAAAAAAAACAAAAACATATATAAATACATATTGTCTCTGTCTTCCAGCACACTTGATTTGAAATTAAATGATTGAGTTTAAGTACAGAATTAGTATGACAGTATATACAGCCAGGTCATATGAGTATTATAGAAACTGAAATGTATATATACTGTCATATTAAGTCTGTACTTAAAACTCTATCATTTAATTTCAGATCCAGTATGCTGGAGGACAGAGACAAAATAGTTATTGTCCAAATACATGTGTTCCTAACCATCTATAATGTGGTATGAATAATTAATTAAATCTTTATCTGCCCACAGATACATTGAATTGAACGTAAAATGTTCAAGTGATTACCAGGTATACAGCCAGAATGTGCCACCATACCTCAAAGACAAGCCACGAATTGTGGCTGAGCACATCATGACAAGGCACCAGGAGTCACTGATGTTCACCGAGGGCCAAGTAACATCTGCAGGGGAGGCCAGCTTCAAAGTCAACTGTCAGACGACATCACAAAAGTACAGTGTGTCCTTTGGATCAGAGAGTCGGATGCCATCGTGTACATGTAAAGACTGGCAGAAAAACCTGCTCCCATGTAAGCACTTCTGTGTAGTGTTTAACCTGGTACCTGGCTGGAGTTGGGATAGTCTCTGCCTCGCATACAGAGAGAACCCTCTGTTCATGCTTGATGAGTTGTGCCTCAGGCACTCTATTGACAGCTCAGGTACCTCTGTACCATCATATACAGGCTGCCACTCTACAGTGACCAACGTCTCTGAATCTGAGCAACAAACCTATGCAGGCTGCCACTCTGTAGAATCATCCTCCAGCTCCACAGTCCTCACCAACCCCAGTACAAAAACATGGAAACACCAGAAGTGTAGTACTCTGTTAAAAGAACTGACAGACAAGGTCTACCTCCTCCAAGACGAAAGCTGCATGGACAGGATGATAGAGAAATTAGAGGGCCTTCTGGAGGACGTGAAACAAAACACTCCGAATGATGGCTCCCTTGTCCTGTTGTACACACCCCTAGTTAAGAAGAGGAGTTCAGGGGCTGCCGAGCACCCCAAACCTCTGAAGAAGACCAGAAGAAAGCTGCCATTATCGGGCGGAGTTGGGCACTGCACAGACATAGCTACAACAAAGACACATATATCAGTTAATCTACAATAACAATAATGTTACATGTTGTAACATTAGCCACTAACTTGCTGTTGATGTTTCACTTGGTTTCTCTGAGTTCTTGTTTTATCTCATTGCAGGGATGATTGATGTTCATATTTTGTACATACTTTTTCCACATTTGTATAAATGTTATGTTAACAGTGCGTGTGAGTGTGTGGGGTCATGTGTATATAATTAAACATCAAATTATCAACTTGTTAATATTGTTGTTGTATTGTAATGTCTGTGTCTGAATTACTTTTTAGACTTTACATATGTGCTCTTAATACTTAATACAAAAGACAAACAAGCAATATGTTCTATGGCTACAAATCCAAAACAAGAGAACATTTATAATAACAAAATCTTATCAGATGGGGGTCCATTGTCTAATTTGTGTCAGTTTAGGGGCCCTTGACATGAAAAAGTTTGAAAACCACTGACATAGCCTACCTTGACAATTGAAATGACAAACAAACAGCCACGGAGGTGACTTTTTTTTTCAGAGTAGTGCATCTGATCTTTTCCAAAATCACTGGAGTGCTCTATTAGCATAAGGCAAATTATCTTATGTTAATTTAATGTTTCCTATGTTGTGAAACAGGAATGCAGGATATGAGTGTCTTTTTACATAAATGTCACTGAGGTTTTGAGTAATCAATGTTAAAATCAAAATGTCAGCTTAATTAACAATACCTAAAAAGACAGAAATACAGAATCACTGTTAAAAGACTGTCAAGCGTTGCCAAATTTATGAAACTGTTTCATGTGATAGACAGCAGGCAAATTTGACTGACTATCCAGGTTGTAGGTGCTCCGGCTTCAACAAATGAAGATTTTGAGCACCACCAAGTGGACTAAAAAGCTTTGTGTCTTACTCTTTGGGTACAGCATAAAAACACTTTTTCTCTTGACCAAATGCATCATTAACCAATCATTTTGGTCATAGAAATATTATCAAATTTGAAAAATATAACAAACATAGAATAAGTCAGTTTATATACTGTGTTGCTTTGATGGGAAAAAAGTTGAATATGAGAGAGAACAGTATGGCCCTTATCTAATAATCAATACATTAATAAATGTACCCTGGCAAGGGATATGATACATTTTCTGGAACGAACGGTATCGGAAAATAATATAATACAAGGTCAATTTTAACATGTTTTGGTTGCTATGACTGAAAAACTGGACATTTCATAAACCAAGCTAGATGCAGTTGTGGTTTTGTTTGCACATTTTACTCCTTCCATTAACCTTTTTTATCAGAGTTTCAAGGTGCAAAACTTTTTAAAAAATTGGTAAGTAAAACTGCGTATAATAGGTCTATGACTAATATAATTATATGTTATATAAGTCCCATATATTTCCCTTTTGATGTCACTTGGTTTTTTTGCATGTGGAGCACAGATTTAACAGACTGGCCTCAATGTTGCCTTAGTAAAAGCGCCTTGTTGTCATAGCAACCGCTGACTCAAACACACAGAGGTTATGTAACTTATTACTCAGGCAATACGCTATATTAAACATTTTCAAGCAAATTTAGGGCTTATATGTCGTTATTAAACACGTATAATATCAAAATATGGCTTCAAAACAGATTTAAAGGAAAACCATTTCTTACTGTGGCAGAATTGTGATTGTTTTTAAAATCAACAAAGACATTCTCAAACCTGTAAAGCCATTACATTAAAAGCAAACTTTTAATAATAATAATACGTGAAGGAAGGTGATTTTTTTTTTTTTTTTTTTTTTTTTTTACAAAATATACAGCTACTTTCCATCCTTTATTGCGACGCCATCACTTTTTGTAATGTAACCTGAGTCCTGGACAAATGATGAGGGAACAGTTCAGGAACAAGATGGCTGTCCTGGGACGACAACACTATCTGTCTCTTTTCACTTAAAAACACGGCTTTTTTTGACGCAGTTGTCAACGTTCAAGTAAATAGCTTTTTAGTTAGCGAACAACTTTAAACGCTTTAAAGGCATCGTTTCTTTTAGTATAACGGAAGCCATTTTGGAGACAAACTTAGAGGAAAGTTTTCTTTAAGGGACTTTTTTTTTAACCGTGTAGGAGATCGTGAAAAAGACTAAAGGTTACGTGAGTTATGCGGAGAAAATCCTTATTTTAATTTAAACATAACAATATAGTGTACAGTTTTACCCTATTAAATTAGCTATTTAAAAAAAACGTTCCTAATTCGGTTGTTTTGGTTTATAGGCTTTTACAGCTCGTTATCTCTGACGCCAAAATGCTTCAGCCATTATAATTAAACATTTTCAGAGGTTTTAAGAGTTTTTGCGATAAGTTTTGCAGATGATCCGTACCAAATAAAAAAAATAGCCAACTGGACCATGAGTTCATCCCGAGTGGGACCGCAGCAGCCCCCGCAGAGCCAGACTGGCAGGTCAGCCCACAGACTGGACACCAGTGAGGGGATAGAGATGGAGAACATCCAGCATCAAGACCTGGGGCTCGGAGGGGTCATAGGCACCCCATCACCTCCGTCCAGACAAGCCTGGAGCAGGGACAACCCGGGGTTTGAGCCCGAGGATGAGATTATGGAAGCAGACTGGCCTCCGGCTAGTCCCGGGAGGAGGTCGGTGTCCACGGCCTCTAGCAGCAGCTGCAGCAGCGGCCTGGGGAGCTACACCGGCGCTGGCAGCAGCACCCACATCCCCCGAGGAGGAGGGCTGTACCCGACCCCGACTGTGGATGCACAGCAGCAAGACAGACATCAGTATTCCGGCTGTATGAAGCAGATCCTCCATAAAATCAGAAGTAAGTCAAAGTCACTTAAAAAAAAAAAATCTGTGTAGCACTTGTCATACCAGTGGCAGTTCAGGGTGCTAAACATCAGCATGACAGCAATTGGTGATCATGATGAAATTGTGGCAAAGGAAAGCTTAAAAATGCAGAAATACAAATCAAACACACACATATCAGATCATGGTCACTTTTGGGGACATTAGACTTAAATTCATTTATTTGAGACTTACCCAAACCCTATCACTACTACCTGCCCTCAACTGGATACGTTTTGTCCCCAATTAACTGGTCCTAAGTTTGAAATATGTCATCAAAAATGAGTTTAAGACAGACCATACACACACACACACACACACACACACACACACACACACACACACACACACACACACACACACACACACACACACACACACACAATAGTAATAATAGAAAAGTTGTAAATCTGTTGTAAGGTAAGAAATGTGCTAGTTATAGGCACCTTTATACCTTTCTGCCTCACTGCACAATGGGCCAGCATATTTATATTTATGTATGCCACTGATTAAAATGTGCATTTTTTCTGTACTTTGAAATTAGCCATCAAACATGAATATGACTATTTTAGACACCTACTGAAGTTCAAGTTGCCTTTTTTTTAAATGAGCACTTTTCAGAACCCAGCTAACAAACTGAATAATTAAAATCAGCTGATATAAATAAATATCAAATCAAATGGAAACATAATTCAGTCAAGTAAAAAACTCAAATTATGATACTCTCCCAGATAAAAGGTAAAATATATTAAGAAGAGATTTAAAAATCTCCAATTTAAATCTTTTGTCGCAGCACTTACATATTATCTGAATTGGACAAATTAAGACAGAAAGCACTATAAGTTTTACTGCAATATTTCCTAATGAATCTTGAATTGTTTCCTTTGCAGTTCTGTGGGGCACGGAGCTGATGGAGGACAGTGACAACAGTCGAGAAAGGTACCTCAGGAACGTACTGCGAGAGATGCTCACCTATGTCGCATTCCTCATCACTATTTGTATCTGTAAGTACACAAAAAAACCCTAAAAAAACAGCAACATGACACCAGATTAAAGCACAACATTTGAGAAACTGCAGTCGTTAGAGTAGTGTCGAGTTTTTAGCTTCACTGTTGAGGAATCAGGTTTCAGCCAGTACTTTTTTTTTCATTTAAATTGTATGTTCAGGCCAATTACTGAAGATATGCAGACAACTCTCTCCTACAGCAAGGTTCCAAAATATCAATTTTATTTACCTCAGGTCAAGCACATATTGCTTCCTTTTATTACACAGAGGGGTAAAGTACTGTAATTTCTTGTACAACAGTATCCTATGACAATTAATATATGGTAAATACTGTATATTGTTAGCAAGTAGTATAATAACTGTGACTCCTACTAGACTCTGCTCCATCTCCATCCTGAACTGTTTCTTTATTGAAAGTGAAAGTTTGTTCTTGATCTTGGAAATATTAGTTTGACAAACACATTTTAACTCAAGTACCATTTGTTCGCTTTTTTTGAAGCTTTTTTCTGTCAAACTCTTCCCGTCTTGTTTGTGTCCATTGCGGATGGCCATTTGCTTTCCTTTTATGTCAGTTATATCTGACATCTGTGAATAAATATGTGGGTTGTTTACTCCACCATTTAAACATCAGTTTCTCTTTAAGGAAGATGCTCAGACAAATTCAGTATCGTCAGAAAAACTGAACTGGATGCTAAGATCTTTCCTGTGAACATAACCTTGGCATGAGATTGTTTAGATGGTTTAAGAAACATCCCCAAAATACAGAATTGACCTAATTTGTAATGACATATCCATAAAGTAAATGCTTGTGCCCCAAAACCCCATCTTGGACTGAATTTAAGTGACAGTTGATTTCTCAAAATGTGGTACCAAATACAGCACGTCTAGGCACCTTTCCTATAGCTGAAGAGTCATTTTCCTAACTCGCAGTGTATGCTTAATGGTTTCTGCAGAAAATCAAATCTCCGACACTTGTCAGGAGGCTTAAATCCCACCAACAGCACAAATTTTAGATGGCAAAGATGAATCTATGGAAATCCCACATTTAAAACGTGTGTGATGAGAAAACTAATGGTTAAGTTTCTGGTCTGTCTCATTGCTGCAGTGAAAAATGCCAAATTGTGGTTTCGGGTGGATCAGGAAATGATTTCCTGGCAGACGGGGCAGAGGCATTTTTTTTTTTTACCAGAGCTTCACTAGTAAAAGCAGTTTCTAGAGCTTCTCCATGTTTAATACTGTATGCTGCAGAGGACAGTAATCCATAGATGGAATAATATTAAGTTTAATGTAATTTTGAGGGTTTTTTTATGATGATCAAGTCTTTGCAAGGTTATATTGGATGTAAGGAGCACATGCATGTAATCACAAAGCCTTCACACAGTCCTGTATCAATCAATCAATCAAGCTTTATTTTCTCCTTTCATCAGGGTTGTGTAGTTCAAAGTGCTTTACAGTAGATTGACAAGCTGATAACAAAACAGAACAAGTGGCAACATAAAGAAAAGGAATAAAAACGGTGGGAGAACAAAAACAAAGAACACATTAAAAGACAAAAATTGAGACCAAAGTATGCAAGAGAAAATTAGGATAATAATAATAAAAATTTTAAATAAAATAATATAAATGCATGAATAAATTAAATAATGAAATAAAAGAGAATAAAAGAAAACGTTTATTAACAGTTCGAATAAAAAACTAGGTTAAAATAGATTAAAAAAGACAAAAGAAAAGTAAAATGAAATAAAAAAGATAAAGTTTAATAAAGGCTAGACTAAAACTAAGTAAATAGATTAGAAGACAAAAGAAACAGACAAATAACAATCGATAAGAAGATAAAACTTATAGAACGATGATAATAAAATAGTGTAAAATAAAAGTAGAAGGGAAAAAAACCCCATCAAAACAAATACAATAAAATGGAATAAAAAGACTATGTAAAGAGCACATTTATGTAATGACAAAGCCTTCACACAGTCCTGTATGTCAGTATTCATCTTAAGAAGTGATGGTAATGATGCTAATAGTTTTACTGTCTACATACTCTCAGTAATTGTACCTTTATTTTGTGAAATACTTGCAGTGACCTACGGGATGGTGAGTGCCAATATGTACTACTACACCAAAGTCATGTCTCAGCTTTTCGTGGACACACCGCTGTCTGCTGGAGACCCTTCTACTTTTAGGAGCCTGTCAACAATGGAGGATTTCTGGAAGGTAAACAAGCAACGTTGATCTACGTTGTGTTAAAAATCCCTGGAATACCTCTCTCTCTTGCGTGTCTCTTGTGTCATAATCCTGACTTTCCCAAACTCGTAGTTTTCAGAGGGACCTTTCCTCAACGGCATGTACTGGGAGGTGTGGTACAACAACAAGAGCCTGCCAGAGAATCAGAGTCTCATCTACTATGAGAACCTCCTACTTGGTGTGCCACGCCTGCGGCAGGTCAAAGTCCACAACGACTCCTGCTCCATCCATGAAGATCTGAGAGATGAGGTTCAGGACTGCTACAACATGTACACCCCAACCAACGAGGACACCAGATCCTTTGGCCCCAAGAATGGAACTGCGTACGTTAACACATTTCAATTTTATTGAAGATTTATTAATGACCAGAAAGTTATCAAACAAGTTTTAGAGTATAAGATTGAACTGTGTCTTCTGTACATGTGTATCCTGTAAATAGTTTGTTAGCTTCTTCATTCTAACATGTTTCTCATCGTTGTCCGTTAGGTGGGTATATACGACAGAGAACGATATGAATGGGAGCAGTTACTCGGGTCAGGTATCCAAATATGCAGGTGGAGGATACTACCAAGATCTGTCTCGTACGAAAGAGGAGTCAGCAATCCAACTGCAGTTTCTCAAAGACAACCTGTGGCTGGACCGAGGCACCAGAGCGGTCTTCCTCGATTTCTCTGTCTACAACGGTAACATCAACCTCTTCTGCATCGCCAGGTGAGCATCAGTTTCAGCAAATGTGTTTACAAAGCAATCTAGATGATTAAAATACAGATTATTTACAGATTTGATCATTATTGACCCAAGACCACATGTTACAACAACATACATACAGCATATAATGGAATAGATGAACAATGGCAACAAAATGAACTTGAACATAAATGATTAAGTAAAACTTTGGCTCATTATTTTTCCTATAAGTCATTATAAAATAAGATAAAGATAATATATTCCTTTCTTATTCCCACAGTGGGGAAATTTACATTATTACAGCAGCAAGTGGATAGCAAAAAATATTGCATTTTTACATACATACATGTGATTCTTGTGATTACGAAGATTACAGACCCTATCCTATTTTCTTTTTTTTTTTAACAATAGATATTTTTAGAATTTAAACTCCTGTTTAAATTCAACTTAAAGATCACACTCTTGATGACTGTTTAAAATGATCTTTCAATCTCTGTTTGACAGTTAGATTCAACCAGCTGAGGTTGTTTACATTTTTTTTTTTTTTTTACTGCAACACAGTTTCAGTTACCACAGTGGACTTTGACCATCTGTCATAAATTTTTTTTGTCAGTTTTAAAGTGAGAAAACCAAAATGTGTTGCATGGTATGAAAGAGAAAAAGGTGAAAGCAGTGAATATTTGCCATTTTGGCTCGATAAATGACTTTATTATTGTTATTACTATTTGTTAATAAGTCATCCTCACTAATTTTTATCCAGAATATTGATTTAAATACATGTACTTTATTTTAAAGTTGTCAACCAAATATAACAGTGCCAGCGTGTTACCACCATTAACACAATTTGATGCATTTGTCAGGTTGTTGGTGGAGTTCCCGGCTACTGGTGGGGTGGTGACCTCCTGGCAGTTCCAAACAGTGCGTCTGATACGATACGTGTCAAGCTGGGACTACTTTGTGGGTTTGTGTGAGGTGGCGTTCTGCCTATTCATCCTCTATTACGTGGTGGAGGAGGTGCTGGAGATCCGCATCCACCGGCTGCATTACTTCAAGAGCCTGTGGAACTGTCTCGACGTCCTCATCGTGGCGGTGCGTATGTGATGAAATAGTTGAGACATTTTGGCTAAGTGTAATCAATGCTTTAGTCATCGCAGGTAATCACTGTTACATTAGAATGATAATTTGATTATTTCTGCTCCTTTTCCAGCTGAGTGTTGTCGCTATCATCATGAATATAACCAGAACAGCCATGGTAGGCAACTTTCTCAAAGGCTTGCTGGAGAACCACACTGCTCACCCCAGCTTTGAGTCTTTGGCCAACCTGCAGGTCCAGTTCAACAACGTGGCCGCAATCATCGTCTTTTTTTCCTGGATCAAGGTAGACAATCTTTTTTTAATCTTGATTCATAAACACTCAAAAACCTAACAACAAACGATTAATAACTTCTCACATTCTCTCAGCTTTTTAAGTTCATCAACTTCAATAAGACCATGAGTCAGCTGTCCAGCACCATGTCTCGCTGTGCCAAGGACCTTGTGGGTTTTGCCATCATGTTCTTCATCATCTTCCTGGCGTATGCTCAGCTGGCCTACTTGGTGTTTGGAACCCAGGTCAACGATTTCAGCACTTTCCAAGCCAGCATGTAAGAACGTTATACTAGTATAATCCACAAATGTACAAATATTGCTCTTGTTTTTGTTAATTTCCTGTGTCCTGTGTAGTTTTACCCAGTTCCGTATCATCCTGGGAGACTTTGAGTTCTCAGAGATTGAGGAGGCGAACCCAGTGCTCGGACCCATCTACTTCACCACGTTTGTCTTCTTCATTTTCTTCATTCTCATGGTGAGTAGGGTAGTCATGTAAGCATGTTTATTTGTGTATTTTCACATATTCATGCCATTCACTTTATGCTCCTCATTAACACAGAACACTAATTTCATTATATATAGAACATGTTCTTGGCCATCATCAATGACACATACTCAGAGGTGAAGGCTGATATGTCCCAGCAGAGGTCTGACATGGAGATGACTGACCTCATTAAGAAGGTATTTGGCTTTAAAAGTGTCTTTGTCTCCCTGTCTGTCTGACAGAAGTTGATATTATTATCTTAAAATAGTGTTTTTGTGCAAGTTTAAGTAAATGTATTGTAATTTACTCCTCTGACTCTCCCTCAGGGTTGTAACAAAGCCTTGATGAAGTTGAGACTCAAAAAGACGGCAGTAGACGACATCTCCGACAGTTTGCGTCAGGCTGGGGGCAAATTGAACTTTGACGAACTCCGCCAGGATCTAAAAGGGTGACCAGATCTCAAATCTTACTAAAAAATGCTGTAAACTATTATGGTGGAAATCTAAAAGTTATGTATAAAATCCTGCTATCCATCCTGAGTGCATTTTGATCTTTCTTTGCTCAGGAAGGGCCACACGGATGCAGAGATTCAGGCCATTTTTGCCAAGTACGATCACGATGGCGATCAGGAGCTGACGGAGCATGAACACCAACAAATGAGAGATGACTTGGAGAAAGAGAGAGTGAGTGATGAAGCTTGTTCCCTGTCGTAAACAAAAGTCTGGTTTTACTGACTGATTCTGAATAAGAAATGCATGGAGTGTTTGTGTGTGTTAGCGTGCACACCGCCACAACACCTGCAGGTGCTCAGTGTGTTTCTGCTCGTACGCTAGGAGGACTTGGAGCTGGAACGTAATTCGCTGACTAGACCCAGCAGTGGGCGGAGCTTCCCTCGCACCCAGGAGGACTCGGAGGAGGACGACGATGAAGATAGCGGCCACAGCTCACGTCGCCGCGGCAGCAGCTCAGGGGGCGTCTCCTATGAGGAGTTTCAAGTGTATGGCACTGTTATTCTTATAACTCTAAAACTTCAGAATCTGCGTTATTGGCCAAGTATGTTTAAACACATAAGGAATTTGAATCCGGTTTCCATTAAAATTGATTGATATTTGTCATAAATTCTGATTCGGATTGGATTTATATTAAGTATAATGTCATTTTTGGAACAAGAGGCACAACAATAAATATAGCCGCACCTCACTTTCAACTGAAATCAAGTTCATGTTTATCCTTTGGTGTCGGGAAAAAGCTGAGGGTTGGTAAAATAGTGGATTTTCTTCTTTTCTTTACTCTTAAATCTCTATAAGGGTCAACAGTTATTTTTAGTATTTTAATACGCATGATTCCTAACATTTGTTTACCTGTAATATAATAATAAAGATGACAACCTTTTGTTTTCTCAGGCTGGTGAGACGTGTGGACAGGATGGAGCACTCTATCGGCAGCATTGTGTCCAAGATAGACGCTGTGATCGTGAAGCTGGAGACCATGGAGCGAGCGAAACTAAAGAGGAGAGACGTGCTGGGCAGGCTGCTAGACGGAGTCATAGAGGTGAGCAGTGGATGCACGTACGTAGATGAGGATTATAACCACGCTGAGATACAGTGTGACAGGAAACAGGTAAAAATGTCACCCTGACTCTTAGATTTCATCTGTTTCTGTTTGTCAGGATGAGCGGCTGGGACGGGACACAGACACCCACAGGGAGCAGATGGAGAGGCTGGTTAGGGAGGAGCTGGAGCGCTGGGAGTCTGATGACATGGTGTCACAGGTCAGCCACCCACAGCCAGCCACTCCTGTCGGCCCCCGGCCCCGCCCCTCCTCTTCACTGTCCACCGACGGCCTTGACACAGGCACAAATGGAAGTCATGTGTGAGGAGTGAAGGCAAGAAACTATTGGAAATTTTCCTGAAGGGACAATTTTTGCAAAACAAAATGAGACACACACCCTGTTGTTTTTGTTTAAATCCCTGATGTCCTACAGCGGAGAAGAAATACTCACCTCCAATACTTAAATGCACTGAAAGTGTGAGTGAGGTTCTCCTGCAAGACATCTAAAAGTATTCTTAATCTGTCGAAAGCTAATCTCAAGTATTACTTTAAAAGGATGAAAGAAAACAAATGTGTGTGGAAGAGGTTAAAGAATAATGAAGGATTTATAAAGATTCATCCATCGCAGTATTAGACACAGTATTAAACACAGTACCACAGCCTGCAAACATATTCAGTTCGTTTGTATCCACAGTACACAGCATGTGATTTTTGTACTACATGAGAAATACGCTCACTTGCTTCTGATCACTGTATCTACACATCTTTGCATTTCAACACACAATACCAAAAAGGCATTTCTTTAAATGTTACTTTTGCTGATTTTGTAAAATCATTTTTAATATACAGTAGGTACAAGTGTGGCACACTCTGTCATACATCAATTAAGCTTCAAATTAAATAGCTTATTATCATTTTATGATACATATTGTAACTTGAAACAAACTTCGATTTGGAGTGCATCTAGTGTTCATGGGAAACCCATGCATTTATATTTTTTCCTGTGCCTTACTTTTTTTTATAATCTATTTCTTTTTTATGTCTGTTATGCCAAATAAAGTGTTATTAAAATATGAGTTTGTTTTAATTTGTTTTGCTTCTTCAGGTTCGAATTCTTCATTTTTCAGTGACGTGAAAACAACAATAAATATGAAGCAAACCACAACAAGATCTGAAAAATGATCTTCCTTTTTACAACATATTAAAATAAATAGTACTACTACATACTATATATACTGTATATTTGGAATGAGTTCCTGATAGTTAATCAGATTATAGTTAAAAGTACAGACTATATATCTAGATAGAGACTAGAAGCAGCAGTTTAGTTAATGTATTTCCATGTGATGCCGACAGTCTATATGGTTAGATATAAAGCCTTGTGAAATAATAAATATTTAAAATACAATTTTGAATTGCAGATACAACAATGTTTTTTTCCTAAATTATTGTTTAATAATTTTTATAGCTGTAGATGTAGACAAGAGGAATCTGTACAAAAATTGGTTGCTGATGTGCAAATGCTGCACTCTTCAATTTATATATTCAGCAAATATTCATCATTTCCTAATCATTTTCTGAAAAGTTTCCTGGAAAGCACAATATGATCTTGCACTAATTATATGAAAATACAAACAAAATTCAGCTTTTTTAGTCACTGTATTTAGCTGTATTACATTTATAAGTTGTTCATTTCCAGAGGAGTTTCTTTGAAAGAAAGGCTCAATTTAGATGGAGGTAAATTATTATGTGTATATTATTGCAAATGCTATTCTTAAACTGTATGCTTGCATGTATATTTTCACATTCATGCAATAGCTGTGAAAACCTCCTTGGACATTATAAGGAAATTATGGACCCATAACATAAAGCGTTACTGTAGGTCAACATCAAAACACTGAAAACTGTATGACTGCAATCAAAAAAACCCACAAAGACCAAGGTTACGTGAAAATGTTTATACATGTTCTCAAATAGTTGCATCATAATATAAATGTATGTATGAAAAAGTAAATGCATAAACCATCTACCTGATTTAATCCTACAATACAAAAAGTAATCACTGTTGAGGTAAAATCAAGAACAATTCAATTCAGTGTAATTTGGAAATTGTGCAAAAGCTGAAAAATATCAAGGCTACAGAAAAGTATACAAAAAAAGTGATTTTAAAACAATACAAATGTAAATATTCATAAATAACCACAGTTACACTTGAAATATAAACCTGTAAGAGGCACATATACAGTTTATCCATATCAATGTGAAAATCATGAAACTCCTATTTTGGTTTTTTTTACCATGTTTTCACTTCAGAAAATTCTCTTAGTGCTTTTAAAAGTCCACTCAGATAAAAGTTTTTCATTAGGCAAACATTATAAAATTGATACTTACATTCAGGTTTGTATTTTACCCACACTGGAACCAATTACATTAAAACAATAGGCACATTCAGAGAAATAATTCAACATTTAGGAAAATATGCTTGTTTGCTTTTTGTCCGAGAGTTGGATGAGATTGATACCACTCTCATGTCTGTAAATTTTCACTTATTGGTAAACTGTAATTCCATTCTGCAGTTCTCTTCAGCTCTGGAGCATTTTAGTGTCTTTTAGCTCATTGTTTCGGTTTTCCAACTATTTTCAGTGAAATTAGAGGCCTGTTATTTCTAACTTTGGAAAGAGTAGGGCTAGCTGTTTCACCTCCCTGCTGCAGCTCCTAATGTACCGACATGAGAGAAGTATCAATTTTCTCATCTCTGCAAGAAAGCAAACCAAAGCTTATTACCCAAAATGTCAAACTATTCCATTAATAGTGAATTACTAGGTGAACATTTACTGGTTCTTTGAGGACAAATAAAAGAGAATCACACTTTCAAGTGAACTTCTTAATGTAGCGTAGCTTCAGATAGGAGATGATAAGAAATATGATTGTCATAATAGTCAAGGCCACATGATTTTCCCACAGTCCCCAGGTGGTATACTGTATTCCCAGGTAGTCCAGGTACTGTTCTCCTGTACATCTGAAATAACACAATTGGTAAGTCTCTTACACATTAAATAATGGTATTTAAAGTCGATAAGAAATGAAAAATGTCTTTTTAACCCTTTTAGATCACATCCCCAGTCATATTGTGTAAATATTTAACAATATATATGATTTCTTTGGGAAAAAGTCAATTTCTTTGACTTTTCTCTTTCTTTTATATCAAAATCCAATTATGTTTTCTTCTTTTAAAACAAAATAGCCCCATCCACCCAACAATCAGTCTTCAACTTTAAGCGGCACAGAGCTAAGATCATATGATTCATTATGACACACATGGTATTTAATTTTCAAATCAAATTTATTCCAACATTATGTGTCACCTGTATCACTTTTCATTCAGAAATACAGAACCAGTCAAAAGTTTGGACACACTTTCCCATTCACATCAATGAGAAAGTGTGTCCAAACTTTTGACTAGTACTGTAGGTCACAATACGGAAGTTTGATAGTCTTAAAAATGTTGTTTCATCTCAACTTTAAGTTTATAAAAGTTTTTAAATGTAAAATGTTAACCTTTAACATGATTTATATGAAGCTTTGTGGACTAGCTGGACTGGAAATGTCATAATACGTTGCTTTAGAGATCACAGAAGAAGATGACATTTTGTAAACCAGTAAGATCAAACCAGATCATATATGCAGGTTTACTCACATCAGACCCACTGTGTTCACACTGCAGTTGGTCATTATCGCAGACATGTTGGTGCTTCGGATAATGGGCTCTTCACAGAACTTTAAACCCACAAACTCGTTGATCTTCAAGGCCTGAAAATGGACAACACAGTCAATGAATGCTGAGCAGATACTGTCCATCAAGTCATGGTGTTTTTATTAGTCATAACCATCCTTTAATTTTCACATTTTCACTTACTGCTAGGCCATAACGAGGAATACTGAAGTACTTCAGCCAAGCCAGCCAGTCCATGATGCTGGGTAGGTTGACCAGGAGACCTGAAAAAATCTAAAAACACACCACAAACTTAAACAAAAGACCATTTTTGTCCCAGTTGATATTTTGACAGATTACAATCAGCGCCCCATATCACTAAAGTGTTTTGGTGGATGACAATGTGTTTGTCTTTTTATGATATTTGCTGACAAAAAACGAAATATAGAGGGAATTTTACCTGACCTGCTGCGTCCTTTAACAAACAGCAGCCTGCCAGTCATTACAAAGTCATGCACTGTTCAATTTGGTTTCCAAATAGCTTAAAGCCTCTGAATATTGTTTAGCTTTGTAATCAACAGTGTTTTCTTCCTCTGCCATCATCTATGTGTGTTTGATCTAGGTGGTGAGCTGTGGCATGCAGTTTCTAATAGAGGGATAAATAAAGCTGTATTGAATTGAACTGAAAACAGACCGAATATGTGCGGCTGAATTTTGGGGGAAAATGTGTGTAAAATTATGGAAATGACATCTATTCCCATTTGATGGAAAAGTGTAGACATGCACAAATGTTGTGTTGGGTTTGAATGTATTGTATATTTCACTGTGTTAACATTAAACAGCTTCAATTAGGAGCTGAAACAAGCTGATAGTTAAACTGTCAGGCAGTGTGAAATATGATGATTGTTATAGCTTTATGTGTCGCCTGTGCTGTTTGCCCCTTTTCCTCTCCTGTCTCTTGCTCCACCCAGGTCTTTTACACCTGATCAGTCCTCTATGAGGTGCACCTGGCCTAGGAAAAGAAGCAGTTAAATGCTTCAGGTTCCCCTTGCTGCCTCTCAACCTGGGATTTTATTTAGTGTTTCTGCTGTCTTTTGACTTTATTAAGTGTCTTGGTTGTCTTGTATGTCTTAATACTTATCAATCCCATGGTTTTGGCATTTTAAAAGGTGTTGTTACCGTTTTACTTTGGGTCAATGGTGGCGTGTCGTTCACCCCAGAGAGCTGACTAAAGGCAGGTTTTAATAATGATGATTTTAAAACTACTTAAGGCTGTGAAAAGGGGAAACTATGTTGAAGGGTTTTTTTACTTGTGCTCCCTCCTCCCTGTTTGTCTGTGCTGCTGCATCTCTCTCACCATCATGAAGACAAAGGTGATGGTCATGAAGATGTTGGCGAGAGCCACAACGGTCTGGTCAGCCGAGATGGCCATGGTCATGGCTGTGGCTGTGTAGGCCACCAGAGTTACTGTCAGTGTGAAGATGAAAAAGGCTGCTACTGTGGATTTCAGCCCTGAGTAACACATAAACACACAGTCATGTCAGTACAGAGACTTCCATTAATTTCCTGGAGATTTGCTATAATCCAGTGGTGGAAAAAGGGTTCAGATCCTTTACTTAAATAAATACACCAATCTAAAAATACTCATTATTATTATAAGCAAAAGTCCTGCATGAGTAAAAGTACACAAGTATTTGCAGCAAAATGTAGATAAATTCATTTTCTAGCTTCACAGAGAGATGTGCAAAGTCTTGTAAATTTATTCTAGTGATGTCACTTGAGGCTGAAGACTACAAGTCTGAAAATGAAAAAAATCTGGTGTGGAGTTAGAGACCTCTGCAGTCTACTCCTCATCTCTGTGTGAGGCCAGCAGTACCAGGCTACATTAATCGCATAGCATCATTTGCATTGTGGGTAATGTAGGCTGCAGGTGGTGATGAGAAAGAAAAATGTGTGAAATAAAAAAGAAAATATCTCTGGTTCTGCTGCTGTACAAAAACTATCCAATGTAAGTCTGATAATGATTTAGGAGTAAATCAGTGGAGAACTCGACAAATCAGTGAGTTTATAGATCTATTAGTCTTACCGATCATGAAATAGACAATACAGCTGAAGATAACGGAGGTAACAGTGCGCAGAGTGATGTCAGACAAGATCTTAGAGAGGAAGTAGACGGACACTCTGTAGTAACCACTGATGTACTCGTGCCTGACACAAGAAAACACAAGCAGAAATCAAATACAGGCTTTCATAATGTCAAAGTGTCCTCAAGCTCATTGAGTCCTGCATGATTTCCTAACAGATCACATACACAAACAGTTTCCTCTCGATGATGAAGAGCTCGGCTGCAGATACAGTGCTGAAACACTGGTTGGTTGTGATGAAGAAGAGGGCTCCCATCCTGTAAGAACAACAGAACAAAATCAGATCTTTAAGTTTTTCTTGTTATAACATATGAAATATGGCATTGTCTGTACACACACAGATTTAAAGGCGACTGACTCCATTGTGATCCTCATATCTGACCCAGTGAAAAGGAGAGGGGGTGTCTGCTATACTGCCTATGCACTGACCATGAATGTAATGACATTATATTCCACTGAAGCATGCACAGAAAAGAAAGAGAGAGACCATTGAGGTTTCTGATGTGCTTCACTGGGCTTGTGGGTACCAGGTTGTGCCCAATAAAATATGGTAAGAGGATTAGCTGTCCAGGAATTGCTCTACTTTTCACAATTCTTTGGCAAAAGCAGTGATTAGGTGAAATACTTAAACATTTACTAGAAAACATGCCGCTCATACTATTTATCTGCATAACATTCCAAATTAACTGAAATAATAATGAAAACATTTTCATTATAATTGCATTTTAATTTACACAAACGTTTCCTACGTTTAAAGAAAGATGGTTTGTTGATATTTTGGTATAAATATATATTGCAGAACTACAGAGTTGAACTTCATCGGAAGAAGGACTGAACTGAAAGTCATAGACCTCTGTATGCACTGTGACATTCAGATACTTGTTAGTTATAAAAACAGGTATGATTAACGGTCTCTGTGAAGAGGAAAGGCTGCATTTGATATGTGATTCAGCTGAGACTGAAGCTAGAAGTCTATTTATGATGATTTAGGAGCGATACTTTTTAATAAAAAGTCTATTTCTGATGACGTCCTCTTGTTGGGTGATTATAAGAAGACTTAAAAAGTGTTTTGGGGGGTTGGCCTTGTTTGTGACTGATTTTATTTGTAGATTTTCGGCAAGGAGACAAAGTTCTGTGTTTTAAATGAAATCTATGTGTAATATTTTCTGACAAATATGTGTCACCACTGCAGCCGTATTTTAAGGGCCATTTAAGTCCATGTGGGTTCAACACAATTACTGCTATTAAAATGGTATTTTTTATTATACCAATTTTTGTTTGTTTGTGTTTTGTATGTAATTTATTGTTAATGTTTATGTATTTCAAAGGCCCATCAAGGGACGGGCATTGCAAATTAGCTTTGGCTATAAATGCTTGTATTTTGCATCATGCTACTGTATAAACTTGTCCCTTTACAAATAAACAATAAAATACATATTTCAGCAGTTGTCCTACCTGTTCTGGATACCACTCTGATCATCTTTGACTCCGAAGAAAATGGCTCCTACGATTAGAGCGAGGAAAATGTTGACTCCCAGCTGTACAGGCAAAAACAGATTTAGACAACAGAGTCAAGAAGTCTTCTCTTTAGTAGCAATGTATCACAGCAGATACTCATATGAAAGGTAAAAACTCCAGCAGAACCTGTTTTGACCATTTTCTTCCATCATTCAACTTCACCTTCATGTAGGTGAAGTTGTACTGAAAACTCTGCTTTAGTTGAGATAACATATTCACAGTCTGTGACAAACTTCTGGAAAACTGCTTAGAGACTTGTTGAGGAACTGAGTTGATAAAAGTTTATATTTAATAAAAATGTGAGCATGTTTGGATGGAAAAGGCAAATGTTTGTAATTCGGTACCACATCCATCATCAACTCTTGAAAAATGGAAATAAACGTGTCCTCGCTGACAAAAAGGCCCGTGTTTTGAGGGATCAGGGGTTAGGCGGACACCCTGCTCCTCCCCCAGACCGGCCTATTCGGGAAAACAACCAGAACTTATGGCGGTGAGGTGGGGGGTTGGGGTGACAGAAGAGAGTGAGAAAAGTGAAAGCGACACAAGTTTTAATCCTAACAATTTACAGATTATGACGGGACTAAGCGGTTCCCAGGGTGAAGGGATAATCTAATAAGGTTGAGCCTTTTTCACCTCATTCCCCCCAGCCCCTCATGTGAAAGCGGGGCAGTGGAGTGATAGGTCATGACGCCATCATGTGATGAGTCCCGGACCAGGGCCAGAGGGCTTTGGCCAGATATGATATCAGTTCAGATCCTGGCCCAAAGAGGCAAGAGTCGGGTCACAACAGTCACCAAAGCCGATTACGGCGCCCACGCCACCTAGAGCCCCTCTTGTAGGATTATTGTGACTTATTTAGGGCCAATTAGCTGTTAATAATTCTTAAAGTGAGGAGACTTCTGACAGCATTTTGCCGCCATTGGGTGACTAATGAGAGCATAAAGTCTTGAGCCCTCCAAAGTGCTGTCTGTGTATCCTGTTCAGGATGATAAGAACATTAACGCTGACGATTTTCCACTCTTTTCATTCTTTGGAGTATTTGAACAAATAAAAGTAATAACTACATCCTGATCTAAAAAAACAGAAAACGGAGAACTTGATGTATTTATCTGTCAGAGCTGTAGACTAGTGACTCGACTTGAGACTGGAAAGTGAAAAGCAAGAAGGACTTCAGATCACGTCCCCCTGAATACACAGAATATATAAAATGTGTCCTTCCCAATATTTGTCCACCATCAGATTTGAAAAGCTGAAAGAAAGCTTTAAAATTCAGCGACTCCAAAAGGCCTTGGATATGTATATGGGTCAATGACGTATAAGGATTTAGAACAACTCAATTGTAGAATAATAAAAACAAGCATATCTAATGCAGTAGTTCAAACATTCAGAATGTTGTGTACCTGAAGCTCCATATTATACATTTGAAATTAAGTGATTTTAGTGGGTTTTTCAAGATTAATTGGCACTGGCCTTTAAAAAGAGTCATGTGGTGCGACCACGATTCATCTTGAAATAAATTAATTTAGTTAACATGCTTCACATCTTTTTTTTTTACAAGTTTTCAGTAATATAAAGTGTTTGGAAACAAAGTATTTGCATTTTTTAAAAATCTTTGTAAATGATCGTCTTTTATTTATATAAGATATTTCAAGATGAATCATGGTCGCACCAAATGACTTTTTTTTCAGGCCAGTGCCAATTAATCTTGAAAAAACCCCACTAAAATCACTTTCAAATTGTAATATGAATTGTCAGGTACACAACATTCTTAATGTTTGAACTACTGCATTAGATATGCTTGTTTTTATTATTTAAAATTGAGTTGTTGACCATTGACCCATATGCCATAATGGTGTTGTTATTGCAGTATTGATGTTTTGTTCCCTGTGACTCTACCTGCTGTACTGTCTTTATGCTGTCTTGTTGTTTTTGTTCTGTAAATGTTGTCACTTTATACCTTTAAACAAATATCTTTTCAAAGGAAAAAAAAACACTATGACATCTAATCAAACGAAATATAGTGTTCACTGAACCACTCTAATACAGAGTCTTTATCTATGTGCTAGTTTGTGCTTTTATTGTATTTCTTGTCCTACTTAAGTCTCAAAGACTTGGGACTTGACTTAGATTTGACCCAAAAGACTTAATCAAGCTCATGTGTGGTGATTAAAACTGGAAACTGTACGCTGGAACTGATCCATATGAATACAAGAAATAGGGAAACTAGACACTCCTCACTTAAAGAGGCACTTTGTGTACTTGTTATTAAAGTGTCCAATCAACCATTGTGATTAAGTCAACAGATGTCTTTAAAAGATATAACTTTAAGTTCATGACAGTTTATTTCATGGTAAATTTCATATTTTAGGAGAGTAATGTTAATGTATACCTGGGCCACGGATGTTTGAGGGTTCAACATCAGGTTCTGAAAGGTTCTCTTAAGCACCCAGTGCAGCTGGTGGAAGAAGGAGCTGTTGTAGGTGATGGTGCGAGATTTGGGACGCGAGATACACTCCTTATCTTGTATGATCCGTTCCAGCTCGGCCCGCGTGTCACTGGAGTAGCTGCTGTTCCTGTACTCCTCTATCAGACGCTCCTCGATGCTCTGCCTGGAGCTGCTGAGCTCCTCAAAGTCCAAATCTGGCCATGCACACATGAGATAAACCATACATTTGAATATTAGAAATAGTTTATTACAGTGGATGCCAATAACTCCATAAAGCAGTGGATTTTTAAATTCAGGATGTGGAAAACATGATTGTCTTACTCCATGGTTTCAACATGAAATAGGACAATATGTACCATATAAATCTGTCATTTCATGAAGAAAGTGCACTATCAATTGTATAAAATGCTTGATTTTAGTTTACATCTTCAATGGGAATGAAGAGAAGGATCTATACATTGTTGGTATTTTTATTAGATTTAGTTGACAATAAGGATTATATAGAATATTGGTGGTGGATGAGGATAGGCCATCCATCAAAGGGATTATATTTAAACAAATCAATGCTTCTACTGTTGTGAAGGCAGAAATGTTTATTAAAGCTTGACAATAATGTGTGTGGTATGATTTATACATGCTGTTACCCTCAGAGCTGTGCACTTTAGTCATGGTTGTGGCAGTGAAGTCTCCGTTAATAACATCCAGAAAGAAGTCGGCTGGGTTGTTGTGGGGCTCACAGGGATATCCTGCAACACAGATCACAATGATCAATGTTTAATATCAATACCTGTCCAGTCTTACACAGTGACATAGCTTTTTTTTTTTAACCTGCACAACCTACATTTATTTACCACTGAAAAATCTAAAATATGAGGAAAGCTCTATAAATTGGTGTCTTGTGGTGATGATGAGGATATTCACCAATGTTGGCGAAGTAGTCCAAAGCGTTTGGCGCTGGTCCGTGGTACACCATTTTACCACTAACCAACAAGGTTAGAGTGTCAAACAGTCTGTAGATGGAGTATCTGGGTTGGTGGATGGACATGATTATAGTTCTTCCATGACTGGCCATTCTGAAAAAAACATACATGTAGTAAAAATTAAATAATAATGGTAAAAGATGCTTTTTAATTGTACTGGAATTTTCAGATACACAGTTGAACCATCTCAATTTCAAGTTTCAAAGCTAAAAAATAATATTTTGGAGATTCTTTATGTTGAACAGACACGTCAAAACGCTTCAGTAAAGATAGATACTAGATACTATTTTCAAAATTCCACATAATTAAATCATTCATTTAAAATGTAAAGAAATAAATTAAGAACACTTTTATCATGTTTTTTTTTTTTACCTTTTAATTTATTAATGTGTCATTTAAAGTTTAAATATTCAATTTCAAATAGCTTTTTTAAATGTATCACTGATTACAATTAAATTACATTTAAATTAGTGGTACACCCCAGCCTCCATACAGTGCAGGCAGGTGCAGTTTAATGGGAATAATGAACAATATATAATAGATTAAACAGGCAAACAATGAATACTATGGTGTACTTTAAACTTTAAAGTGTTTTGCCAGTCCAAAGATGCAACTCTTTATTTAATAAAATATAAATACACAATTTTAGCTTTTAAAAAATCTAAACCAAAATAAGAACTGTGGTTGTAATGAACACTGGGACTAACATCTCATTATAGTTTAATAAAGTGCCATACATGTACATACAATTTACTAATGGGAAAAAGTGGATTCAACACTGAATTAAATTTAACTGGAAATCATAGTTTTGGGGCACAGAATTGATCAAATCAGAGCAACAACAGAGAATCTTCTTTATTACCTTTTCAGCAGCAGCAGGACAGAGTTAGCTGTGCTAGCATCCAGTCCTGTGGTCGGTTCATCCAGGAAGAGGACTGAAGGATCAATAATCAGCTCCATACCAATGTTTGTCCTCTTCCTCTCTCCTCCAGAGATTCCTCGGGTCATCTGTGTGCCCACCTGAAAAAAACACCAACCAAACGCGGACCAGTCAGTGTAAAAAAAAACACATACAATTATTCTGACTCACCTGATGTCTTGAAGCTTGAGGCAGACCTCTGGTCAAGAGGACAGATTAGTGACTGGGACATGTGTGATTATTTACCTTGGAGTCCGCCACCTTGGTGAGGCCCAGTTCTTTGATGAGGTGATTGACTCGAGCCTCCTTCTCACTCTGAGGCACAGAGCCGGGCAGCCGAAGCGCTGCAGAGAAACGCAGGTTCTCCCTCACGGTCAGGGTGCCCATAACCACATCTTCCTGGGAGGGAGACAAGGGCTTAAGGTCAAAGGTCACAGACAGTGAGGCTCATGTTTTCAGAAAATTGGCCATACCACAGTCTTTATAATGTTTGGGAAAACTAGCAAAACTATTTAAATGCACCTGAACCACATAACCAGAGAGGCACTTGAAGTTTGGAGGCTGTGGTGCTCCGTCGATGAGCACTTCTCCTGACAGACCTGAAGGATCCTTCCTTGCAGCTAGAATATCCAAGAACCTGTGAGAAACAGAACAAATAAATATCTACAACAGCTGCGGGTAGATATATATATTTTATATTATTTTTCCTTGTAAGAGACTGGTGCGGTACTCACGAAGATTTTCCACTTCCAGTTGGCCCAAGAATTGCGTTCAGGCCGGGTCTCATAATCCCACTGCAAGATCAAAACACACACTTCTGTGTAAGCAATTTAACATTGATAATGTAGTCAAAGCCAGAGATTTTAACATATTCAAATGGTTTGCATACAGTTTGAATTACATTTAAGGTTTTGCTGCATAGAATCTGATTAATAACAGGATGAAGAGTGTGAAACAATTCAGATTGAGGTGGTTCTTGGGCAAAGAAGCTGGATAAAGCTTAGAATTCTTCTTTTAAGCACGTTTCTTAAAATTAGTTTTTTCACACTTTCCAAATGAAATAACCTTAAAGAAACTGTTTTACTCCTGTTACAGATATTAAGTTATGAACATTTCCCGATAGCTGCACATGCACACCAGAAGAATCTAAAAGACGTCAAGAGATCCTTTCGACTTCAGAGAGAACAGTTACACAAAAGCACAAGAATAAAACGGAATTAAAAGATTGAATGAAAGCCCGGCAGCGGATCACGTGACAGTGTTTAATTCGTTTCCCTGGCAGACTGTTCTTTAGTGCATCAGAGAGATTATATGCAAGAAACCATGCTTAATATCATATAATTAACACTGAGGCGGGAAAAGGCCCAAAAAACTTGTGTGAAATGATTCATTCTTCCATGGGAAATGTCAGCTGTGTTTAATACCATCAAAAAGAAACCAATGTAAGGGGTCTATTCACTATTGTCCATTACTGCTTTGATACAATGGGTAGCCAAAAAATGGATATAAAGAACTACACTACATTTTCAACATGGTTTAACGTGATTTAGGGACGCAATAAACAGTAAAGTGTTTATTTTTATATATTAAAACATTTACAATGTGATTCTGGGAGTAAAGAAATTTAAAAAACCCACCAAATTTATAATATTTTTCATCTCATACTCTAATAAAAGGTTCTGAAGCAGTGTATGTCTTTGGTTAAATTAGAATAAATAAGCAACAATTTTAAACATCCTCATCAGTTACAATTTACTTATGGATTTCTGTGTGTGTCTGCATTTCAGTGTGTGAGTGAGAAGGAAATAAGACATGGAGGAGCACGTAAAGCGATTCATGAACAGATAAAATAAGTTTTAAAACTGACTTGAGGTCCGCCAGTATTTCTCTGGGACTGGTTTTGCGTTTGCAGAGGAAGCCGCTCCTCAGCTGCACTTTGTACTGGATGTTGTGGAAGCTCACGGTGGACCCACATGGCAGCTTGGATGGGACGGCCTTTGACCCGGCCATGCCGTTGGTGCCAACGTCTTCTATCATTGCAATGTTGATGTGATTGGCTCGCTCCGTCATCCTCTGCACATTTGCTAGATTAAAACAAGATGCTGAAGGCAAAAAAGAGCAGAGGTACTTTTTAATGTCATAATTGTGGCCATTTTTTAACGTTGTCATCTATGAACTAAACCAACAATGACATAAGCTGTGTCAGGATCTGCACCTCTATGGAACAACTTCTTGAAGAAAATCCTGAATAAATGTAAAGGATGTGGGGAGGAAACCACCCAAAGGACTGCACACACACGCTGGTTCAGAAGGGAAATAATGAAATAATACACTCAAATTATGTTTTGACACCAAACTAATCATTGTGCAGTTATTTTCATGGGACATAAAAAGACTCATGAATATGTTTTGATGCTGGACAAATACAACTAACACATGTTGGTAAATCCACTAAAGAAGAACAAGAACATAACCTGCAACACTTGACAGGAAAATACATATTTGTCCTTCTATTGTAAAGTGACACAAATCAATCAATGCTTATTAGAGATGTGTTTTTCATTTTATACAAAGATCTTGCAAAATTAATAAAACTGATAATTGCAGTCCAATCTTTACCAATCTATATCTTAACCAGCAGAGACAATTGTTACTTATTTTAAGTATGGGGTGAAATCCAGACACAGAATAATCTGCAGTTTATTTTATCCCAATATTATCATCAATGACAGATGAAGATCAGCTAGCACCTTTAAATTAGTTTTTTTCTATATCTGTTTCCTGAGAATTCAACAGCTCCTACTGTTACATTCTTTATTTAATATGCTACCAACTCTTTATTTTACAAACAAACATGATTTTTGCACATAAATTCATAACATTTACAAACACAGCAATTAAAAAACTGAGCTATTACTGACAGAAATTTAAAAAAAAATAACTTCCGTACTCAGCTTAATGAAAATGAATGTATTTTCTGTGGTTTAGGGCTACGGGTTTTCATGGACTTCCAAAGACCTCCTATTTATGTATGTTTATATATGTGTATATATATAATAAATACATTATTATCTACAATAAATAAAAACAACACTGATTCTTCTTTAAAATCTTGCAAGTAAAGCATTTTGATTTAAAACAGTCTCCAGCTGTGGCCTCATATTTTTATTCTTCTTAGTATTAATAATAATTTTCATGCAGCTTACATGATTTTCATCTCTACCTCTCTCTTTCATGTCAGCTACCTCAGTGTGATTTCGAGGAATTTGACCATTAAGGACAGTGAGGTCATGCCCTCAGAATTTAGAAGGATGTGGGGAGTTTAGCAACCTGACACCATGTGTACGTTTTCAATTTCGGTGGTATTATTTTTTGTGACCAAATTTGTTATATATATATTTTTTCTTTTTGCTTTCATTATTGTGTTGAAATTGTCACCTCATAAATACTAAGGTAATCACACATGCATTTTTGTTATTGTTATAAACACATTGGTGAACTTTTTACATCAACCCCCCCTCTTAAATATCAGTACAGAAGATCAGAATATATAGCAATACACATATTGTGGCTTACTATATACCCCAATTTAAAAAATGGTTAAATGTAAAAGTTAACCTGTGTGGCCAAGTCGGGTGCTGTAGACTGAACTGGTAAGTCATATGGGGGGTAATACATAAAACTGTGCATCGTATTGGCCTTTGAGCATAAGAATATAACCATGACATAGCTTGTGTCAATTGTAATATTCGTAGTATTTTATGGAAATCCAGAAAAAAAAAGAAAAAAAAAAGTAATACATATTCACATTAACATACAGTATATACACATATATCTGTAGATCCATACATATATGCATCCATAATCCCTACATATGTGGTAATAGTTGTGAATTCACTTTTTTTATTGTTATATAAAGAGTTTCTGTTGCCTCAGCCTTCATACCCCGTATTCTTCCTACTGACACTTCTAAAGAAAGAGCATTATTATAAAAGGATGTAAGCCAATGTTGTATATTCAGATCATGTGGATATTTCAATACATTACTACTATGTCTTTTGCCTTTTTTTGATGGCTTAATAAAGTAAGAGAATAATAATCATTCAATAAGATAATGTTTGGAGGGCAGGTTATAATTAAATCCATTTTATCTGTTGAGGCTCTTGTTATTTATATCCAGAAGGTAATAAACCCCCAACATTTCAACAACATGTGTATGTTCCCATTTCATTAACACTGTAAACATACAGGGCTTGGGATCAGTTTAAGTTAGCATAATTTTTTTGGTGATAAATAAAATCTATGAATAACTTTATAATTAAGAAACTGATGGTTATTATTACAAGTGAATGTCTATGCTCTGTTCATATGTTTTAAAGTCTATCTTCCACACAGTATTCGTTTTTTTTGTTTTTCAAATTTGACGCAAAGCACCTGCCACATTTAGAGCCTGTTATTGTTTCTACAAATGGGTGAAGAGGTTATGACTCAGTCAATGTGTGCAGCTGTAAATAAAAAAGAAAGATGATCCAGTTAAATAAATGCATCTCTCACCTATTCCATCTAATTCCACCTATTTTCATGATGTTATTATTGAAAACTGGTGTGTCCTTATGCCCTTTTCCCATTGGCCAAGCTTTCCAAAATTTTGCCAAGTATAAATTGAATGGCCTATAACTGGACCAAATTGGGCACTACGATAATAAACCTGAAAACATCACATCTTAGAGTGTAGAGTGTATGGTGATATAATATGTTTTTTCTAATTAGACACAAGATGCCTTTAACTCCTTTTCAAACAATTTTGTCAATTGATGGAGCATAAAAGATAAATAATACAAATCAAAATTTGGGACTTTTTTTCTTTCTTTCCATATACATTTCTGTTCCAATAATCCGCTGAGGAGGCATTTGCTACCATACTACCATAACAAATAACCCTTGGGACTTAGTTAAGTTTTACATTATAGATTTGGGTGGCTATGGGTGATATTGTCAACTTTGACCGTCTATCTACTGTTATGGATTTAGAACGTTAAACATGATATTTTGTCACAGCTTTGTTCAAAGAAGAATAAATGTTGAGTACTTGAAATTTGTTCTGTTGGTAGTATTCATTGCTTTAGAGGAAGTAAAGAATACTTTTCCAGACTGATATAGATATTGATCTAAATTCTTTGGAAGAGAATAAATGGTTGAGATATATTAACAAGTCATCGGCGTACAAGGATGTCTTATGGATGGTGTCCACTGCTATCGCCTTCACTTCCTGGGAATTCAGTCAAATGCTCTTTTTGGCGTCTACAGACAGCACTGCGCATGGTGTTGATAGATAGACCTAAATGTATAATATGCAAGACATGAAACAATGGGGCCAGTACATTTGCATACAACTTAATATCACAGTTATTAGGGGATAAACAACACCAATTTGAGCATACTTTTCCTATGCAAAACAGAGATAATTGCAGTGTTAATACATTTGTGAAATCGCCCTTTTTGTAAGGCTGTTTGTATCATATATAATAGAAGAGGGTTCATGCCAAAGATTTAGTTACACCTCAGGGGGGGCAGCGTCCCAAACTGGTGATTCACTCCAGTTCATATCTTTCAATGCAGCATTCAATTCCTTTAATGGCTAATGATTTAGCATCTTCATTAGAAAGTGTTGGTATATAAAGCCCTTCAAAGAAAATTATTTCTTGTACACTGTTCTTTTGAAGAATATAGTTTCATATAAAAATGTTGAAACTTGGTTAATTAAAAATGGTGCATACAGTAGAACTCCATCATTGGACATAATTGATGAAATATAATCCATTCAACCATTTTCAAGTATTTTACCAGCCAGTGGAAAACTGGGTCCAGCTACCATTCAGGTACTCTATTTGTCTCACTCTGTGAACTAAAAATGCAGCTCTTTGTATAAGTAAGGCTTTTAACTGGACTTTGACATTGATATTTTCTTTTTCAGGATCAAAATTACTTTGTTGTTCTGCAATGAATGGAAATTAGTAAACTGTAAAAAGTAAGTAAGTAGTAAATATTAAAATGTTGTGATTTTTATGACATTTGAAATATAATATACAGTATGTACTTCACCATAACTTTTGTTTCAAGGTGGCTCATTTATTTGCTTCAGGGACTTGTTTTCAGTAACTTTAGCTTTCATTAACACTGAAAAAACCTCAGGAAAATGTTTGGAAATTAAGACATAGTATAACGTAACTACACTTTATTAATTTCTCTAAACAAACATAAAAGCAGCACCCAGGACTCATTACCTCAGTAAAACCGGTATGTTTCTTACATTATTACTATTAATGTAGGTTGTAGTGGATTTAAAGCACGACAAAAAAACTTTATTCAACTATTTTTTCCTGTCCAATCCTCAATTAGACTAACAGAATAACAAAACAAACACACTGTCAGAACTGAAATTAAGATGTGAATAAGGTGCTGCTGCAAAGTAATGTAAAGATTTAGATGCAGGGACTTACCAGGCTGTGAGGCTGTGAGAAGGCTGCTGTTTGAGTCCTGCTGCAGCCTTCAGGAGCGCTGCTGCTGCTGCAGACTGACAGAGCAGACAGAGAGGGGCCGATCAGGCTGACCAACATCAGCTCATGACAGCAGAGAGAGGCGCCTCAACATAAAGCCTCAACACTCACACTAACCTGCACAGCTTTAACCCTTTCTTTACATTCCAACTCACACATGATTAAACTGGAGACAGTTTATCTTTTCACACCTGTGAGATCATTAGTTTTTATTGATTTCTACTGTATGACAATCTATTAGCAAATCGTGCATTACTTTATTTTTTGGGATTTGATTTATTATTATATTTTTTTGTTTGTTTGTTTTTACATTTCATTTTTTACAGTCATTGCTTTGTCTACTATAATGGATTTCAGTTAAGCAAGATAATAAGATAAACAAGTTTGCTAATTGATTTTTGCACAAGATATAAAATTATACTAATACTAATAATTAACAAGTTAATAGGTTTAAAACTAGACTTACAATTGTTTTCATTATTGATTAATATGCAGGTGGTTTTCTAATCAAGTAATCAATTGGTATAAAAAGAGAAAGAAAGAATGAGCTTGTTGTAAGTGAGTAGCCATTAAAAAACAGATAAACAGCTGCTTAGTGAAAACCAAGCAATATTAATTTAAAAAGTGTTTGATACTATCAATTGATGGTCCTGGATGGTGGATGGTCATGACACAGATGTCTGCATTTATCCTGTGAGAGGCTCCACAGACAAGCCAGTAGACATGGTGAGGACATGCAAATGGTCGTTCATTTGTGCAAATGTGCAAGCAACTTTGGTCCTGTTAAAAAAAGAAATCCTTTTTTAGCACATTGCTTATTCATTATTGTTATATTTATTATATATTATATTTATTTTTCATTTATGTGTTTTTTGTGGTTAATAATAATAATAATCATTTCCTCTAACATCTGACCTGTTTGGTTTGGTTGATGCTTTAGAAGGTTACTCTTTCTTTCGTTGCTTGATAGTGTAAGAGCACAGCTACCTTCCCTAAAGTTACTGTAGCCTAAATGATTAGTGTATCAACTGTTTTTGTTGAAGTCTGTCCTGGGCAATGAGTAATGATGTAATGATGTACAAGACACAGATGAAGTATGACACTTCTTGCATTGATGTATCGTGATGTTTGTAACCGTACGAGGCCTGTCAGACTGAGCATGAGCCTCTTCATGTTTGAGTAAGAAGACAAACAGCAGGTATATATTTTGATTGTAGTTATGTAGTTTAATTCATTTACATGTTATTAAATTATGAAAAGTATCAAAACCTGTCCTGTATATTTGCCAGTTTATTAGGTGGGCCTAAATAAAGCTAATAGCCCTGCAATAATTATTAAACTCAACAAGGTTATAATGTTATGTTTTCGTTGTTATCTGTTTATGAGAGGTGTTTGTTCGCTATTTCCATGAATGAAGATAAACTTAATATTAGAAATACAGTCATAGTATACATGGTATATAGTTAGACACAATTCAACAGCACCACAAACTAAAGCTGACACAAAAAATAGTTAAACAAAACTTAACAAAAAAGCATAACGATTAAATACACAAAGTTAGAAAGAGGTGTTAATGTGTCTCCTCTCCAATAAAGCATACTGATGGAAACGGCAGCCAGCATCTGACCAATTTTGATGTCTAATTTTCTAATGTATTCATTTTTTTCTCCTCTTTTCTTTCATTCACCAATGTCCACAACAACAACCTTCCACGACCTTTTTATATGTAGGCTTTAAATCTTGAAACACTTAATATATATATTAATATTTTAAAAATGAGAACACAAAGAGGCAGGGTTGTGTTTTATATTATACTTCACTTTATTGTAAATATATATTTATAGTAGGTCTAAAGCTCCATCAAATTTTGAATTCATCAGGAGATTCTTTATGAGATATTTAATAAATATTTTTATTAAGTAATTGGCCACCTGTCAGTATTATTAAACCATGCATGATAGAAAATAGCTGTATTTTTTATATCAGATGTCTTGTTTTTTCATATGAAGTACCTATGGGGTTTAAAAGTTTCATTTGTAAGGTAATAACCAAGCTGTCAGTGCTTGCTGATGAAACTGAAAAGGATTTTATCAGCAGAGAAGTCACATTTTAGTAGAAATTTAGAAAGTAGAAAGAATACGAACAACTGGATCAAACAGATAATTGGGGAAAATATTCTAAAAACTATCCTTGTTTTTAAAGTGTTCAATAATCCACTTAATCTTTAGTTATTAAAGGAGCTTATTTTATTAAAGGAGTTATTAAAGTCAAGAATTTACAGACCTCCACAGTGTTTGGCCTTACAAAGCATTTCTTTCTTCAATTAATGACTTCCCCAAATGAAGTTATAAAACACCTCCTGTAGACATCATGTGACAAAAAGCTGATCTGGATATTCCTTCCACTTTGGATAATAGTCTCATAATAATAATAATAATTATAAAAATAATGAGACCTGACTATATAAAGAAAAGGAGGCAAACATTCTCTTCCTAGGATGATGGGGTCATGACCCGCCCTACTCTACCTCTGATTGGCTAGTACTCCTAACCCAGAGCCTTGTAGGTTATAGTTTTATTCCAAGAAATCACATCTACATTCAGCAAATTTCAACACACACGACATACGTTTTCATGTACAGTTTTTTAATTGAAGTGTCACAAGCCATTTAGACCAAAAATACAGTACTAACAGTGTTGTTTACACGGTCACATTTAGGTCCCAGGTACAAATCCACTGCTACAGTGATTATATTTGAAAAGGCAGTGAAACAAAACACAGTAAAGAAAAATTGAATACATGGTGATAGATAACTTGAACAGATGTGAAGGCTTGTAAGCAGGACGTGTTATGAATATAGAGAAAGTCCCCATAAGAAAATCAAGGTTTTATTCAAAAGGGTGGATGAAGGAAAAAATAAACTTATTTACAAAACACTTATAAATGCTGTTTGAGGAATAACTGATAGCTACACAACATGTGTATATCTCACAGATAAGAGAAAGATGCTGATAAATATGAGGTGTTGCAATTATCTAGCTTTAACAACCACAGAACAAAAGATCATACCAACAGTGAACAAAAACTGTACAGTCGATCATGGTTTAAAGGACCAGTGGGTAAGATTTACTGGCATCTAGTGGCGAAGTTGAAGATTGCAACCGACTGAATAACCCAAAATGTTTGGTTGGTCTGTTCTGAGTAAATGCAAAAAACATGGCGGTGCGACATGGCCAAGCCCCTTCTGCTAGATGCCACTAAATTTGACACAATGCACCTTTAATTCTGCCATAAATGACGTCACATTATGTCAGCCAAGATGTGCACAGCTTAATTATTCCTATACCATATCTGTTAGTCATGGAGGGCATTCAAGCAAACATTCACATTGTCATACATGGCTCTTAGCTGAACAATTCTTTAGTGTTGCATTAAGTGTGCTTTGCTCTTTGAGTGACACAAACATGGTGGAAATGAGGAATTACTGATTAACAAGAGTTACACAATGCAACTATTCTTATGAGCTTCTCTTCAACTGAGTAATTAAGTTAATGTAACAGAACTATCATTTTCCCAGATGTACATAAATAGAATTATTTACACTACATAAACTGTACATTTATGTACCCTGAACATGTCTTAGTGCCCTAATAAGACAACTCTCAAAACAGCACAGGTATTAACACTTACACAAGCTTCAGCAATGTTTATATTGCAATAAACATGAATATCATATTATTATAAATGTCAGGTTCAGAAATGCTGTTCATTTAAAAACAGCTCCATTCACACAGGCCACTAGCTCATCAGGTTAAAGATTTATCCTCAACCCTAAAATTGTGCAATTAGGCATCAATGCTTTTCAGTGGCCCTTTAGTACATTTATAAGTACAAAGAAAATAAGTGTTGGGAAATTAATTGGGAAAGCCTTATAAATGGAGATACGTTTAGAAGAGCTATAGTTTCATGAGCTAAGTATGGGCCAAAAAAATTCTAATTTAGATCATTTGATCTTCAAGATAAAAAAGGAAACATTAATGACTTATTTTTGCTCATGACACTTGTTTTCCAAATAGTTAAAAAGTCATGAGGTTCAAAGTATATTAAAGTAAATTTTGTATTCTCAAGAGTTCAATTAGTGCAGTTTAATCTTTAGTCCAAATGTTAACACTGAAAAACTGTCCAAAATTTAAGACTGCTATATTGGATTATTTAAGAATTGGTAAAATGTTTTTGAAAAAGTAAATTTCACCTTGAAATTAAAACAAGTGCAAATTTGGGTGTTATGAACTATTAAATAGATCAAAGAAAACATCTGAATGGCAGACAGTTGAGAGCAGTAGTCTTAAAATCTTAGCCCATATAGAGCATGCTACATGTTTGCTAAGTGACGGCTCGCGTTATGAATTTCTGCCTGACATTCAGAAACTTCTCAGCTTTTAGCACCTACGAGGCTTACAAGGCTTTTAGTGCACATCATGAATTTACCGCTACTTATTTCAGATGCAAATAAATATCATGCTACTCTAAGTAACGTCTTGTAACCCTCTGGTATTATTGTTTGGGCAAACCCCACCCTTTATAATGTTTTCACAAGGACACCATTGTTCGATTGTATTGCACACATTGATAAGGTCCACAGACCACACCTTTTCATACAACATCCTGCCGTCTACGCCCAGCGCCCGCTGGACACGACACTTCGGCTGAAGGAGAACTGAACTGAACTTTTATGCTTTCCCCACGCACCGAAGGGTATCACGATGATTGTGCTATTGTCTTCTGCGCCGTACTGAAGAGCCTGAGAGAGAGAAGAGATCCAAAAAAACATGAACAAGTGTGTAAAGGTGCGCTTTTAGCTTACGCGGAGTCAAATTTGTGAGCTGAATTTGTGGATCAACATTCATCGATCTACATTTGAATGTTTACGCTTAAAAAAAAAAAATGGCAACACAACACATGAACCCTCTGAGGCACTGTAATGTAATACAATTGATTTTTTCCTGACAATAACTTTCCTCTCAAAATCCGATGTAGAGCAACAAATTAGAGGTAATATAAGAGGAATAATCGGCACATACTGAATGCTACAGGGCAGAGGCAATCAAAAAATGACATTGATACTAGAACTTTAAACATCAAATGAAGCTGATGCTAATTTTCAATGCTTTCTCAATGTGTGCACAGTTAGTTTAATTTCCAAACACAAGACAACCATTAGGAATTCTCTGAAATATTAAAATATACTCAAAGTTCATCATATAGAAGACACATTTATATACATTGTGGAGTTTCATTATGGGTGTATCCGAAGTGTTAAATCCCCACCTGGTCCGATATCCTCTGTGCTGCCTCTTTGGGATCGTGACACTGGTTGATGACATCGCAGATCTCCTGGCTGTTCATAATGAAGTTGATGCCGTCTGTAGTCAGTGCCAGGAAGGAATCATGGACGTGGCTCAACTAAAGAAAAGGAAAAACAATATTGAACAACATTTATAAACTTTTTAAAAAGCCATTTTACACCAAGTAGCACTGGATTGTTACTGATATTTGTAAGATGTATGATAAGAATTTCAACCAAACTTTGAAAGAGGTCATACTTTATTATATAGTGTCTTTATAGAGATGTTAAGAATTTGAAGCATATGTGAAAATGTGTTCATCTAGAGATCAACTAAATATTTACCGTAAAATATTCAAATCATCACATACATACAGATATGGGTAAAAATAAATATGGACTGGTTCATTAAAAAAAAGAAAAGAAAAAGAGATTATATGTTTGTTAAATACAAAATGCTACTGTGCACACATTTAATACATTATTTAGGCTAGAAATTTGAATTATGAATCAGCCCAGTTGACTTATAATATAGATTTTTATGAACCTACCGTTATTCTCTTGGTCTCAGGCTCGGCAATGACGCCCATGTTCTTCAAGTCAAAGTCTCCGATGCTGCGCGTCATGGCTAACCTGCCATTGACATTTGGTTGTCCCAGACTATTCCAGGTAATGAAACCCCCACTTTTCTTTATCCTTGTTGCAAATGTGAAAGGGGCAGAGACGTAAACAAAACGTTCTTTTTACAATTATAGTAATAATATCCCTCTAAAGCTAATTATTGCAACTACCATCAGTGCCTATAATAACTTAAATGTGTTTTGAAGCTGTAATGAGATTCTGAAGCTAAAGAAAAATCCTGATTTGCTGGGTTATTCTCCTTTATCCTACTCTGGTCATCTTTCAAAGACACAGTCAGACCCAGGTGTTATCTGTATGGGTTCAGTACAAAAGGCTTGACCTAGTTTGGTGCCAGGTAAAGTCACTAGATGTTAATAAACGTAAATTTACATAAAAGCTATCTTGAGCAATACTTAAGATTTAAAGACTAAATACTACTTCCCAAATGGTCCTTTTAATCCCTACATGTTAATGTTCTAATATGATATGAGGTTAATTGAACTCTGGAAGTTTCATTTGGAAAAAATCACTTCCATGCTCATGTTTTCATTTTTTCTGCCTGATGCCTGACCTCATGAGGTCAACAAAATCCATGAGCTAATGGAAATGATAAGGGTCTAAGTTGCTCTAATAGGTGCAACACTTTCTCATTAAAGCGAATGGGAAGGTGTGTGCAAACTTTTGACTGATATTGTGTATGATGAGTAACAAATAAGTGTGACATGTTTCACTGATAAATACCCGTTATGTTTCATATTTCATGTACCTCTCTTTCTCGTCTTTCCTCTCAGGAGTGTGGTCGACAGTGAGTTTATAGGCCTTGCCCTTGCGACACAGCATGGCGCGGCTGTCGCCCACACTGCCCACCACCAGCTCAATGCCGTCCCTCAAAAGCGCCACAGTGGCGGTGCTTCCTGCGTTCATCCCGGGTGCTACAGAGACATAAAAAGAAACATTAGAGGAGGAACACACCGTTATGGTCCACACAAAGAAGTCACTGTTCACAACAATCACATGGTGTGTATCTCACATTCTCACATCCATCACACAATAAAACATGAACACATGGGTGGGAAGTCATATAGCCGATTTATAGTGACTAGAGAATACACAGTAAACGACAGAGGAGGCAGTCACACATGCAGGTCGAACTGTTTCAGCAGAGTTGAGGTCCAGAGCAAATGCTACAGCAGCGTTCAGTGTATGGCTCAAACTAAAAATGATAAATGGTAACTGACACAAAACTTATCAGTGTCCAGTATTGACCTTGATGTTAGTAACACATAAACTCATCTAAAAAAGAAAACTTCCTTAACACTCCCTGAGGAGGGTTATTTGCTTTATTTATGTTTTGCATTCATTTCTCTGAAGTTACAAATGTAAAAAAAACTAAAACATATCTGAAATTGGGAAAGTTATATCAAACTGAATTACTTTGTATTTAATAAAGATATTCAAAAACAATTCTCATTAATGTCGGCAACAGTAAGGTGTTACTTTCACATACTGTAAAACATTTTTCCAGCCAACTTTATGAGTGGATATCTAACTGCAATGGTTTTTAATAAACTAGCATTAAATATCACCATGTTGATTTATCTTCTGAAATTCATAAGCCTGCATTCAACATTTCTCACTCTGAAGATATAACTGGAGATTTTAAAATTTTAAAAAAAGTCTACTCTACATTTTAAACATGCTGCATCACATGGACTCACTCTGTCACTGACAACACACACTTATACAACTTCTCAAACTGAAGCACTGTCTCACAGGAAGCTTTGCATACACTTGGTGAGAGTAGAAAGAAGAGAAAGAGAATGAGAGAGAGTGCAGAATGAGAGAAAGATAGGGAACCTTCCAGTAGTCCAGGTTTTAGGACCCGCTGGACTCTCCTTCAATATCTAGCCTCTCGTCATCCACATTGGTGCCAAGGGCCTCCAGCTCTTAGCTGGGTCAGCAGCTGCCGTAGATAACATGCACACACACACACACAGGCATATTGGGACATTTCACACAGCGTGGCCGATGAAGGGCCACATAACAGGTATACTAACTTTCATATGAACAGATACTTTAATCAGACTTAATGTCAGCTGAGGAAAGTCTAATCATTTGAAAGGTTGCTATATGACTAGGGAAAACCTGCAGATCACATGATTTGTTGAGTAAACAATTTTTCATGTATTCTTTGAGTGATGCTCAGATTAACCCTAACATTAATTTATATGCTTGTGGTAAGTAGTACACTCTGCTGTATGAGAAAATATCAAGCATTGGGTGACAAATAAAAGGAAAAACCAACATAAAGTGTCTTATGAAGGTGTTGGGCTACCATAAGTCTCCAGAACTTCAATATTAACACAGACTCAACACATCTCTGGAGCTCTACTAGAGAAATGAACACCATACTTCTGAGATATTCTCTCATTTGGTATTTTGATAATGGTGGTGAAGATCGATGTCTAATGCACCAGTCCAACATCTCCTATAGGTGTTCAACTGGGTTCAGACCTGCTGACTACACAGCACGTGAGCTACATCATTTTTATACACATGAAACCTTTAAAGCAGCCTAATTTTGTTATGTTTATTCATACATGTATCCAGGTTTTTCCCTTAATTTGTTGCCCGTCTGTATGTTTAGAGGCAGTGAGGCACTAGTGTCTGTCCTGTGACTTGTGGCTGTTTTATTGTTAATCAATCATTTAATAACTTTGGATTAAATGACAGACCTCTGACCAAATGTGCTCGGGTCATGTCAGTTGGGAAATCCAAGGCTTCAAAGTCTAGGTAAGATAAGTCAGTTAAGATTCAAAAGGAGAGTAAAAAAAAAGTGGCATTACATACATATATGTGTAAATATACACAGAATATTTACATACATGTAACATGTAAGAACGTACCATTTGGAGAGAAGTGTAAGTGCCTGACAAGAGCTTTGTCTACTTCAAGGAAGGCTTTTGTTAAAACTACTTCCAGATTGTCCTCCTTTGTCACAAGGTCCCTGAAACAACAACCAAGAACTACAATCATCAGAATATCAACTATAAAAGTCACATTTTCCTTCTTGATATCATCTCCTATTTTGTAATGATTGTAACAATTCCCTTACTTGATGAATTTTTCCATGTATTTGTCACAGAAGTCGGCAGCGTCTGGCCCACCATGCCCATCAAACACAGCAAAGTAGAGGATGTTATCAGTCATTTGGGAGACCTGGAAGCGGTCTTCGTTCTCCTTGCGTTGACCAATGAGCGAGGCACAGCCAACCCTAGATAGGCTAACCTTGGGAATGGGTTTACCGTAGCGGATACTAGAAGGCAGCAGGATGGGCTCATCGATACGATTGTCCCAAATACCAAATGAATCCCAAGTAGTGGGGCGGCCACTGCTGTCGGGATCGAAGCGTGTGTTGCTGTGTTTTTTTCCTGAAGGGCAGTAAAGATGTCTCCGGGAGATTGTGAACTGGAGGTGGCTGTCTTGCTGGAATGGGAGTGCGACTAGGGCCATTTGTAAGAGCCCACTGCGACCTGCATGGGGCACACCGCACCTTCCCAGACGCGCAAGACAGGCTGCTGACATCACCCCGACAGCACGAACACTGAAGAAGCACTGGATGCAGACGCGGAGGGGATGTGCTGTCCAAAAACTGGAGAAAAAACAACAACAACTCAGTTAGATACAGACTTTACAAAACATGAGCTCAGATGCTACTTACCTCTTATCAAGACTTTAATCTCAAAGAGATTACGAATATTTAGGCTGCAGGCTTCTCATTTCCAGCTGACTGTTGCTGTCTCCGGTTAATATGAAACACATCATATCGCAGAGCAGATTAGATCAGCTATAATTAACATTAACTGCGTAATGGATGAAGATCTGGCTGTTCTCTGGGTAATGTGCGCTTTGTAGCTGGTGTCAAAGCGAGTGAGCCCAAAGCTTGACTGTGAGTGAAAAGACAGTGGCGACTCATCTCAAAACAACTGATCCAACTAGTTTATCACATCATTTTAAGATATATATATATATATGTATGTATAGTGTATAATCTGAATGACAAATAAAATCTTAAACTTTGATTTATTTCAAGATTTTAATATGATCAATTTAATAGTTCTTAATCAGGACCTTCAGTATTTGGAGAAATTAGCTCTAGAAGTACAGTAACCACAGCTGTTCACATACATTTAATCAAAATTTCATATATTATGCTGCTCATCTAATTTGCACGTTGTTGGTACCAATATTTATCAGAACATAAATTTGGCAGCTGCTAAAATCTGTAGTGTCTCTGCCTTTTCAGCAAACAAAAGGTGATTAAACATCTTTGAGCTTTCATACTTTACCTTCCACATGTTGAACGGTAAACTTAACAAAATTCAATAAGGAATCTGAAAAAAGAGTAAAATGCTATATAACCCCATCCCTAGTTGCCGTCGACCCGTGTTATTCAGGTTAAAGGTCAAAAGGTAATGATTACTGAATGTTTTGGATTCCTTTTATCCCAGTAGTCAAACAGGTTTATAATAACTGCAAATACTTAACCCAAGGTTAACTTAAGGCGCTTAAAACAGTGTTGAAATTAAGTGAATGGTTTGAAAGGTGCCAAGAAACTGTTGTACAATACCTCATGTTAAATCTTAAGTAGAAACAATTAGTAGAGGATTAATTGGCAACTTTTATACTTGATTACTTAATTTATCAACATGCTAAATATTTGTTAGATCCAACTTATCAAATATGAGGCTTTTCTTTTACATATATAATATCAAAAGGGTTATCTTTGGGTTTTGGCCGTGCAAAACTGACATTTAAAAAAACTATTAATGGAGAAAATAATCAGCATATCAATCAATACCGAACACGATGATTACATATTCAAAAACTGACCAACATTTAATCAAATGTAACCAATTACGATTAATGTGACAATCCTTAACTTTACCGTGTAAACTTGATCTTATTTCATATATTAAGTTAGTAACAATGGAAAATTAAGTGTTGAATAATTAATCATACCTAAGAAACACATATGAACCCTTAAAAGACAATAAGGCAGCAGCAGTTAGAAACAAACAGTGCTACACTGAAATAAAGTGCAATAAAAAGCCAAAATAGTAAATAGCAATAGAAATAATTAATAGGTAGTTAATATGTGCAATATTATGCATTCAAGAGTCTCCAACAGTATATACGTTAGGTTTGTAATAAGGATTTTTTTTAAAGTGTTGACTGAAATTTTAGAACTGTTGTAATTGCAATTATTACAAATTAATATACATTTTACCAGCATCGGGAAATATTAACAAAAAAAACAACCTTACATGAATGATGCAACTCTTGACAGTCGTAAAACTAGCTGCTTGTGCTAATAATATGACAGGTATGCAGTGGGTATAAACACCAAAAATATCACACGAGGTGAACCCATTTCAGTCAGAACACTTTAAAAGCGGTACGTAACATGCAGTCATTGTAGAGATTAAGACAAACAGCAGACTCGCGTTAGTTTTGGTCTCGAAGGTGTTAGCATTACCTTACTAGCTACATAACGCTAGCGATCTTTAGCTAGCTAGGTGGCTAGACTTAGCTACGATTTCGCAGTTTGTCCGACACCAAGGAGAAAACCCCTTCACCCTTCAGTTGAGTGTATTGATAAAACCCCATACCGTTGATGTTTTAGATTTACTGATGTGTGATGTAATCCTCTTCGGGCTACTTGAGAACAAGCAGCTAATGACTGAATTAAACCGCCCTCGTCTCTGCTCCGTGTCTCCAATGTTATCAAACAGGGCCCCCGTGTCGTCACTGAACCAATCAGCCAATTAGCGTGCTAGGAACGTCTACGCCTCCGTTTGACGCCCCACATACATGATTGGTCGACTGAATGATGAATGACAGCTGTGCGCACCCATCATTGATTAGCAGCCTGTATTACCATTTCAGTGAATTTCCTCGATGCACTGCCCTCCATGAACACTCCTCTACTCCTCCTGGGGCTCATACACCTCCTACTTCCTCTACGACACGTGATATGATATAATATAATGTTTAGATTTGTATTACATAACTCATGGGAGGCAGGAATATTTAACCCGATCATCTTTTAGGCCTAATCCTTTGCTTGCAGAGTACAGAATAACTACAGCTGTCCTGTGTCCTGACTGACATTGATACTTACAAATGATTTAAAAAACAATGTAAAATCTTGCCCCCTTATTATATTTGTGAAGATATTAAATTAAAGAATCCACTTTTATCACTGTATTAACCTGCATACAGAACACTAAAATCGGTGTGTGCCAATTGACCTTACACCTGGGATCAGCAATTAGGTTCAACAATGGCTAATGTTGTACAAGCATGGTGAAAACGAACCCTAATATGTTTTTAATATGTTTCTTTTAAGTCATTCAGCTCCTTCAGCGACAGTGTGTAAAGGAGCGATATCGAAGGTCCTTCATCCCTGCAGCTGTCTGACTGTAAAACCAGCACTGCTCCCAATAAACCTCACACAACCCTGACCTGGACAATTTCACACCTGAACTTTCTAATGTACATGACTATGCAATACCAGTATTTTTTGTACACTATTACTCAGTTCAACCGTGCAATATTTTTTTTTTCACTTTAAAATCTGTGCAATAACAATAAAAAAACTCAGGTATCTTATCACTCACCACCAATATTACTCTTGTACATAATGTTACAATGTTTTTTTACTATATTTTTTACTACTATCTTTTTATCGCTTGTGCACTTATTTATTCTTCTTTATTCTTTCTATTGCTGCTCTTTCTGTTTTTCTTTCTATCCACTTTGTTGCTGCAATAATGTAAATGTATCCACTGTGAGACTAATAAAATAATAAGGGAATATTTTAAAGACCTGGGAGCAGCTGGAGAAACGGCTGGAAAATTTGCACATTATTGGAGTATATAACAAAATATAAATAATTCATTCAGAAGGAGCATCAATAAGAAACAGTATAGGTCAGCAATACGCCATTGTAGCATCTAATCTGCATATTTCAAGAAGGATGTGTTAACACGCTCTTCAGACAGGTCACAATTATCAAAAGATAAGATAAGATAAGATAAGAGACAAAATGTATCTTTATTGATCCCCCATGGGAGAAATTCAAATTGACACAGCAGTATATAGTGGAAAATAAAGTAGCAGTGTAAGGGTGAAAGTGATCAAATAAATAAAATAAAATACTGTATACAGTTAACAATTTCTGTGTCAATAAATCTATATAAATATGCAAAATGTAGAAATTCCTGAGATTATATAGCCTACACATGTTCAATGTTCCTGGGATTAACATAGTAACGTCAGCATCAGTCTTTTTCTTTTTCTTTGCAGCTTTCAAAATGAGAAATCCTAATTTTTTTCCTTTTTTTACAATATGGAGGCCCCATTTTTTTCATAACAGGTCATATACATATAAAACAGATACGTAAATAAGAGCAAGTTATGATTCCAAAACAAAATGACTCACAATCTGACGGGTCACAGAATTTGCCGTAACACCTGCACTTCCAGTTCTGCGGGCCAATCGTAGCGTTTCTTTGTGTGACGTTGAGTGACGTAGCCAGCAGTGACACTTCCTGGTTTGTTTTCCGAGCTTAACTGGAACCAAACGCCCAAATATCATGATGCATCCATTCAGGTAACACCCCGTCTTATTTTTGGACAAGCTACATATATTACATTTATGTTTCACTCACATTTAAGGTGTCGGTTAACCAGTGCATTTAATATGTTTTTCTCCTCCATAAGACTGACAGTCAGCGTTGTTGTAGCTCGCTAAAGGTTAGCGTTAGGTAGCTTAACTATTAACTATGGTTGCTTATGTGGGTCGACAAGACGTTTAATGTTTCTGACACTAAACTGTTTTACAAGTTTATAATGTCAGTGGAGATATTTAGTTATACGGCTGCAGACTGTGTTTTATCATGTTCATCCTCCTTCACTTTCTCCCCCAGCAGCAAGCTAGCGTTAAATGCCCTTTCAGCTGTGAGGGAGGGCTGGACCATTTACACTTCACATATAAACACAGGGACAGGGTATCATATTAAACTCTTTATTGCTGCAGTGTTTACTAATATTAATTGCCACAGATAATAAACTTGCATTCAAACACGTTCCTAACATCTCTAAACCAGGATGTGGATGTTATAGCAAGCTACGACCTATATTATTGATATGTTATAAGTTAATATCCTCATGTACTGCACCTAATTTTAAGGTACTTGTGCTTTACTTGAGTATTTCCATTTCATGCTGCTTCATACTTCTGAGAGGAATATTGTACATTTTACACCACCATATTTACTTGAAAGCTTTAGCTACTTTTCAGATGAAGATTTGACACAATAGATAATCTAACAAGCTTTTAAAATACAACATAATAAGAAACAGTGTGCCATCGAAGTCACATTTCAGATGTCTATGAGTTGTTAAAAGCTTCACCCAAATAGTGATTTTTTTCCCCTTTAAACTTCTTACATCTGTTGACCACATTAGCGTGACAGAAAAGAGGTCAAATCAGGGCCAGATATCTGAAGTGCTTGACATAAAGTCATTTTGTAACTCCTGGTCTGAAAGCCTCTTATGACTTTGAGGTGACTCCTGTGTGGGATGGTCCTGTGTGGTTGACTCCATGCTGCTTGCACCTCTTTTTCTCTCTCTGTTTCCTGATTTATATCATGTTGGTGTTTTTTATTTATTTTTTAAATTCTGTTTTATCCCCATTTGTTTATTACCTGTGGCTAACTCATGCACGTTGCGAGTGGATTGACGGTCCGCTTGGAGCTGCTTAAGCTGGGATTACACCAACAGGGTTTATTTAAACACACTGCCTGTTCCTCTGTCATGGCGCTTACATCATTCTCACACCCGTGTTCCCGTCCGTCTTTCATCTTCTTAAAACGTTGTCAGAGTTCACACATGGAGCTCGGTCATCATTATGCATTCCCGATGAGGAAAGATGACATAATCAGTCTGTTGCTTGTGTCTTTCAGGGTGGGAATTTACATGAAGAGGAGAAAGCGGGGCTGCTCTCAAGCCTGAACACTTCCGTCTTCCCCCACCTGGACATCGCTGTCTCTGCCTCTTCAGATCGCCGCTCATCCCCTATCCCTCGCCAACATGCTGTGTTGGGGTAATGCAAAAGAAGGACAATTGGGTATCGGTGTGGAGAGGAACCCCATGTTTGAGCCCAGGAGCTGTCAGGTGTTCAGTGGCAGGGGACTAATAGAGGTAGCGTGTGGAGGACAACACTCAATGTTCCTGCTGCATGACGGCAGTGTGTACACATGTGGCTCTAACAGCTGTGGGCAGCTGGGCCACGACAAACCAGGGACTTCCCCAGGTAAGCTCTCAACTGTGAATGTCAGACTCACTCTTATTTGGTTAATCAGTACAAATTGTAGGTTGTTGCACCAACCTGAAACACTGCATTCTCACAAAGCATGTGTGAGAATGAGGGTGAACATGACATGAAGTGTTTACAAAGGCTGTATCAGTATTGCTTGAACCATTGACCTAATACAAGTGGAGAATGTATTCCCTCTCTCATTTGTGTTATGTTAAATAATTTATATTGACTTCATTTCTCAACCTTTTTATTCATATCTTAAACTTCCCAAATGATTAGAACTGACATAAAACTAAAAGAGATAGGCCTCACCCGCATGTGTGAATATCTCATGAGGCTCCAACATTTCCAGGGTTATGAAGAACTAAAGTAGTTTATGTTATGTGCAGTAAAACGTCTTCTGCAGGTCTTAACAAATCCAGTTAGTCTGTTTTCATAGTTGCTCGATTAGACCTGACTTACATGACTGGTAACCTTTGTTGATAAAGCCAAAACATGGTGGTAACACAAGCTTTATTCAACACTTCATGTATTTTATTCACTTGTTTTATGTGCAACACAAAATCATTTTGGCTGAACAGACAGAAAATGTCACTATTATCAAAATAAATACACATTCAGGTCAATGTGCCTCCATTTCTAGGTGTTTTTTATTGGGAGCATGAAATTGCACAACTAGCGTCATACCCATTTCTAGATTTGAAACACTGTTAAAGCTTGTAAAGTGATTCCAGGCAGCGGTGCCTCTGTGTTGGTGTCATGTGAGCAGATGTGTGTGCTATATAGGCATTTGTGTGTGAACCTGAAACAAGAACAAATAAATGCAAGAATAACTGGCAAACAAATAAATGAACTTATTCAATAGAAAGTTCTTGCATAGTTAGAAAACTTTGGTGACAGAAAACTACACATCACATGTTTATTTAATGTTTTGGCTGTTACACTTTCATCAAGTATGCTTACTTCTAATAGTGTTAATGGTTTGAAATCATAGTATAAAGCACAGCATCATCTTTATCGTGCATATTTCATTTTTCTAAATGCTGTTATTGTAGCATGTGGTGTGACCCAGTGCTCTCTTTATTTTGAACCTGTTTGATAGCAGGAAATCACTCAGGAAACTAACTAAACACCAACTGCACAGTGTCTGATTGTTCGCTGCACATGTCGTCTTCCTACTGTATTTCTCCATTTCCTAATATGTGACATCGAGTATTGTGTGGACTGTGGAGACAAGCCCACTTTTACTGTGTAGTTCAAAACAAAGTTGACTCAGATCTTTTTCTGCATATTAATGGTGTTATTCATTCCTAACGTCTGAGTCTTGGGTGTGACTATGTGATCACATGCAATACCTTCATGTTTTCTTGCTTAGTAATTTGAAGGGAATGTATCTACCTTTGTGCTGCGGAAAAGATTGTTGATGAGATAGACTGCAGATGTTAAATGCCTTACATGGGTTGGGTTTATGAGGGTATTATGAATGCTCACTGTGTTGTCAGATCCTAAAATAAGATTAAGCGCTAGCAGAAAATGGATATCTAGCCACATTTACAGCACCAAAACCAAAGCATTACATACTTTGATCATTTATGTTTCATGCAGCTGCTTCTGCAATAGTCTGACACGCTCTTTCTCCTCCCTGCAGAGTTAGTAGGAGCTCTGGACACTCAGAAGATAACAATGGTGTCGTGTGGTCGGGCCCACTCTATGGCGGTGAATGAGCAGGGCCAGGTGTTCGCCTGGGGAGCTGGTGAAGGGGGCCAGCTCGGTCTGGGGACTGCAGAGGCGGCCGTTCGAATCCCAAGGTGAGGAACTGAAGCATTGAGTCTGACAGGAGAGAAACACAACAAGAAAATAACTTTAAAAATGTTGGAGGTTAGATAGTTGCATTAGAGACAGAAAAGAGAAGACTAGGGATCCATAATAACAATATGACTGGTTAAGTTTCCATAGAAATATCTGTGAAATGTAGAGAATTATCATAATGACTTTTTAGATGCAAAGAGCTACTTTAAACCTTTACAGGATTTTGGACCCGATGACTAAATACTTCTTGTGTTTTTTCTCCAGGTTGGTCAAAAGGCTGTGCGACCACCGCATCTCTCAAGTCATGTGTGGGAATCAACACTGCATCGCACTTTCTAGAGGTGTGAAAGGAACAATCTCTTCAAAATACACTACTATGGAGTGCCCTGTAGCTGAGTGGTTACAGTGCATGCCAAAACCTGCAACGTCTTTGGTTGCATGTCATACCCATCTCTCTCTCTTCTCTTCTCTCTCTCTCTCTCTCTCTCTCTCTCTCTCTCTCTCTCTCTCTCTCTCTCTCTCTCTCTCTCTCTCTCTCTCTCTCTCTCTCTCTCTCTCTCTCTCTCTCCATTGTGCCTCCATCCATTCGAAACTGATTACATTTCACATCTGCTGTCAGAATACATCTTAAATTAATCCAGAGGGACAAATTGTGCCACTCAAGATTAATTGCGATAGGAGAAGGTTTAGGTGTTTTACAGTTAGGTGAGGGTTGGCTGTAGATAAAGGTGTTTCAGAAATTATATATGAGACTTAGAGGTAACCGTGTCCTCTGTGCTTTCCTCTCTCATAGATGGCCAGCTGTTCACGTGGGGCCAGAACACTAGCGGTCAGCTCGGTCTGGGGAAAGGAGAGCCCAGCAAGCTGTTCCCTCATCCACTGAAGTCTCTGGCGGGAATTCCTTTGGCACAGATCACAGCTGGAGGAGATCACAGCTTTGCACTTTCTTTGTCGGGAGCTGTGTTCGGTTGGGGAAAGAACAGAGCGGGACAGCTGGGTCTCAATGATAAACAAGGTAAAAAAAAAAATCAGCTGGATAGAAAGATGCTGGACACTTTTTTGAAGTGTGGTGTGTTATTTTGTTATTATGTATTACAGTGTCAGTGTTGGGGAGTAACTAGTTACATGTAACAGCGTTTAATAATTTAATTACAAAATAAATGTAACTATAATCCGTTACAGTTACTGAGAAAAATGTGTAACTAAATTACAGTTACTTCTGAAAATGTTGATGATTACAAAGAGGGTTACATCTGAAGTCAGACCTTTAAGATTTTGCTCAGGAGGGTTTTTCCTCATTTTTTAGTATTTAACATGTTACTGAATACATATTGCTGTTTTTAATTCTTTGAAATCAATATATTTTTATATTTTGTAAATAAATCGTGACGTGGACTTATTTGGAGCACACATGAGCTTAAATGGTATCACAGTACCAATTAAGCCCATGCCAGACTTTTTTTACTTTTTTCATAAAATATCTTTATTTTATATTCCCAAAATCTACATGAACTAATGAATACATTTTTAAATGAGTGACTAATCTTGCTTTATAACCTTCCCAACTCTGTACAGTGTAGTATAGTGTTTGTTGCTAATTATAATGTAGTATTAACATTGCACATAGTACTGCTTGGAAAATAAAGTGTTTATATTTCTTATCGTACTACGTGTTCATGCAGAGGAAATTAAGTAATACATTGGTGTTTGACAACTGGAAACAGTAAACAAGCCTCTGATGGAACAATGAAACCATACTTGCCCAATGTTTTACCCGCAGTACAGGAAGTTGGTATATTGTTTTGAAAATGGTTATAGTTGGCCTTGTTGAGGCAGAGAATAGTATAAAACATTTCATGCAAAACCTTTTTTTTCTTCTTTAAAAAAAAAACTTGGCATGTTACTGGACTACTGCTCGCTGTGTAATCCAGTGTTCCCATAAGTCTCCTCTTTCATTTGTAGATGCATCAAACTAGCAGCCGTGTACAACAGTGTGACCTTGTTTATGTTTCCCTTTCACAGATCGCGCTGTCCCTTGCCACATTAAATTTTTGAGATCTCAAAAAGTTGTTTACATCAGCTGCGGAGAAGAACATACAGCAGCACTCACAAAGGTATTGATATAGCTGAACCCTCACCAGTGCATACATTAAAAGATCCACATGCTCTGATGGCATGCCACCAAAGCTAAAATAATTAATTTCGGTTAGCTGTTGGATAATTTAAGTATTTCTTTTATATACTGTAGTGACCTGCTTCTTGTTGCATTGAGCATGTCATGTAAAACATATCCCAGCTGGTCTATTTAAGCCTAAATAACCCTGACCCAAGACCTGATACATGGGCATTAATAACCTTAATTACACTTTAGTTTAACTATTTCTTAATTACAAATTCATGTTAAGAGTTTCAGTTTCAGATAGCAACAATAATATTTATTGTCTCTTTGGCAGGATGGTGGTTTGTTCACATTTGGTGATGGTTCGTGGGGTCAGTTGGGGCACGCCTCCACCAATAATGAACTTTTACCCAGACGAGTGCTGGAGCTCATGGGCACTGAGGTGTCCCAGATCACCTGTGGCAGGTAAATCTACACCTGTATAATCTGATGCACCTGAATACAATAATCATGTAGTAAATTATGTGTTTATGAAGCTTAAACTTTATTTAGAGTGTCAAAAAGTTGTCGATTAAGTTCAATAGTAGGCTTTGAGGCTGTAGTTAGCGGTTGTGTTTAACTTGAATAGTATTTTCAGTGTTTTATTCACCTCCATTTATATACATAATTGGGAGAGAATATAAGAAATACTGCCACTAACTGCAGCCTCAGCAGCAGTGTTACTGTAGAGAACACATTTCTGAAACAGTCAAAAAAAGCTGAGCATTAAAAGGTCACCGATGAATTGCAGGATCATTTAATTGGCTTAAATTAAGACTATACAGGCGTAACTCACTGTGTCCTTCTGCATCCTAACTCTTTTTTTCCCTTTTTGTCAGGCAGCACACGTTGGCGTTTGTGCCTTCCTCTGGTATGGTGTATGCATTTGGTTGTAACAGCCATGGCCAGCTGGGTACAGGAGTACTGGGAGATGCCAGAAGCCCGTCTCCTGCCAAGACCAGTTTCCTGACTGGAAATTCAAATAAAACAGGTAAGCAGAAGACTCTTTGCTCACTCTGTGATAAATAGTATTTTTATTACAGTTACCAGATATGTGTGGCTTGAAATCCAGTAGTAATAACATTTTCCATTTATTAGTTCTCATGTGTTTTCCTTTTATTCTTTTTTTTCCAACAAGTAGAAGTAACAGTTTTGGGAAATTTATAATTTAAGAGATTCATTATTTATGACATTGGAAATAAGACAAGTACAAGTCAGACTATCATATGTATCAATATATAAAAATATTTCACTAAATTAATATTTTAAGATTGTCCTCAGTCACTTGATGCATCTTTTATTGATCAGCCTTTAATCTCTGTAAACATCTATCATTACATACTCATGTTCATGATCATCATCTGCATTCAAAAGCAGATGAACGGCAGATGCATCAAGTGCTTAAAGTGAGCATTTGATTCACTGTTATAAAAGCTAACGTGTTGTATTTGTCTTTTTTATCAGAATTTAAACAATGTACAGTGACCAAAATCATCTGTGGAGGAGATCATAGTTTCTTATTGTACTCTAATGAGCAGGTATGTATGTATGTATGTGACTTGAAGCTTATTACCATATTTATGATATTTTCCACATTTTCCACATTTATTTTTTATCTCTCCCCTCAGTTTTTGCAGTTGTTCGGGCACATAATACATTTTTTTAAGGCAATTTTACTTTTATTTTTAATTTTACCTCATACATACTGTATCACCTAAAACATGGATAAGTGTTTCATGCAGACAGAAAATCAAAAGCACAAACAGGCAGTTATATAACATATACTGTATTATAAGACAGACAAATCCAGCAATGACACCTATACCATGACTGAAAAGGATATAAAAAAAACTACTCCACACACACTTCCTTGTGCTGCTGATCTTCTGGGGGATTATCGGGATCCTCTGTTTAATCTATTAATTTCCTGTCCTCTAACTTTACCATCAACACTAGTTTCCTATTGTAAACCATCAACACTAACCATAATATAATCCTAATTTCAACACTTTTAAAGCAAAATAAGATGTATGCTTTAAAAAGGGCACCTAAATAAATCAGCTTAAATAGAAGTACATACAGTAGGTGTTTTTCTTTTTGTAGGTGTTACTGCTTTCCAGTTCATCACTTCCAGTGTTTCACCACAGGGTGGCATTAACACCTCACCTGTCACCAGTTCTTGTATTGACCTTGTAAGATATATGGAGCAATTGTCTGGTATAAATATGCAACAAATTGCCAGGAATGTCGACTGATAAAGACATAACACACATTCATCCTCTACAACAGAAATATTTAGAGCTCAGGCGTGGCTTGTTTATTTTATCTTCATAGAGGAAAGAGATGCACAAGCTGTGCCAAATACGGTGGAAGTGCCAGCACAAACAATCTTGATAATGTTTGTAACATTGCTTGTCTGTCGTCTTCCTCTCTGCAGAGTTCAGCCCCCCCAGAAGACTTCAGAGTGATTAATATCAGTAAAACTCTTTCCCCAATTAATTATGAAAGATTAAATTCGTGGAGGTTAAAGCTGATGTATACCACAGATTCTAGTGTCAAAAAGTAAGTAATCAACGACAAATATTTGAAACTGATTTGATTGTATATTTCAAAGTATTTATTTTCTTGTTGTATATACTTACTTTTAATGGCCGTATTTGAATTTTCTTACTTGTCTATATATAAATATTTTATTTAAACTCATTTAAAGATTTAATGGTCTCTCTACTTGTTTTTTAGCTAAATCTTTTCATTGTAATTGCTCTGTTTTCTGTTTTTTGTGCACAGTGAGATCATAATCCAACTCTCCTCTACGGCTTGCTGGAACGCTAGCTTCTTGGACCAAAGGTACTCGAATCCTTATATGTTTCGTCTGTATCTGAACGCTTTTTGTAAATGACACAGGAAGTGTTGTGTTGACCTTTAATCGCATTACAGCAGGTTAACGTGCTTTAATGAGAAAGGCCACAATAAGAATGAAATAATAAAAGACTATGATGAAATTGGTCTTTACGGCATCAAACAGTCGTAGAATATAGCACCATAATGGATTGAAACGGTGATATTATGCTCAACACTTCAACTCATACAAGATTTAATGCATGGCACATACGTTCAGGAGTGCAGATGTAACGCGTATCTGCTGTGATGACAAATGCTTGATAGAATCAGATATTACTTTTTACTCTGCCTTATTTCCATTGCCAGATTAAAACTGCCTTTCTGTGTTTACTTGTTGAAGGCTGTTAGCAAAATGAACAAAAACGAGCACAGCATACATAAAAAGGTTAGTCTATTTTTAGAGGTGGTCTATGTTAGTGTCCTCCACTAATGAAAGTACCACAAAAAAAAAGAAAAACCTGCACTGAATATGCAGCAGTGTCACTATCGTCCCTGCTTTGCATTTCAGGCGATTCATCCGACCTTGGTGAGGATCAGTAGGAATATAATGTTTTTTTTCATTGTTGATTCACTGTTTTGTCTACAAAATTTAAAGATATTCAGTTTATGATCTTGTATGACATAGAAAAGCTTAAAATCCTAACATTTGAAAAGCTATAACCAGCAAATTTTCAGCATTTTTTGCTTTAAAAATGACTAAAACGATCATTCGGTTTTCTGTTGATCGACTAATTGATCAACCGACTAACCGTTGCAGTGTCATTTACATTTTATTTTCAACATACAGGTATTGGCCTGCTATCCAGACATGTAAACCTAAATGAAATCAGGAGGTATTATACAGTATTATGAAACAAAAGACCATGTAATCTCATTTGTAAGCAAAATTCTTGGGAACTGGTTCACGAGTAACCTCACAGGATCTGTTTGGTGTACTTTCACATACTCTCAGTCGTGCTATGTCATCTTATCCAACGAACATGCTGATCATCAGGGCTGGGAAAGATGCTATCTTATTTTTCAGTCACTGAGACCTGTGAGACTCCAGATTACTTTGACCACCAGCCTGTGTATGTGGCTTTTGAGGACAGATTCATCAGCAGATAGTTATCGTGTTCTGGAAATGAGTTGTGGAAACACTTGAAACTCAGGAGGACTTATCGACACTCTTGGCAAAGTTTCTCCTAAAAGCCAACGCTAAATGTGACCGAGATCGCATAAATATAAGTTATATGAGTAGCTATATGTGTACTATTACATATATGGGGAAAAAGAAAAGGAAACATTAAGCAAATCAGTTTTTTTGCTGAAGATATTTGGACATTTCATAGTAGGAAAAGCCAGTGTCAATAATAATTAATGATGGCTGAATTCCATTAGGCTGCTTCAGTTTCAGGGTCCTGGTGTTGTGCATGCCGGCTCGCTGTCACACTGTCATGACCCATCATTAATATTATTACCAACACCTGTGCCTTTCCTACTATGACAAGTTAAAAACATGTGCTGTGAAGAAATATTTAAAGACATAAATAGAAGCTGATATTAAATAATAGACAAACACAATACAATAAAAATTAGAATCTTGAATCTCGCCATTATTTTTTAAATTTTTTAATTAAAAAAAAAAAATCAAGATTGGTTCTTTATTTTAATGAATTGTGATCTTTGAAAAGTTTTTCAAATTTGACTGTGCTAGGTTTAATTCCATAGTATCTTAACTTCTTTTAGTAGCCTACTTCTGTCTTCCTAAAACTTCTGACAAACCAGTGTATAATGGTCAAATTATGAGTATTATACCTACCTGTAGACTGGGCTGCTCTTTCCACAGGGCCGCTTTTCAAAGACTTAATCACTATTGAACAGCACGTAGGATCACTCTGCATCTCATCATGCCAATCCTGTAGATGCATTTCCTTTACTGTAAGATAAACTTAATTTCATGCACACTGGATTTGTTCATTGGATCTGCCTGTGAGCATTGTGGTGTGCTGTAGTTGTTGTAAGTGTCCTTTTCAGTATCACATTTGGGATCCAGAGCAGCTCATATTGATCTTAATTTAAATTAAAGTGGGCACTCGTGACTCATACTAACAGTTCACTGGGATGTAGCACAACCACAACACTATTGACATCAGTGTTACTTGTTTGGCAGTCTCCACAGGATCAGGTCTGTTTGTTTTTATGACTAAAAAAAACCTTTGCTATGAGAATGTGAAAGCTAACACTGCAAATAGTTGCAGTCAGTCACATGTAGGATTTTGTTGACTCTTTTGGAGGCGATACGTTCATCAGCCAATACTCACTATCCCCTGCTGTGAGGCTGAAGAGGTGATCTGCTTAAGGATTGGCTTAAATACCTTCAGACTGTGTATTCACCTAACAAGCATTGCTCATTGTGTGTGTGTGTGTGTGTGTGTGTGTGTGTGTGTGTGTGTGTGTGTGTGTGTGTGTGTGTGTGTGTGTGTGTGTGTGTGTGTGTGTGTGTGTGTGTGTGTGTGTGTGTGTGTGGGGGGGGGGGATGGGAATTAGCACATCCAACCTTGCTCACAGCTGACCTGCCAAATGACAGGTTGGAATAGACTTGTGTTTAATCCAAAGCCACGTCTGCCTTTTACATCAAGGCCTTACCACAAAAGCTCCTGAATCTGAGCGCTGGTCTATTTTCATCCTGTCAGTAATCACTGGAAACATTAGAGGTGGTCTAGACAATCATATATTTGTTTGCTTTCTCAGTGATGACGCCCACTTCAAAACCAACCCAAAGATCCCAGGAATCAATCTCAACTATGTCAGAACGCTTTTTGATACACTCAACGAACCAGCCTTCTCTGGACTTCTGGAGCAGGTATTGGCTCATAGTGAATTTGTAAAGTAATGTGTACACGGAAGTAAAACTTTATTATCTCTGTTATCATCCAAACCTAACTTCCTGCATACCAATGACACCGACGTGCAGTTTATTTTGGACGTTAATAGTGTTTTCCTGATCTCAAGTGATAATAGAGAAAGATAAAATTTGCGAATCCTCGATGTTCCCAACACGTACTCTCCCACTCAGTCCGGAAACGTAATGATAATATTTTTAAAGCTGGTGGTCTGAGGTGACAACCCCATGGAATTATCCCCTGACTCCACAGTTCTACGAAGTACTTTAGCAACTCTCAGCCTGCAGCTTCACCGTTTTTCTTCACTATCACCACTCTCATCAGACCCCCCAAACATGCCCCCCCCCCCCCCCCCCCCCCCCCCCCCCCCCCCCCCCCCCCCCCCCACGCGATAGCAGATAGCTCTTTTCAGCAAAAAAAAACTTTTCAGCAAAAAAAATGTAAATCCACTGTACTCTACTTACCCAACACCAAATGGTAGACAGACAAAGTTAGCGACCAGCTGGTGAACATATTTGAGCATTTGGTTGCTGAAGAGGCAGATATTTGGCTTACATTTGCCAAGTGGACTGAAACAAAACTCCAGATGAGTGTTGCTCTTCTTGCTCTGTGTTTCTGTGTTAGTTTGGACGGATAAATAAGCAATTTTTACTAACACGTTCACCCTAACAATTTAATAATGTGATAATACTATTAAACACTCACCAAGCTCTTTATTAGGAACGCCTGGGCAATCTGATGCAATCCAATGCAACAGCTCTGCTTTAAATTTCACTTTTATGAAGCTTATATGTTTTCAGTTCTTGCTGACATTGTCAGAAAGGTTATAACTCCACTTGATATTTATTATTGAGGTCATAGTGGATGGTGGTGGTGGTATACTGGAGTGCATTATATTGAAAAGTGGACCTAATATTTTGCTGAATTATCACCTTTTTGATAATGTCATCTAAACTGAAAGTAGGATTTAAGCAGCTAATTTATGATAATCTTTTAAAAAACGCAGTGGTGGAAAGTAAGTAAGTACAACTTTGAGGTACTTTACTTGAGTATTTCCATTTGATGCTACTTTATGCTTGCACGCCACTCCACTTTAGAGGTAAATATTATATGTACTACTCCACAACATTTTACATAAAATAATATATAGTTAATATTTACTGTTGTTTGAATTGTCACTTTTATATAAAAAAGGGTTATGCACTTTGTATGAAAGGTGCTACATAAAGTGTACACATATATATATAATATAATGAATACTATTAATCCACCCATCATTAAACAACATTAAAATATATGTGTTTGTTAGTGATTACAAACAAACAATATAATTACCTAAAATAATATAACACAGTCTGCATTATGAGTACTTTTACTTTTGATACTTTAAGTACATTTCTCTGATAATACTTATGTACTTTTAATTAAGTAACATTTTCAATTCAGGACTTTTACTTGGAAGTCCATTGCTGCAAAGATGTCATAATCTCGCTTTGAGGAATTATGAATTACAAGTTGTATTGGAAAAACGTATTTATCTTAAATCTGTTTTTTTTATCTTAAAGTCTCTTAACACAAAGTTTTTTTGAGAGTCATTTGTATCAATCAAAACCATAGAATTTAATTTTAGAAAACAAAACTTTCCCCCAAAAACACCTATGAGTCAGATCTAATATTAAGTGAAGAGTGAAAGAAAGGAAGGAAGCAGTTAAAGGAGAAGCGTGTGGGATTCGATATGTAGCTTGTGGTTAAAAACACGTCCATGTCATAAGTGAATATTCAGCATGTTTTGAAAGCACATCAAGTTCTGCCACAGCTGCATGGCACAAGCTGCAGGACTGAGTCACAACCTCTAACATTAGCTCAGTAATGTTAGGTTTGGGATTCGTGTGGCTCAGTCTGACATGATTTATAATGTGTGTGTAGACCGAGGCCTCATTCCAAACCACTAAAAAGCTTCTCTCAAAATTTAGTGACTGATATTTTAGACTGATATTTTTCTCTGGCTTTCTAGTTGATCTGAGTTGTTTTAGAATTAGAAAACATCTCATGAATGTATACTTACAGTGCAGACACACAGACTCCGACGAGTATGCATCTAGACAGTAGGTGACGTACTGTGAGTTGGGTGGCGCTTGTTTTTTGTTCTGCTTTCAACATGGCTGCTGCATCACACACTTTTACAGATAAACAGAATACTAAAGTATGTTTCTGAAAACATTTGAGGTGTAAACTTGGCAAAGCAGTAACAGAATATGGATTCATATTTGATCAGCACCTAGTTTGATTTGAGTTTCGTGAGCTGGCCGTGTTGAACTGGACGAACCTAATTTGCATAAAGTTGAAGTTGAGTTGCAATTATGTAAATTCAGATGCAGCGGTTTGTCTGTTAACTTGGCATATCCATCAGGCACTGCTCCGAATGGGATCCGTTGACTTGACATCCATCAATGGGTCCAATGTGTCTGCACCATTACACATCATAGCGCAGTACATTTTGAATTAACTTACTCTATAATGACATTTGATATTTTGATTGTGATACTGTTCATTTGCTGTTCTGTTATTCAGCCCTCGCTTTTTCTATGTCCAAACATCTGTATAGGCCAGCAAGAGTTTTGAGAGTCTGTTGATCCCCCAGCTGCCCCGATCTCCTCCTGATGTCGAGGCCATGAGGATCTACCTCATCTTGTCTGAGTACCCAGCTCTGCAGGACTCCAAGAACTACATTCGCCTCACCATTCCTCTGGCAATGGCCATCCTCCGGCTAGACGCCAACCCCAGCAAAGTATTGGGTATCATATGTGCATGTGCACACTTGATTTTTTATTTTTTTATTTTAAATGATAACAATCAAGTCATTTTAATCACCTTTGACACATCACATCAGTCTTAAAGACGACATCTACAGAATATCAGTGTCTTCATCCACATCTATGTCAACTACCTCCAGATAAAAACGCACCAACACACAAGAAAATGGTCCCAGAAACTCTGGATCAATTTAAAAATGATTGGTCATTAAAGTTGAATTTTTCAACACATTTTGGTTAATAAAGAGTAAAACAACATATTACCATTGAGAAAAAAAACTATTTATTGGTCTGGAAACACCATGTAAAAACATTGTTTCTAAATGCCCTCAAATGTATCTTTCTGTGCTGCAATTTCTTGTTACTTATAAGTTAACATATATGCTGATATATCTACATATCTCTGATAAGCTAATACTGGTTGATAATATTGGACAGGTGATTAAGCAGCTGGGCTCTACTTTGACTGATCTAAGGTCGCATTTTCCTTAAATATTTTGCCACTTTTGCTTTAAATACAAAAAAGGGACAAAAGCATCTCCACCGTTGCTTGATGTAGGCGTAAATTGTTCATTTCGGAAAGTTACAAAAATGGTTCAACTTTGTCCTCCTCAATTTCCGCATCTGAAAGATTTTTCCGGCGGGGGTTAAAGACACATTGGCACACCCACAGCGGTCGATGTTTTACACTTTTATCGCCCATGTGCAGAAACACCTGCTAATGAATACTAGATGTAGACGCTACCATACACACAAACAAACATATTTACAACTCGAGGCAGATAGAACAACTTCTCACAAAACTAACTGTAGTAAAATATTATCATTATCATTATCATTTAATTTTAAGTTATTCTTTGTCCCTGCAGATAACTGGTGGAGCTTAGTGGACGGCAGTGTGTTTATCAGAATGGTCGACATGTACAAGAGCATCGTTGTGTTCATGCTAATGGCTGGCAAGACCCTGCTGGTACCTGTGTTCTACGAGAACTATTTTCTCGCCACGCTAAGGCTGCTGGAGAAACTCCACAAGGTATTTACAAAGGTCACCTGCAGCTCCTGTAAACAAACCCTCAATGCTGCATTGTTCTTCAGTACAATACGAGGAGGAAATGTCATGGTGTTCCTGGTCAGATTGTTCTTAGTAGCTGTTAAGGTGATCTGTACTTGGCCAGTTCCTGAAGCTGTTTGTTCCTCATTGTCAGGTCAACTTAAAGGCCCACCATGTGGAGTACAACCGCTTTTATATCCCTGACATCAGCAGCCTGGTGGACATCCAGGAAGACTACCTCAAGTGGTTTCTGAGTAAAGCTGAAATTGTGAGTACTGAAGCTCTCTTTTCTAATGCTGATTTTACTCTCTCACACACACACACACACACGCTTAGAGCAGCTCATTCAGTATTTAGCTGCACTTATCTGACCTTATGTCATTCTGCAGAAATGATGAGGAATTGTATTCATGACTACTCCTGCTGGGAGGGTGTGTCGCTGTGTCTAAGTTCACAGACTTGCCTTTATGACTCACTTGACATGGAGGGAAAGAGAAATCTTAATTTTATTACAGCGCTGCTCTCAACTTCACACTTTGAATTATGTCAAACAAACAAGTTAATCTGTTTTTCCTTCTCTCTCACTTTGTTTTCTAGAAAATGGGATCATCTCCTACGCAGGTACTTGAATTAACAATTTATTTCAAACATGTCAAAGTAAAGTATTTGATTCATTTCAACTTTTTAAATAATATTACTCTGTTTTGCCCTGCAGAGTGACTTCCCTCCAGTGAACCTATGTGCCTACCCGTTCATACTGAACGCTCAAGCCAAGACAACCATGCTGCAAACAGACGCTGAACTGCAAATGCAGGTGCGACGTGGGTTTAACTTGACTTCAAATTTTTAAAACAAAACTTTAAACTCTGCTTTTCAAACTTGCTTTTACTATGAAACTCAGACAATATTTTGACCTCATGTAGTATTAATTGTCTTTTATTTACTATCAATTTTATTAATTTAAAATGTTTTTCTTTGGTATTTCTTTCTCTTTTTAACCATTTGTTGTATTTTTATTATTACTATTATCTTTAAAAAAAAGTGAGTTTTATCTAATCTGTTAACAACAGATAATTTCATTCTTCTCAGTGAACGTCATCTTACTTGACTTTGACTAAGTGTCTCTTTTCTCCCACATGCGACCGTTGCCTAGATGGCAGTAAGCGGTGCAAACCTACACAATGTCTTAATGCTACTCACACTGGAGCCCCACCTCGCTAGGAATCCTTACCTGGTGCTCCACGTGCGCAGGAACCATTTAGTCAGCGACACGTTACGAGAGCTCACCATGTACTCTGATGTGGACCTCAAGAAGCCGCTCAAGGTGAGAGTCGGGTGTAGACTTCGTCTCCCACAGAAAAGTTAACTTTTTTTTACACACATTTGTAGTTTCTCGTCATTTCACTCTTCATCGTCTCTTCCCCACCTCCAGGTGATCTTTGATGGAGAGGAGGCTGTAGACGCAGGCGGAGTAACGAAGGAGTTCTTCCTGCTGCTGTTAAAGGAGCTGATGGATCCTGTATATGGGATGTTCACTCATTATAAAGAGTCCAACCTGCTGTGGTTCTCAGATAAAGTAAGAAACATACTGAGGAAGCAAAAAGATTCAAAATACATTTTATCCATTTGCTTATCTTATTAAATTGACTTACCTAAAAACTAACAATAGATACGTTTATGAAATGTAAAATCACAGAAGTCTCAGTCTCACTTTATAAGAAGATAGTACACATTACAGATAGATAGGTTGTAACACATGAAATCACATATAATGAAATAAAAATATAAATTCAAGACAGAACAGAAACCACTACTAAGTGAAGTACAGCTTAGCAAACAAGGATTAACTATTTAACTGTAGGTGAGTGAAAATAGAAATTTCTAGTCTTGGATTAAAGGTCTCAGTTGTGTTTGCATCTCTGAATGTGGCTAATTATTCCACAGTTGAGGAGCTCGGTATGAAAATACTCTGCCGCTAACAGACTGCTTGTTAATTTTTAGTAAAAGATGAAAAACTTGAAACGGATGAGCTTTGTGAGGTCTGTTTATAACAGGAAGTGCAGTCATGTAAGTAAGTCATTTTTGACCATGAAAACAGGAGTTTGGCTAAATCTCAAAGTCCCTTTACTGCATTTTACTCTTGACCTTTCAGTCCCATCTCACTTTGTATTATCAGACGACGTCTGCTCAGCCGGTGTCACATGACTTAAATATGAAACTTCAGTCATGTGTTAACTTTGTCGTAATATAGAGTGATTGTACAAAAGTGTCTCTTAATTATTAAACCTTGATATGCCAACACACAAAGTTAATTACTGCCATTTAATACGTAGAAATATGTAAGACTGACAGCAAGCGCTTAAAATGAGTTCTGTTGCCCAAAGTCAAAATATTGGAGAGTTGTCACCCCCACCAACCCGTCCCCTCTGCCCCAGACTCAAAGCTCATGTGGGTTTTCAGGTCAGGTTGAATCTATATCAGTTGATCCAGTTTGTTTTCTTGCTTCCATGGCTGCAGCACACTGTGTTTGTGTGCCATTGTTTCATATCAGGCAACCTGGGGTGTGGAAGGGGGGCGTCAACCTGATCTCACAGAAATGCGTGAAATTACGTGCGAGCACCACGATCAGTTTGAATGGGCTGACCCACACAGACCAAAACAAAAACAGTGTACAGCACCCAAAGAGAAATTTAAAAGGCGAAACATACTGACTGTATGTATTTAAGCTTAGCGTGTTTCCTTTACCTCTGATAACATATCATGACTTCATGAGTTAGTAAATATTTTATAAATCAGTCCTTTAAGAAAATGTGAAAATAAAATAAGTATTGTAATTGAGTCTTGGTATCTCAAAGCAACTGTAGCAGTTTTATAAAATAAAATTGGGGTTTTAGCATTTTAAGCTTAACTTGAAACAAAGTATAGTCAATCGGACATGTGACAAACTCCTCACAGCTGCAGACAATGAAACTCTGAAGTTTTCTACATCGCCTTTGTTACACTCTTTTAAATTCAAAGCTAAATTTGTCTCCTGAAGTCCTCCCACACTCTCTGTGAATGTGAGGCAGTGACAGGACGTCAGTTTGTTTTTGACATTAGAGAAAATGTACCTAGAAGGTTTTTTTATGAAGCTCAAAATGCATTTACCATCTGTTACTTAAAAGGCAGTTCAGAGTTATTTCAGTAACTCAGATGACATTTTATTTGGAAGCTATTTAACATGCTTTTTTTTAAACAAAAAAATACTTGATAGCAGTAAGCCTATAATGGATCTGCAGAGTGGTTACTTTGGCTTTTATTTGACCTACTGCTGCTGCTTTTCCACGAAGAGTTGCGGTTTCTGGAATTGCGTACAGTGATGTGTCAGTGGGAACATTCAAGTTTACAAAACAGCTGCCTCTATCTGCAGACGGGCCTTTGAAAATCATTACAGTTACATAAGTCAATGTCTGATACGTCAAGATCCAGCAATGACATGATTTTCAGATCCTTTTTTCCAATTACCCTTTTTTTAATCAGAAAAGGGTTGAATCACACTTTTTTCCTCATTACCAATTAATGAATTCAATTTCTTTTCCACTTATTATCTAGAGGGTTGCGGGGAAAGCTGGAGCCAATCTCAGCTGACAGGACGCGAGGTGGCAGTCAATCACAGAGCGAATTTATATAAAAACAGACAACCATTCACACTCACATTCACACCTGCGGGCAATTTAGAGTCACCACGTTTTTGATCTGCAGGATTAAGCTGAAGACCCTCTTGCAATGAGGTGACGGTGCTAATCACTGCACAGGCATGATGCCTCTCACTGATAATTACCACTATACTAATTCTAACCCATATGAACACAAGTTGTAATAAAATGAATCGAAGTAGAATCTTAATGTCAGAAAGGTACAATGGAGTGACGATAAGAAAGATAACCATTTTCTTGTGTGTCTTCAGTGTTTTGTGGAGCACAACTGGTTTCACCTGATCGGGATCATCTGCGGTCTGGCCATCTATAACTCCACAGTGGTGGACCTCCATTTCCCGCTGGCTCTCTATAAGAAGCTGCTGGACGTGGCGACGACGCTGGAGGACTTCATGGAGCTCTCGCCCACCGAGGCCAGGTAACCGTGATGTCACTGTGACAGAAACATATAATGTGCTTTTTTTTTTTTTCAAGCATTTCAGTCTTGACTGTGTTCATGTTTTTGGCGGCCCTCATGGTTTAAAATAGGAACATATGTAATGGGATTTGTTTGGTACTTTTAAAGGCGACGTATCGTGCACATTACCAGCTCTATAATTATATTTCGGGGCTCTACTAGAATTGTATTTGCATGATTTAGGGTGCAAAAAAAAGCTCCTATTTCTTTAAGGCCCCTCTCTAATGAGCCTGCTCTGTTCTGATTGGTCGGCTTTGCCTCTTGGAAGGAAGCAGTTTATTTGTACAACAACATCACGTCATCATCACATAAGGGTTATATTTGTTAATCATTATAGTAGAAAAGGAGAAGTAGTATTTTTCCTTCAGTGTTTTAGATTGAATCTGATCTGAAATATGCAAGTGCAAGTAGATGTCTCAAAACCACCTGTGGAATAATCTTAGCACCAAAGTCAATTGAACGGACGGCCGTTTGTGGGCATGTGCGAACAATCTGATGTCATCGCTGGAAGGAAGTAGTGGTGACGTTGCAAAGGAAGCCCTGGCTTTTGGCTTACTGGGAGTATTTTTACATTAGTTCACCTCAAGTTTAGGAACTTTGACCATGTTTAGACCGTGTTTGAGGGTTTTATATCATTCTGTAGTTTCCCAGTGGTGTTGAATGTGTATTCAAATGTGAAAATTCAAGTTTCGGTCAATGTACGTATGTTATAACCTTAAAATGTCATTTTCCCAAGCCCCTCTAAAAACGTTGTCCCACGAGAACTGACATAGGTCTCTGCATGCTGACGTAGCTGCATATAAACCAATTTAACCAGGAGACAGACGGAGCACTCACAGCTCAGTGCTATAACCCATGTCACTGCTTTTTGAGAACAGCTGAGTGAGCGTTTCCATTTCACAACCTGGAAAAAACCCTGCAGGTTTAACAGACATCTGACATCATAAACACTATAAATATAACAGAAAATCACACGAAGCATGACATGTCTACCTTTAAACAGTAAAAGAGCATTGTGCGTCATTGTAAGGCAGCTCTAGTGCTTAAACACACATTAAGAAAATGCTCTGTAAGTTTGTCATCATGGTGCAACAGTGTGTTACTCGCTTACATAACCAGTGTGTTTTTTTTAATAGCGGTGAACCCTCGAGGAAACGCCTCTTCATTGAATTTGGAGCAGGAAGCGTTAGCATTTCCTCAGCGTCTAATTGTCTCCAGCTGTAAACACAGATGAGCATTCGCACTATTGATTTTAAGATTAGTCCTCTAAACAAGTCGGGCAGCTCAGCCTGTAGTTTCTAATAGAGGCAGCAAAACCTTGAGGGGACATGATCCAGAAAAAAATGTGCTGCAGTTTTAATTGCACTGCTGTTAAACTTTAAATTCAACTGGACACTGTGGGCACTTCACACACAGATGAATTTAATTTAATTGTATTGTTAAGATTGATGTCTTTGTTTTTTTTTACTTAATTACTGGAAAGTTACTTCAGTCTGTAGTTTGAGAGGCTGTGTGAACGATATTTCATCTCCTTCCTTTACTAGCTCCGCTTGTCCGTTGCTCTTTCCACGTTTGCTTTGTTTTGGTTGGTAAATATCCAGCGTGATATTTGCAGGAAACGTAACAAAACACTCCCTGTGAATCACTTTCCATTATGAGCTCTTATTGTTAACACTTAGCCTCTAAAGCTAACAGACAGTTTTGGGGGTCCCCTGTTTATTTGATCCATGTAGCTTCATGCTGGGAACAGCTGATCCCTGGCCTTTGCTCTAACAGTGAAATGGGGAATAGATTAAAACCTGAGATGGAAAATGAATGCACAAAAATATCCTGCAGAATACAAACAGAACAGCAACTGATTAGTTTCTTATTTCAAACTGAACATCTGAAAAGTTGATTCTGGCCTTTTGTTGTTGTTTTTTTCTTCCTCACTGTCTGTATTTGTTATTTCTGCAGGAGTCTACAACAACTTCTAGACTATGAAGGAAGTGATGTGGAGGAGACGTTTGTTCTCAACTTCGCTGTGAGTGTGACTTCTGAACTTTTACCCCAATTTATGCCAACAAATGTGAAAAAGAAAAAAAAAGGTAAATTATGAGTAAATTCTCAACTTTAACACTTCAAAACTTACTTTACACACAAAGCACTGCATTTATGACCTCAATTAAATACATTGTATAAAGATTATATGTGTGATTATAAACCAAATTAAGACTTGTTAGGGATTTAAAAGCAGACAACCAATGCTGGTAAACGTCTACAGAACAAACACTGTGATTGCAGCAGGAATGAAAGATCGTTTAAATCTTATAGTTTTACTTTGGCAATGGTTTGTTTATTTTTTTAATTTAATTTAATTGTTTCAGTCACTGTTCAAGCAGCAAAACTACCAAACATTTCCTGGTTCCAGCTTCTCATATGTGATGATTTGCCGTTTTCTTTGTTATATGTGATTCATATAAATTGAGTATCTGAAGGTTTTCAGACAAAAACAAAGAAATTGAAGACATCATTGTTAGCTGTGGGAAATTGAAATGATTAATGGTCTAACCAAGAAAATAATTAGTGTAAAAATTGATGATAAAAATAAGCGTTAGTTGCAGCCGTAGACTCTACTCAAAGGTCAGGTAAACAACAAGATGATGTGAACTATATTTGAAATAAGGTCATTATAAAGCTGCTCTGCTGCTGATGTGAACCTCAGACTTAAATACTGCGTTATCTGCGTCGTCTCCTCAGATCACGAGAGAGAACTACGGGTTGACAGAGGTGAAGGAGCTCGTCCCTGGAGGAGAGAGCCTCAGCGTGGACAAAAACAACAGGTGAGACGGATACATGCACGAATGGTGCAGCTCATAGTTTAAAGTCAAATGTTCGATCTTTGTTCATCTGATGTCTCATTTCAAATTATCTTGGTTTTTTTGGTATATTTTTGATGCTCCACATTCTGCTCTTTTAGTAATAGACTGTGAGGGTTTTATAAAGTATATTTTTCTCTAGTGCTCAGAGTATCATGAGCTCAGACAGCTGACATCATCGCTCCGGTTGAAGGTCGTGAAAAAAACCCCAAAAAACATTTGTTTAATGTCAGTCTGTGTTTATTTCCCACCATCTCCACCTCATTCCTTAAACTCGTCCTTGTGCCAGTGGCATTGATTGCATGAAGGAGTCCTCGGAGAGTTGTCGGGCGGGCGGTGTCAACATGTCTGGCTGCTGGTGTTGAACAGATGGCGAGTTGGCATTGACCCAAGTCACGACTGCAAAACCCGCGTCAACACTCTGATATAAAAGTGGAGTCTGGTGTTTTAGTGTAAAACAGAACAAGAAGGACATCAGCTTTTCCATCACACAATGAAGGAGAATTGATTTAGACTGAGGGTTAATTTATCAGACAGCAGTTGTACGTGTGCTGATTTGTTATATAACAAAGTCAGATGGATTCATTTCTTTTTTTAGAGCATCTTTCTTCATTATTTCAATTCATTTCCTGTTGAAATAGGATGTTGCGGCTGTATGAGAAACAGCAAGTCATCATTTCTGTGTTTAAATCCAATTTTTGTCTTGTGGGAGAAGTGGAGAGGTGGGATTGTTTAAAAAAATCTGTTCTGTTTGATATTATTTGATATTTTAAGTAATCATCTCCTTCTGGTTCATGATGGAGTCACCATTAAAATATTTTGTTTTTCCAGAAAGTCTGAAAACAATCAAAGCTCTAGCAATACATGTAGTACAGAACAACTTTGCTAAAATACATTTCATTATATTACACTATACATTTAAAGTGCAGTGAAGAACTTTTACATATAAATGAACGTCTGTTACATTCAAGCCAAACGAGTTCACTCAATCCCGATTAAGCCTATCGTCGCCAGGTAAACCTCTCAGTATTTCACAGTATACCAGAGGTTTTAATATGGTGTTAGGTTTGATATTTCCGCGCTGGCTGGATGAATGCACACTAGAGACTACTGCTGGCTAACTTCTTCCTTTCGTCAGCTCTCTGCTGACTTGAAAATAATTTAATCCTGCAGCTCTTCTAGACTTTCCAAATGTTATCAGACCAAATGGATCCAATTCTGATGTTTAAACGAGTCATTTCGCGGGCAGTTGTGTAACACTCTAAACAGTTTATCCACCATTTTACAGCCGCAGCAGTAGCGATGGAGCAGAGCCTAAGCGTCAACAGTGTTTTTGTAATTATTCTCACTGTCTGAAAGGGGGAGACAAAAGTCCTGCACACCAGCTTTAATAGATTTTGAGTTAATTACAGGAAACATTTTCTTTATTTGAATTGTTTTACACTAAAGTAATGTGCTGTATTTTATTTTACTTTATTTTTATGCAATAAAACTCAAGTTAATGAAAAATGGGTGTGCAGAAGTATATATATGCAGTCCTTCTATTAGAATTAATGTTTAACACTTTGAAGTAACATTTTTCACATATAATGACAATTTTAGATGATGATTATATTCACTAAATTGAAAATGAAAATGTTTCTTTGGCTGCATCCTTATATCAAACAGTACTACTTTAGATTATTTTATGTAAATTTTTCTGTAGTTCACCTTAAAATACTCTCATTCTCTAAATTTAGAATCTATGGGATCCCTTTTAGATTTTACACTAAAATTTCTACAGGTTTGATTAATGTTAAACTGGGCCACATGTGTCTGTACTGACGGAGTCGCAGGTGTATCTGGCACAGCTGAAAGGATTATCCATTTAATCTATGTAAGTTGTCTGTGTCGTCTGCAGTGAGATGTTAACACATTCAGCCTGGATGAAGAAGTTATAGATGAACTCCTGTGAGCCTGACACGATCACGATTAAACATTAATGGCTCTAACCACAGTGTTGTTCTTTTTACAGTCATCATCAACCTAGCCAACACACACGCATGCACGCACGCATGCACACACACGCACGCACGCACACACGCGCACACACACACACACACACACACACACACACACACACACACCTTGACTCACACACAAACAATGAGGGAGGAAGCGAGTGTTTACAGTCACGACTTCAAGTCTGAATAAATTTTTTCCTTATAAGCTGATTGTGAGGACAGAACAAATAAGTGATAAATAATGTTTACGTGTGTGTGTGCGTGCGTTTTTGTGCGTGTTTCAGGAAAGAGTTTGTGGAGGCCTACCTGCGCTACGTGTTCTCAGTCTCGGCGAGCGAACAGTACTCGGCCTTCTCATCGGGCTTCCTGAAGGTGTGCGGAGGGGAGATCCTGTCTCTGTTCCAGCCCTCTGAGCTGATGGCCATGGTGGTCGGCAACAACAACTACAATTGGGAGGAGATGGAGAAGGTCAGTGTGGTGGAAATCTGAAAAATAATGAGTTGGCACAATGACAAAGTTGTCTTTGTGTTATTTCAATAAGTACTTTGCAAAGGATCAGTGCAGCCACAACAGAGTGTAAGTGTAGACTGATAGTTGATTCAGGAATGTACATGTACATTTTATACGACCATGAAACAAAGGCGGCAGAGTCAGGATGTGCCGAGATGTACTGGGTACCATCAGGAACTATCCACTATCCACCAACTCATTAGCTCTGCTAAGGAAGGGGGTTAATATTTCTAGAAAAAAATCGTAACTGTACTAGAAAAAAAACTTAGATATTCTCTGACAATATAAAGTGGAAAATTTGGGAGAAAGAAAACTCACAAATTTATGAGAAATGCAATGTCTTTTGAAAGTCTGGATGCTTTGGATCATATGGTAATTCTGGACTAAGATAACAATCTCCTTATTACTAAACCCAACTGAAAAGTACAATTTGATCAGTTCTTCCACGGCAGGCATAATGTACGACAAGCAACGTCTCTCCAGTTTTGCAAAGTGAGACTCTGTGATTGCTTGGCAAACCCCCCCCCCCCCCCCAAGTTTTTTGTCTTGCAAATTTGCCACTTTCAATCTCACCAAATTTTTTCTCGAAATATTCAATATTACCCCAGGTCAGTATTTTTATTTTGGTTTTAAAAATAAATAATGTTTCCGAACAGTTCTGACTTGGACATGTTGACAATCCTGCAGCAGAAAACGCTTTACTTCCTGTTTTTTAAAATTAGATCAGTTTCTCTTAGTGCAGTATTTTTAAATTTTTATGTTTTTTTCTCAGTTACTGTAGGTAGGAATCGATGTGATGAATTACATGTCTATACAATTTGATGGTTGTCGATTTGATGGCGCTCATAGCTGGAAATGTCACTTTTTTACATCGTCAACATCTGTTTGTCTCATCGCTCACAGTACAACACACAAAACAGGGAACATGTTACATTACAGCACAGGGGTGAACAGTTAACGTGACATAATGAAGACTCTCACTGGGAGAGTTTGTTCAGCAGGCGCAGTTTTTGTTTTTTTAAATAAAGTTCCTGTGGTTCGGTTTCTGTGGCTCAGCAGAGAAACTGAGTCCGACTGTAGTTTGTTTGTTTCTGTTCTGTCCACAAATTACTCAATTTAGCTCAGAGTTTGTCTTTTTTTTTAAACAGTGGTGTCTCAAACAAGAAAACAACACCACAGAGAATGTAAAAAAAAAAAAAAGACAAATCATAAAAGATTGAATTAAATAAAATATAAGTGAAAGCAAGGAATGTAAAACTGATCTTAAGTATATAAAAAATCCTGTAAAAGTAATGTCATTGATTAAAAATATTATAAAACAGACAGCAACAATGTTGATTTTCATATATACTATTATTTCCACCAAATAAATAGTTTATAGACAGTATTTATATTGTATTTTGGGATTTCAATAAACAAGTAACGTTGCTTCTCTTTGTACTTGTAATATTAACTCTTGTGTGCAGAGTTCCTGTCGTGCAGATTACAACAAATCAGTGAGGAAATATAGTAAAAAGAGTTATGTAAACTCTCTTTTCAGAAATCAGCACAAAAATTAGGAATTTGTTTGAAAACGGTGTAGCTTTACTGTCATTATGAATAAATGGTTGCACAAGGAAATGTTGTTGTCCTGTTCTGCACCAAATACACGCAGAAAATATCTAAGCAAATATTAAAAATAATAAATTAGAATAAAACAGACAAGTTTATAAAAGGAAATAAAAAAGGAAAACACACACAGTTGGATGGGCGCCTCCGAGGAATTTGTTTCACTGATGAGTGTTGTGTAAATGTTGCAACCAGACTGGAAATGTTTTACTGCGGATAAAACGGGAGAAAACTTTTCATCGCCTCATATTTCTCTCTCTTTCTCTCCTCCAGAACGCCAGCTACAAAGGGGAGTATTCAGCCACTCATCCAACAGTCCGATTGTTCTGGGAGGTCTTTCACGAGTTCCCTCTGGAGAAAAAGAAGCAGTTCTTATGTAAGTGTTTAATTGCTGCTGTGCTAGATCCGCACGACGGTTTAATTGTCATGTTATCACCCGAAGAAAAAAGAAAAGGGAAAACAACTTCTCTGTAGGGAGTTGGGACAGCTGCTGACAGCTGCTGGTTCACGGTTGCTCCGAACTCACGACGTGCCGCCTGACCACGTCGGAAATCAACGTGTTTATAGTTGTTTTCGCTTCAGTGAAAGGGCGACCGTTCCAGAGAGGGAGAGGGGAGGGGGGACAGAGAGAGGAGATGTAATATTGTTTAAAAAAAGAGATAGCAGCACATATTTTAATAGTAGAGACAGCAGCGATGCTACATAAGCATAGGTGACCAGGGTAACTCGGCTAAGCTAGTGAGCACACTTCATTGAGCGACAGCTAAGTGGTACACTACCAAAATGTTCTGGGTGAAACTAAAGCACAAGAATTATTGTACCGCATGTCAGAGTGAGAGTGGATTATTTATTATTATTAAACTATTTTGGCTGGTGTTGTTTGCGTCAAGGAACTAAACATCCTAAATCAGGACGAATAAACAAACCGTTACATCCCTAGTGGACAAACGGTGGATTTTGGCCTCCATTACTCACAAAGATAAAATGATAAAATGTTTTAAGACAGACTTGAACAATTGTGAACTCGCCCTTTAATTCTTTGTTGATCTTTCAAGAAGCTCAGGGGAGCCAAATCAGTTAAATGAGTTTGTGTTTAACAGTCAGTAAAACGTTGTACACCTATTACAACTTTGCAAAATGAACAGTTTATTATTTTAATTTAGTTTAATTCATTTATGTGACAGGGACAAAATATATTCATTACATTTCTGAAGACATGCCACATTTCACCTGCAGTCCCTGAGTAAATACAAAAGATAAAACAGTACAATAAAAGCACAATATCATACAATATAATACAATAAGAACACTGCCATTATACATTATATTTACTATACTATGTACTGTATATGTTTACTGTTTCCTCAGTGCTGTGTAGTGTTATGTTAACATGTCAATGTTGATCAGACTGCATATCTACAGGTTTTATTACCATTCATTATTATAGTAATTCATCTTTTTTTTGGCCTCAGACTGAATCTCCATTTCATTTCACTTCGTTCTTTCTGCTCAAACTGCTATAAAAATCTGAGATGTGGGCGGCGGTCCAGAGGTCCGTAACCAGGCTAAAACAAAAACCCCTCTCAGGAAATTCAGAGGATTTGAGATGAGCCGTTTGACCCATCTGACATTTTACGTAATGCTCCCTTTGAGAAGTGTCAGCAGCTTCAGTTCAACAGAAAACAGTGAGATGTGAAATGTTGTTTAAAGTATCAGTCTGCTGATTTTCTACGGTTCTTTTTGTCAACAAATTAAGGACCAAAACTAACAGTGTATTAATGTTAAATTAATTAATGTTCTTATTTTACAAAGTGCACCGTCAGTCTCACACACACTGTCCAGCTGCCAGAAATACTCACTACAGCACCAAATGTGTATTAATCCGCTGCCAAAAATAGTCCCCAAAAAAATTCACCATTTTGTACTGTTTGAGTAACATTTGCTAAAAGCTTCAGTGCTCAGCTGTTTTAAAAACTAGACAAACTAAACTTTTATAGAAAAAAATTATTGAGACTGACATTTGTGATCTGATTTCAACGATTTATATTTGTCAGCGGGTTTGGGGCTGAAAAACATGCAGCGTAATGAAGTCATAGAGTATTGAAAGACAGATTGACAGTGTGTGTTTGTGTTTTTGGTCTGATGTTGGTGGACTAATCTACAAAAAAGAGAAAAATAAAGAACAGCCTTATTCATTAAAGATTCCCACCAGACAATTTTTAGGGTATATAAAAATATGTTAGATAATAATTTGTGTCTCTAAAAACATCAGTTTATTAGTTAAAAATTCTCAAAATGTCATTTATTCCTTAAAAAGTTGAACTGCGGGACACAAGATGTCTCATGTTTCACTGTAAAGTCGGTTTTTAGTGTTCAGGCTTCAAGTTTCCGCCTCACATTTGTGTACGTTGCACACTGGACTACGATTGGCCCCAAACTAGTTGTGACGTCACAAATCAAGCTTGTTGGCCCAATAAGAAAAACACTTTTTTGACTCAAGGATTTTAAATATTTGGGATATTTTCCCGACACTTCACTCACTAATTTAATCTCCGTGTCTCCTTCCTGCAGTGTTCCTGACCGGCAGCGACCGTATTCCCATCCACGGCATGGAGAGCCTGCGTATCGTCATCCAGTCCACAACGGCGGAGGAGCACTACCTGCCGGTGGCCCACACCTGCTACAACCTGCTGGACATGCCCCGCTACCAGACCAAAGACACCCTGCACCGCCGCCTCACGCAGGCCGTGGAGCAGTACGAAGGCTTCAGCCTGGTCTGATCAGCGGAGGATATCCTCAAAGGCACTTTTTCTTAGCAATACGCCCAACCGCTCGCTCGCCCGCCCGCCCGCATCAGTGTCAGCAGAGACTTCTGGGAGGAGGTCACGTCTCTTTATGTGCTCTCACAGGATTGTTACGCATCTCATATCTTAAAAAGGTCTATCGATGTAAATGCAGAGTATTATTGTTTTTATTGCTTTGGGCAACGTTTCTCAACGTTTCAGGACCGTTTGATGATTTTAAAGCTGATTTATTGATTAAAAAGAACATAAATGTAGATCATGGTGATAATCACATGAGAGCTTCTAATTACTGGGATCATGACAAGTTTGGGACCTAAAATTAAGGGCCGGAGAAAGTTGAGAAACTCTGGCTTTTAGTGTTTGTGTAGTTTTTTTTTCTCCTTTTGTTCCCTTTTTTTTATTGCAAAGCTGTGTATTTTATATTCAACTCCTTAAATACTATTTTTCACCTTTAAATAATTATGTTATTACCTTGAGACGATATAAGCTTTTTGTTATTTTTAATTTATTAAATAAAGTTGTTATTTTTTGACAAAATAGAAATGTATACTTATGTAAATAGCACTTTGAATATATATATATATGTAACCTTTGCCCTTGACGTTGGGAGGAGGGGTGCCTGCAGCGCCGATCCTTTTAAATCTGGACACCAGCACGTCCTCTCTGCCTGACTAACATTTTAAAAAAGACACAAGGAGTATCAGAGCGAGCAGACGGGTGCAGGATGAAAACAGGAATATTTTTTGCAATCCGTCTTTTTTTTGTTTTTGTTTTATTTTGTTTGGCTGTGGTTCACAGAGCAGCTGACTTTGTCCTGAACCTGCATTCAACAGTGTTGCCTTCTACATCAAAAACCCACAAACTGAACGGACGCAAGAAACTTTTTACCGCCTGAGTTTTAGTTGGATGTCGTCTGTGTGCATGTCGTTGAGTGAAAGCAAAAAAACCCTGACTGTCATTTAAATTTAAATATACAAAAATTAGAATTAAATAATTGTTATTAGTTTTAATATTGAAGTCGCAGATAAATAATTATTTAATACCAAATAAAACACAGTACGTGTATATTCAGCAGTGTGAGCACATATTACACCTGATGCTCCAAAACTTACCCTGTTGCTCTTATATTTATTCCTACAGTCAAACCTTTAATCCGAAATGATGTTTAATTGGGTCGTGCATTGGCGTGAAGTGTGTGTAAATGCTCTTGCATATATATACATATATATATAAACATATATTTTTTATATATTTCTTACATGACTTGATGTGTCCTGACTCACACTGACACGCCCGTTCAGCAATAACAGCTCCGTAACGCAGAGCTTGTTGAGTTTTTCCTCTGAAGGTCTGAAACACTCGACTTTCTCTAAGGCTCCACACTGCATGTACACACACTCACTCACACACACACACACACACACACACACTCATGTTCAGTCCATGTCTGTCCTGATAAACAAAGCTGATTTCTCCTGCAGACTTTAGTTCTATGCAAAGGTTTGTGCAGCCCTCGACTTTTTTGCACCTTTTAATGTGCTATAAAAAAATAAATGCAATGATTATCTTTTTTTTCTTTTTTGCATATTTGTCTGAATTCTTCACATTGTTGAGTTCTCTGTTGCAGCCGACTTTTTAAATTAAACAAAAGGTGTTAAAAAAAAACGTCTCATGACTTTTATGTTTTCCAGACTTCATCCAGTCACAAAGTTGATGGTTCGATTCCTAGCTACTCCCGGTCATGTGTCCTCGTATCCTTTAGCAAAATGCTCCACCAGCAGCAGGTGTTGTAGAAAGGTGAGGTTTGCTACGTGTAAAAAGTGCTTCAGTATATGTGATTATAAGTTCAATATTGACTTTAGAAATAATGGTCTCAAGTTCCAGCTTTCACTTCACATGATCTTCCTCAGCACATGAAGCTTCCTAGTTGTCAGTAGTTGGGATTGAAATTTCATTCTTTTTTTCACTTTTTTTCAAGCCGAGTTTAGTTAAACAACAAATGGAAATTTAGATTGTAGATGACAACTGGGAAACCCTGCTGAAGAAGATCATGTGATAAGTTCAAAAGCTCCAGGACAGCTGGCGAGTGGACTTTGTGGTGACTTTGTTTTTGAGTCTGAGACTTAAATATGAACATTTTTTTGGTTTTGGGATGTAGGATGTAACAAAAAACAAGTTTTTCTGCAGGCTGGATTATTATATTATTTATATATTTTAATATAATTATTTCTTCTTTCTAGGAATTTGATCTCTGAATATACATACACCAACAGTCCCTGATCTCTGCCTGCAGGTGCATGTTTAACCACACGTGATGTCACTGAAACTTGTTCCTCAACCTGTTATACAACTATTTATAGTTCAACATAGGGCTGGGCAATATATTGATATTAAATCGATATCTATTGATATGAGGCTAGATATCGTAATACCGCGATATGTCATCAGAGTTGTCTTTTCCTGGTTTTAAAGGCTGCATTACAGTAAAATATATAATTTTCTGAACTTACCAGACTAGTTCCAGTAACTAGTTCTAGCTCTTCTGTTATTTACCCTTTACCCACTTTGTTATTATATCCACATTACTGACGATTATTTATCAAAAATGTCATAGCCATCTCTGCAATATTGTTGCGATATTGATATTGAGGTATTGGTCTTAAATATCGTGATATTTGATTTTGTTCATATTGCCCAGCCCTAGTTCAAGCTCAAGTGAGGAGTGCAAACACGTTTTTTGCAACCTCAGTGTTGAGCATTTGAGTATCAGTGAGCCGATAACAGCTAAATAGTTGCTGCAACAGTTTTAAGTTTGACCCTGTTTTGACCTCATTTTAGCTTCCTGATTTTCACTGAACACTTACACATCATTTCACTGCTGCTGAACCTCGATCTTACATCCTGTATGACATTTTTTAAAGATTGGCAAATAGACTTATTAGTTACCACCAATTGTTACTTGTTTAATGGATGATTGTATTTTAAGTTGTTGCTTTTTTTTGTGATTGTAGTTGTTTTTTTCCTTTCTTGGAAGCACTTTGTCTTCCTAGCTTAAAAAGTAATATACACTTAAAGTTGTTAATATTACTATTAAGAGTATAGAACTGAAAGAATTAATTTACCAAAAACAAATACTAAAAAACCTCCAAAGTGAAAATTTCCTGCTTTTCTCAGTTTTAAATCATTATAAACTTAATGTTTGATTTTTTTTGTCTCGTTGTTGGGTAAAAGACATTTGAAATGTCACCTTGGACTCTGTGAAACTGTGATGTTCATTTTTCCATAATCTTCTATAACAAACATTTTGATCCCAACTTGAAAGATGCCCATAAAAAAGGAAAACCACACGGCACAAAAACGTCAGTAAAAATATGATTTCATTCATAATATATACAAAATACAAATACGATTTATGTACTAAAATGTACACACTCAAAATTCATTAAGCCTCGCCAGTGTTTACATTCAGTAAAAACGAAATTCACACTGATAAATCATCCATTTTGGAGAAAGAAAGGAGAAATGTACTTTGCTCACAGAAATGTAAACGTACATCCATATTTACAAGAAGAGTGGACGAGCTCTGGAGATGAAAGGAAAGAAAAACTGGAGCGTCGTCTCACAAATGGCCTCGTTGACGTTTGTAAGCGTGAGCAAAAAAAACATAAAAAACAAAACCCATACCAGTGATTTCAAGACGATAAAATAGCTTATTTGACATGAAGTGAACATGGGGGGGAAAATACATCAAATGCATCAAATATACAGTCAAATGTTTAAGTACCAGTGATCACAAATTTGATGAGCGTCTGTGTCATTTTGGTGTGCAGTTTGCCGTCTTTGGGTTGTATTAAAATGTGAAAAGCGCTTCTTTTTAGTGAGCAAATACTCGATTCAACTTCTAAAGAAGTAACACAGGATCTTGTGGCGGTCAAAACTGTAACAGAATGCCGTCGAACCGATTGAACTTATTACAAATATCTCCCTTACAAAAATACACAGAAATCTTGATCACAAAAAATCCTTCTTTTAAAAAATAGCGTTAATTTTATATCTATTTTTTTTTTTTTTTATGTACAAGGTTCTTTTTTTTAAGACTTCTACAGTAAAAGAAAGAAAAAAAACAACTTCTGCTCTGATACAAACATTTAAAAGGATAAAAATAAATTATTAGTGATACAGGTGTGATTCTTTGCTGAAACAGTATTCGGGTTATTCGTGTGCGTTGTCGCTCAGTCTCAGAGAAATGTCCTCATTATGAAAGTCTGCTGGAAACTAACTTCTCAGGAAAGGAGAGGTGAGTTTGTGTCGCTTTGAATCAGCCGTGGGTCGGCGGCTCCGGAGAGGGGAAACCTTCCCACTGTGCTCGATGGGGACGAACTTAACAGGCCTATGCTCGAGCCAAAAAATGTGAGCGGCGACAAGAAAGAAAGAAAACAAAAACAAAAAAAAACACCTGTCAGGGAGAGACGTGTGACAGATTTGGTTTCTCTAGAGACCGAGCAGCTGTTCTTCTTTAGAGTCTTTTAGGTGTTTTTTATTTTTATTTCTCTCTCAGATGAACTTGGATGAGTCTCTTTTGCTGATGAGAACTTCCAGCAGCCGCAGCTTGGCTTTAACGTGCTTGTATTCGTTGTATTCCACTGCCAACGGGGAGCGGTCCTCCTTCTGCACGTTTCTATGGGAACAGGACGGTAACATTGAGCAATGCGAAGCGTTTAGCGGTGGAACACACACACACGCACACACACACACACACACACACACACACACACACACACACACACACACACACACACACACACACACACACACACACACACACACACACACACACAGTTGTTATGTAATCTGAACAAATTCCTCTTTTTTTTACCTTCCATTTTGTCTCAAAAACTGGTCTTCGAAGTCTTTCAGGTTCTTACGGATTCTCTTCTTCTCCTCTCTGGTCTCTTGGAGTTGCTCCACAAGTTCTTGCCTGTGAGGAAAAGAAGCACAGAAACATTGAAAGATCTACGTCACACTAAAGAAATATTTCACCCTTACACACTTTTAAGGTCAAATTTGATCCTGTTTTTACATCTAAAAGCAGTAAAAACACCCTGAAGTCCTCAGTGTGACCCAGAATAAACAAAAATGGAAATTATTTTAACTTATTTTTGAGCAGCTGATTCACATTTAAAACATTTGACCCATATTCATTTAAAAATTAATAATCAAACATGTTGCATTCCTCACATTCAGTACAATTACTTGAAATCATGATAGCTGATTGTGAATGTGTTATCTTCATAAGGGATTAATCGCCTGTTTATTTAATGACTGATGAGAAATTTATGAATGAAAAACTAATTATGAGGAAATGCTGTGCGTTCTCTCTTTTCTTGCTTACGTGGTGGCGGAGTGCAGGTTGGACAGCCTCATGTCGATGGTGTTCTTTGAGGGTGAAAGTTCGTCCACTGGTGAAATGAAACCATCCGATTCCTCGTCCATGTGGTCCAGGAAGCTGACCACACTGATGTCGGGCCGCACCGTCACGGTGAACTGGGTCTTTGTGTCTCCCTCATCCTCCGAGCCGTCTTCTTCTTCCTGCAGAAATAAAGAGAGAGGGAGGGGTCAGGCTGGCTGAGGGTTAAAGGTCACATCTCGCAGTGACGCTGATGGAGACCGAAGAGGTCAGCTGGCCTCTGGGCTCGATCACCACGGTGCGTGAGAATCGTGCAGAGTTAGTCATCGATGGTTAACAATCATCACGGTGCAGCATCAAAACGCACGTCCACGGTCCTCATCTGTGATTCTGCACTCGTTAGTGTGTGTAGATGAGAGTTAATGGAGGCCATCCGCTAGGAGACACACAGTCCACTGAGAAGCTACTAAAACCTGAACCAGCTATCAAACGTGATATCAACAGCCTGCATACAAACACAGAAACAGCAGAGATCCATTAAGTTGTCTTAAAACACACTTAAAGGATCATTCTGCTTTATTACAACACAGGTCTCATTATATGTAGCTGCAACCTTCGTTTCTATCAGTTATTTTAACACTGAACTCAGAGTAGTTACTGAGATCTGGGAACACGACGACCACCAACACCATCTGAACGGATTTTTAAGTGTTTGTTATTTAAGTTGTTAGTTAAGTTTTATTTAAGTTATTTAACTTTGATACAGCTGGATACTGTAAAAGTATCTTCTGTGCTGTAGTACGTATATCAGAGATCTAAACCTCTTTATCTGGTGATGAAACCAGAAGTGAGACCATTTAATGTTTAGTATTACTTGCAGTGTGTTATCATCTTTTTTCAACATAATCTGGGCATTTGTTTAAGACCTCTTTGGTTTGGTTTTGTCGTGTCTTCTGAGTGTAAATATTATATGTTCATTGACAAACTTTCTTCTTCCGTCTATTTCTGTTCATTTCATGTCTCTACATCAGTTTGTCACTTTGACTTTTATGTTTTTTAGCGATGTCGCTGCCTTCCCCAATTCAGTAATTAACTATCAATTTATCGATGGAAATGAAGGCCACAGCTTTGAAAAATAAGACCAACAGTTGCAATAAACCACAATTACACTTCAAAAACACGTCATGTTCAGATCATAAATCTGGATTAAATTTTTTTTCTTCTTTTTTTTCTTTTTCTTTTTTAAATCACAGCGATTCAAACATGAGATCCAGGCAGCTACTGATTCAACACCTCTACAAATGCTTTTCTACAGATGCTCATGGCGGGAAAACAGGCAACTGCCCAATCACCAGGCAGCAATCAGGTGTTTTAGGGAAGGGGGGGGGGTGAATGGTAGTAAATAAGGGGTGGGTGGGGGGAGTTGGATATGGCAGGGCGGGTTGGGAGTTTCGGGGGAGCTGGTGACTGATTATTGAAGCAGCAGCAGCTCTTCACCTTGATATCATCGAAGAAGAGTGCGGTTTCGCCCTCGATAATGGGCTGAAGGAGGGGACCTCTGCGCTTGCTGGAGGGGGAGCCCTGTGGTGACGGTTGAGAAGGAGGAGGAGTTAACCAGGCAGAGACGCTCACGCTGGCGTTTAATAGCAAGGCCACCAAGAGAAAAAAAACTACATTTCTTTTCAATAAATACTGTTTCTAAGCTTTGATGTCCAGTCTTTTCTCTTTTAATCCTTTTTACCCCCAGCTCAGCACCACAGAAAGGTTCAAATGAAAACTGTGACAACCTGAATGAATTATAATTAACCTTTAAACAAACAGCAGCCTGAGTCTGAACCTATAAGGAGGTCGTCATCCTTATTTTGGAACACCACAACAGAAGCTTATTTTACAACAGGATTGTAAAATAAAATAAAATAATAGAATAAAGAAAATAGGTGATAAAAATCTAAAATACATTCATTCAGCACACTAATCCTGACTTTTTGAGAGGAGATAAACTCCACTAGAGATCAGGATCATGACTGCAACCAAAAGGATTTAACAACATGTACTGCTAGGTCTAATTTTTTAACTATTGCACAATAAGTGCTGCTTGTTTGGGTGTTAAAAGTAAAAAAAAAGTCCTCAGACTGAAAAAATATTCAGGATTCATGCAGCATCATTTGCCGCTACCTGTCCACGACGATAATAAATGCTATTGTATAAAATAATCTACAGCAATGGTCCCAATTTCCATGATTGGATTAGTGCATTATATAATGGATAAAGAGTGTCCATAATGCAGATCATATCTTACATAATGAAAAAAATGTTATTTAATAGTTGAATACAAGAATACAGTAGATTATGATTACAGATTAAAATACCATTAATTAAACTGATAGTAGGTTTTTGTTTCTTATCGGAGCAAACAGTCTGCCCGTTTCCTGACCCTCTCATGCACTCAGCTGCTCACACCGTGCTGTGAACTCAATCTGCCACCTTACGACCTCCTTTTGACCGCTGATTCAATGAGCTGCTAAAGCTGGACTTAAAGCCTCGCAGGTGGAAAACACGCCTGTGGCACGGCTGCCACCGCTTCCCACATCGGGGCACTAAAGCCGGCGTGATCTGGGATTAAGTGTCAGCAGACGTTTTGACAATGGGCTGATCGTTGCCGCTCTCCTGTCAAAGAGCAGTAGGACGACCAGGAGGCTGCGGAAGGGGGGGAAGAAAAATGAAAAGAAAACGGAGGAGGAGTAGGGGTTAAGATGTGATGACTTACAATGACGGGGATGGTGGAGGCTCTGCACAGGATCTGCTTGACCAGTCGGTATCTGTCGTACAGAGGTTTCATGATCTGCCTCTCGCTCTTGGACACCTGAAGTAGCAACAAAAAAAACAAAAAAACAAAAAACAAAAAAAAGACAACTTGTTAGTACAGTACTTCCTGTCGTCCTCTGCCTGACATAAAACAACATGACGGCTAACCCAGATTGGCCCCGAGTGCTCGCTTCAACTGTTCAGGCCATGTGACGGTCATTAACCACAAACCACCGGGGCACGCAGCGTGAGCAGAGACAGAGGTGGCAGCAAGGTCAGCTGCACTTCCTCATATACGACGATACAAGCAGTGACTGGACACCACAATTATTGTGATTTCAAAGTTTCCTAACAGAAAATGAACAAAATTCCAAATAAAGGAAAATATTTCAAAAAATCTAAACTAAAAACATCCTTTTCATTTGTCATGACTCACAAAAGCTACCCCCCCCCTACACACACACACTGCTGCTTGAGACATTATTCACCCTTGACTTGCAATCTGGGTCAAAATCAAGCAGTAAACAAGATTTTCTCCTTTTGGACCAATGCGGCTAGAGATCAGATATATGGAGCGGCCTCTCGAAGGAGCTGCTTGTATCTGTGTTGTGGAGGACGGGGGAAACTCACCGGTCGGCTGTGTATGCTCTCGTAGTAGAGGAGAGCTTTCTGCAGGGCAACCTTCTCTGCTCCGATCTGCTCCCGGGTCATATCCTGCAAAGAGGAGAAAACACAAACACGCATTTCACACAAATTGAAATGAATCAAATCCGCTGCTTTATGCTGTTGATCTTTCATGTATCATCCATTTTCTCCATATGATTTATTCATTTCTTCCCGTGAGTGCGTCTTCATCTTCTTACCTTGATGTCCTCTGGGCGGTTAACCTCCTCCCTCTTCTCCTGCAGCTTCTTCAGGATCGTTTCCAGCGTGCTCTCCACCGGCGGCTTCTGCACCTTCTCCTGCTGCGGTTTCTTCTCCAGCTGAGAGCCGAAGCTTTTGGGCAGTGTGTTGCTGCGCTGGCGGGTCAGAGGCGGCAGGTCTTCCTCGGATTTCAGGAGCTTGTGTTCTGATGGCGGAAAGACACCAAACAGAAGAGAAGTGTCATGATATGAGATATATTATCTTATTACAGAGAAACTACAAGTTGGTTTTAGGAATGATTTTAAGATTTTGGTTTTACCTTTAAGGTCTTTGCGAAGCTTGGCCAGTTCATTCACCCATCTCAGCACTTCTGGGTTTCCAACTTTGTCGCCGTGAGATGGCTGAAAAAAAAAACAGAACAAAGATAAAACAACTGAGTCTCCTTTCAGAACATTATCTTAAATTTCCACCATGAATCTATAGTAGAGGTCAGTGCGGGCTCATCAGCGTTTTTATAAGACAAAAAACAAGCCTACATGAAGGTCTCTATTCTTTAATCCCTTCTAATGTGTCACCATTATCATTAATCATTATGATTAATGGACAGGTCGTTAGTACTTACTCTGTATTTTCGCTCCTCTTCAAACCTCTCCTCAAACTTGTGGATCTTTTTCTTCAACACATGAATCCTCTTTGTGAGCTGGGCGGACGTCAGCTCCTCTTTCTCGTCGTCACAGGAGCCGAGAGATGAACTCCTCCTGCGACTGGAGAGACACACAAAGTTGTTAACGTCCCGCCGGCAGCTTCTTCGTACCGCCTCTACTCATTTACTGCAGTAATTAAGTCGATAGAAGAGCGTTTGATCTGTGTTTACCTGACAAACGAGTGTGCGTTTGGCGGTGACGGAGGCACTTCAGTGTCGTCCAGGTACTGCTGGCACTGTCCATAGGCGTAAAAACGAGGGGACACCATCGGGTCACTGTCCTCCTCCAGCAGCTGGCGAATCAGGCGTCCTCCGGCGTGGGGGGACAGTCGAGCCTCCTCACGGTCCATACTCTCTCTCTGCAGAGGCGAGTACGCCGGTACTGGTTCTGTATTGAAACACAAATACACACATTTACTGTTAGTTTGGTATCGCTGTCAAACTGAAGACACACACACAGACACACACAATTTTGGGAAGATGCAGGCAAATAAAACGTAAAAAAAATTAAAAGTTAGTCTGGGAAACGTGGTGCACTCTGACCGACAGACAACTCATCACCGCCCTTTATACAGAAACAGCAGAATCACTGCATCATTCCCGAGAGCTCCGCAGCTACAACATGATGAAACACTTTTCCTCATGAGTTGAGCTGCAGTGATTACAAAAATTTCAAGCATTTAGTTTGATAAACAACTTTTTTCGAGCAAAACTTGACAAATATTCTGTGGTTCCACCTTCTTATAACTCTTATTTAGACAGTTACTTTCTTATCTTTTTAAATGACTGTTTAAATGAATACTGAGTGGTATTTACGTTCCTTTTAGCTAATAAAAAAGAGATTTGTTACACTCAGCTGTGTAAGCAACATGAAAGATGGGTCAAAATGTTTGTGGGAAAGTCCGACAGTGAGCTTGTTTTTAAGAACAGGCATAAAATCTCGTTGTATAGACAGTTGTGAGGCCATTTTTCTCCCTGGTTACATCCTCTTGGATCCCCTTTGACTTTGTGAAAGTTAGTGGATGTGATTAAGCTACTCTCTAAAATTATTGTGAGAAGGAGAAAAAACTAAACAAAAACAAAAAAAACAACTTCCTCTGGGACTCGACAGTCACAGATGTTGTTCTGAAACTGTGGGTAACTGGGTAAAACTTGCCCGCCCGCTCGCCCGCCCACCCTCCTCTCTCTCTCTCTCTCTCTCTCTCTCTCTCTCTCTCTCTCTCTCTCTCTCCTCTCTCTATTCATCCCCTAGTTACAGTCTCCACTCAGGCAATCATTACGTCTGGTGAAAATAGCCATGCAGATACCCCTAACAATCCCTGGGGCTATTAATAATGCCCTGGCTGTCGGTGGGATAATGTCAGGGCGCGACCCCTGTTGAGAGGTACGGTGATGAGTTTGTGTTTTAGTTTCCACTCTGCGCGGTGAGAGATAAATTAGCATGTGTCTGTCCGAGCACGTGGGCCAGACAGAGGAACATCAGATTGTCTGAGAGAGAGCACGCCTCTGTAGAAACTTTTGAAACATGAAACCCCAGCAGGAATACAAACGCCGATTTCGCAGAAAAGAGGAGTGTCAGAGGGCTCTAGAAATACACTGAGTGAGTCCTTTACAGAGGGAGAGGAGATGGAGGGAGTAAAAACAAGCTCTGAGGGAAACCAACCGTCAGTGTAAACATTCAAGGTGTCAGTATGCGCCCGGGAAAATATGCACGCCCAGTCTAAAACTGCACTTGCATATTTTTCTTAGCTGGGGTGAGTTGGGGCGTTTGTGAAGCGACTTAAGCTCAAATTCCACCTCTGGAGTCCCGGGGGTCCCTCCTGCACTTGCAGGTACGTGCAGTTTATCAAGTAGGAACTCCGCCAGCATGTTAGTGCTCGCTCACAGCGGGGCAGGTGAAACTCTCAATCACGCCGAGTATCCTCCGAGGTCTATTATCTAGCTCAGAGTGCAGCGGCGTTGCGGCCGGCCAGCGAGGCTCCATGGCATTTGAAAATTAATCCTTTAAATCAACTGCTCAGTTCAGGATTAACAAGACTAATGAAACCAAAAAAACAATACAAAAAAAAGACATGCCAGTTTGCCATTTCAGTAAAGGTTGTTTTGTGTGTGGGAGACGCTCGGCCACAATGTTCCACATCATTCAAGCATGTTGCCATGCAGCGGGAAAAGGTCACTCAAGACAGCCTCTTCTTTCTCTCTGACATGTTATATGCAGCGCTGACAGTGATGTAACACTTACCATCACAAACACTCTGATGGAAAATGCTTTTGAAATCAAGGAAAGGGGAGTTAAAGAACGAAGAATCTAGAGGAACAAAGGACAAAAATAGGGGGGAGAGAGAGAGAGAGAGGGGGGAGAGGAATGAGATGAAAGCATGAAAACAACGAAACAGAAGTAAAAGAAAGCAGCATGCCCCTTTCTTGTTGCATCAAATATGGGAAATGAGAATAGACATTTGAGCTTCAGAGCCTCGTCTTCCTGCTTGTGTCTTTCCAACATTGCTGGCAGTCCGGCAAGGACGCAGCAGCAGCAACAAATATCAGGTCACCATGACAGGCGCTGGCAAGAAGCGTACTGGGACAAAGGTCCCACAGCACTGCCTAATGCCATCACCCACCCTCATACCCATTTGTACAGTATTACACCCTCTGTACAGTATGCACACATCCTTTAACAATACTCACTATCGTATAGCGCTTTATTAAAACGCTGAGTCAGTTTGGCTCCTTCTGCCTGAGCATAAATCCTTCTTTGGCTCTCCTTCTTGAAGAACAAACATGCCAGACACGTATAAAAAAAACCAAACTCTAATCTCTCACAATACATTTACACAACTGCAGCGAGCCCGGCCTCATGGTCTCATGCTCCAGAGGACCTGATCTGATCAGCATCACAGGAACCTAACGAGATCCTGCATGTATGTGTGTGTATGTATGAAGGGCCTGTCACAGCCAATCAAGCAGGCTCCCTGTGGCGTTCCACACCACCACCACCCTGCCACGAGCTCAGTTATGCATTCAGGACAGAGTGTACAGGAGACACCACGCACAAAATATCTCCACAATGTAAGAGAAAAAAAAAAAAAGACAGCCATCAGATTTTTGAATTCTCTTTCAACAAGAGTTACATTTTAATGACAGGCCCAAACACAATCAGAGCGTCCGTGTGCCTGACGAAGAGTCTAAGCACACCTTCAAATAACAGCCTTGACAGTTTGTTTGCTCATGGTCAATATTTCACTTCTTGACTTCTTCTTCTGGCAGAAACACCACAGAGACAGCCGACAAAAAAACCCCCAACAACCTCTCCCAGAGCGCCCAGAGCTGTTTTTTCATGTATAAGATTCGGCCACTAGAGAGCTCCACATAACACACAATGCGGCTGCTGCAGCTCCCAAACATGAGGTAGTCAAGTTGAGAGATTTGTTGCATGGAACATTTTTTTTTTGCTCTTGCTTCCACATCAAACAGGAAACAGCGATAGCAGCGGTGGTGGTGGCGGTGTCGGCAGTGGGATTGGGAGTGGTGACCAACTTTAGCAGCAGAAAGATGTCAACACACGTGGCAACATGCCCTTTAACTGTACTTGGCTGTATGAATAAACCTGTTAGTGATCATTCCTGCGTATAGTTCAGCAAAATGCTCAGCTTTCACTGCTGAACGCTGCAGAACCTCCGCCCACCTCCGCTCTGTCACAATGTCCTAACAAAACAATCACAGTCTCTAGTGCACGGTGAGTGTGCACGACTTCCTTTCTGCACAAACGCCAGCGCTGCACAAACAAACACATTAATAACAAACTCAGCAGCAAAGAGAAGAAGGAGGAGGAGGAGGTGGAGGAGACATATTACTAACTCAATGCTTGTGGCTACTTCCGCAAACTCTGCGTTGCAAAATGACATCTGATAAACCGACATCAATAAATTAGCCGGACGTTAGTTGTATCTAATTTGATCTTGTGCAGAGCTGCCAGTGAGTGCACATGCAGATATCACACAGTCACTATTCCTGGATTAACAGAGCCAAAACGAGCTGCCTGCAACACCAAATTAAAACAGGCTTTTTTGAAATAAAGAAGTCTTAAAATATCAACCAGGATCAATAAACTCTCCAAATGCAAACCAAGTTTTTACAACCAGTCGAATCGTGCACTGTTATCACAATCTGACCCCTTTAATGATTGATATTGACTGGGAATTGCAGCAGCAGTCATGTCTGGAAACTATTCACTGACATAAATATGCCAAATATCTGATGCATGCTGGTAAAAACAGTTTACTCCTTTAATAGCAGCACAGGAGAAGCTACATGTTCCTTTTTTTTCTGTGAAATGTGATTCAAGGCTCCCGTGTGGCATAATTCAACAGCAGCAAAACAACAAACTGTCTGCAGCGCTGCCTTATCTCTCAAACCGAGCAAACAAACACGTCTCCGGGGGGACGTTTCTCCTCCAGATATAGGTGTCTAGAGAACTTAAGAGGATCTTTTACAATTAAATCCTGCAGGAGAGCCAGAAGGAGCTGCATCAGGAAGAAGGAGAGGAGGAGGAGGAGGAGGTGGAGGAGGAGAGGCAGCAGAAGGTGTGCAGCTGCTACCCAGACACCCATGTGCAGAAGCTGGGTGGAGGAGCAGCTAGCGGGTTGTCTGGGCATGTTTGTGTTTGTGCGGAAAGCTTCGTAATCCAGAGACTATTAAATCATAATCCAGAATAAGGTAATGAATGCATGTGCGGAGAAGAAATCTAAAGCATGAAAAGAGCAACAATAACAACGGCTACTCCCTCACCTCCCCAGTTGCTGTCCTCAGTCAGAGCTGTCAGGTCCAGACGGGGGACATCCTCACAGCTCGTCTTCTCGCAGTCTGGGTCGGAGCCTCGCACCTCTCCACCGACCCTCCCCGTGTCACAAGTGACGGGCGACTCCTGGATCTTCATTCTTAGCGTCTGCACAACCATGAGAGAAAGGAAAAGAGCGCTCAATGAACGATGGCCAGCCAGTGAACACACTCTTTAAGTTGAGGCACACACTCCCTCGGTCTGGCCCTGCCCTAGCAGAGGGGCTGCTCCCTGCTCCCCATTGGCTGCCTGGGCTGGCCAAAACATCCGCCCACCGTCTTTGCCTATGTGTGTGTGAGAGCAGGATTGGATTGGCTCCTCCCTCGTCTTTCACCCTCTGGAATCCCTCCCTCCCTCCTTCCCTCACTCCCTCCCTCCCTTATTTTTTTTCTCCCTCTCTCTCTTTCTCTACAGTAGCCCCAGAGAGCCACCCTGGACTTGTTTGTTTCACAGCAGCGAGAGCAAAAGGGAGAGAGGGAGGGGAGGGGTGTAAGTGAGGGAACGAAGGAGAGAGGGAGGGAGGTGAGGACAAACAAAAAAAGCAGACAGATTGTGAGCCACACGTAGGCTGACTGGATGATATTCTCTCTCTCTCTCTCTCCCCCCCCCTCCCTCTAAACATTAAGCTCAGAGCACAGGAACTACATGCTACTCTTCTACCTTTTTCAATGTTTTTTTTTTAACCCCCAATCAGCTTCTCCTCTCTCCCCTTCCTTTCTTAAACGCTCCACCTATCCACAATAAGTAAATAGTAAATAATTTGGGGGGGGGGGGGCAACACACTCAGCTGGTCATGCATTTAGAACGTGTCCATAGGTCACTTAGCGCTAAGCCCATGGGATCCCATTTCCTCTGTCTGGGCGTGGGACCGAGCTATTTTTATGAAAAAAACAGATCAAGAAACACTGCTACTAGACCCCATGAATGCCACAGACTGATTTACGGGACGGGGGACGGGACGGTGGGGGGGGTGCACTTGAATCCAGTTACAGCACTCCTCGTTTTGTTTTTTTTGGCAGCTTTGTGACTGATTACAGGGAGCGACATGATTAGTGTCAGGTGTGTGTGTGTGTGTGTGTGTGTGTGTGTGTGTGTGTGTGTGTGTGGGTGGAAATTGGGGGGCATGTGGCCAAAAAAGAGTTATCAAGACCCCTCAGCTGCTGCATGGGAAACAGCTTTGATGTGATGGGAATCATGGAGGATACAATATGGTATTAATGCCCAGAGAATGTGTGGACTGTGACCAACTAACAGCAGAAATTTCCCCTAAGTAGCGCTTACCGCCACTGTTTTCAAGTCAAGAAACAACCCCCCCCTCACCCTCGACCAGGACGTACTGCACCAACTTACATTCAAAATCCCCTTATCAGAGATCCACACTACACAACATTCAGAGGAATGACACGTTCGGTCGTATTAGCTTCTAGATCCTGTGTGCATTAACAAACAAAACAAACCTGTCAAACAAATCAACACAGATAAACAAAATTATGTAAATACACGGAAGGAACATTTTAGGATAACAAAGGTCTAGTGTGGCTGTGTGCGTGAATGATGTGTCACAGAGGTGAATATTAATAAATGTTCTCTGCATATGATTATTTTTTGTGTATTTATTCATGAACTGACAGTGACACTAACTGTAAACAAGTGCTAGTAGTAAGATGATTACTTTAGAGGAAGTAATGATTAGTTTCTTTTTCAGTTCTCATCAGTGACTATTTTAACTTTTTATTCCCAACATTTCTGGTTTAAAAAAAACAACAACCCACAATCGATCATTCAACATGTCTTTTTCCTGGCAGACGTTTTCGTTTGCCATAGTAGGAAAAACACAGGTGTTACTTATAAAATTAATGACGGCTCTGTTATGTTCCCAGTCAGTCGTGACACTGACGGTGAGCCAGCATGCATTCAGACCTCATTAATTTTATTATTTACACCTGTGCTTTTCCTACTGTGACATTTCAAAATGTCTTCCATAAAAAGCCCTGTAGATCATAGTGCGGGTGTAGAGGTGCAGAGCCAAACATTAAAGACTAAAAAGCTTCTGAGCTGAAGATCAACTTAATAGTTTTTGTTTTTGAACTTTCAACTTCATCTCATGGTCTTCCTCAGTGACTGTGATACTAATGAAAGCTCCAAAAAGAATAAAGCTTAACCTTAAGTTAAGATATATATTTTTGTCATGATAATAAAAATAATTTTATGTCCAAGGTGTTTCATAAAACAAGATTTAAACAAAGCTAGACCTAAAAGAAATATTATATAACAGATACTGAGTTAAAACTGAATAAAAAACAAACTCAAGAAGTGATAATCACTATTAAATGTGATTGATTATTGTGTTTTGTGCCAATTAGCACCTACTTTGTTGATCACAAACATTTCATATGAAAGAGAAAGTGAAGATTCACAGACTATTATAGTAAATATTGGTTCATTAACATAATAACATCTGTTCCTCTGTAACTTCTTTTGACCACAACGTCTTTGATCCAAGAAAAACATGTTAATTATTTGCTAATAAGCAGCCAGCTTCTGATTTACTCCTTCCTCGATAACGACTGTACTTTGTGTGACCTTCTGGTTAAGTGTTGAAGGTAATCGTGCAATTGAAATTATGGACTCATTAGGCTCTGAAACGGAGGAGTCTACTGGGTCCTTGAAGTGGGTGTTATGTAATGTAATGAGTCTCAGAGGTGAGATGCGGTGAGAGGAGATCGACTCGACAACAACACACAAACATATTTGTTATTTAACTCTTGCGGGGGCAAAAGAGTTTCTTAAATACACATCAAATAAGTTATTTTCTATTTAAATGACTCGTTAAATGATATTTGATAAAATAGTTAATACAGTAGCAACACATCTGGTCACTTTCGCCTGAATTTTTGCTGCTCGTTGTAGTGAATTGATCAATCAGCTAACTGACAATAATCATCAGCAGAATCACTGGTGAACGGCTGCTCTCAGGCATCAGTCGAGGACAATACAAGTACAAGATGCTCTTACGATGGATTAACATGAGCACAGATGTTACAGTTCACTGTGGTCCTGCTGTGTACGTACACACACACACACACACACACACACACACACACACACACACACACACACACACACACACACACACACACACACACACACACACACACACACACACACACACACACACACACACACACACACACACACACACACACACACACACAGTTTCCTGGAACATCGGCCACTGTGTTCACACCAACACACTTCAACCATGATTACATCATTGTGGCCATCCAGCTGGTGCAAAGAGGGGGCAAGACAGAGCTACTGTGTCTGTTTGTGTGTGTGTGTGTGTGTGTGTGTGTGTGTGTGTGTGTGTGTGTGTGTGTGTGTGTGTGTAGGGGTGGTGTGGGAATGTGTTATATAATGATTAAGCTGTGTTTGGGGGGCATAAGGACAGTGTAAAAACAAACACATCGTGGAATTTAAAATTGAGGGAGCATTTTGCTGAGATGGCACACAGATGAGTGTATACCATACACGAACGCTCGCACGCACGCACATACACCAGGAGGATTTAGCCTGAAAGCTTTGCTATTTTTTCTCCCTCTCACACACCCACCAACGGAGCCGATTTCAAAACACTGAGATTATTATTTTTATGATCGATTTTTGTAGCCTAATATCACAAATTTGCCTCAGGGTTGTTGTTTTTTTTTTTTTTTTACAAATTGTACATCAGCGTACAACATCCTTCAATCCTGAGACCTTAATCTCCAAAAACCTCAGAAGGAAAATGGAAAAGCAACAGAGGAGAGATCCCTTCTCCAGAGCAGACAGACATGTCATATCTGTGTGTGTGTGTGTGTACAGAGCAGATCAGATTAAAGCAAAATTACAGTATGTTAAAGACGGGATGACAGAATGATAGATAGATTAATAACATCTATGAAGAAGATGGAGTAATACACTGAGTAACTTGCAACTGCTGCTAAAAAGACCCGAGTCACATGTTAGAAAAAAAGAGTAATATCTTAATCGTTTTGTCAGTTAAAGTTTGTTAGTTGTGTTGGCATATAAAGCTCTGCATGAATGGGGTGATGGATCTCACTTCTCAGTTTTCTCATGCTGTACAGTAGGTACAGCATGTTCTGACGGGGAGTCGGCTGTGTTATCGATTTACAGGGACTGGGATTCACACTGATGCATTACACCAAACGCTGCACTCTGATGGCACACGACACATACCACTCGACATACTGACACATTATGATAAAGGGTTTGGGTGTTAAAGAAAGATAGGTGAGAAACATTTGTCTCATTTGTTAAAAACCACTGAAGGACAAGAACACAAGCGAGGCTGCATCAGCTATTATTTTCATTATCAGTTGATTATTTTTGCAAGTAAAATATTTCTTGTTTAGTCTATAAAATGTCAGATAATGGTGAAAAATGAACATCACCAAGTCCAAGGTGATGTCTTATTTTGTCCGACCGATTGTCCGGAACCAAAACATACAGAAAAACAGCAAACGTTCACACACAAAAATCTGAAAACAGCAAATGTTTTGGCATTTTTGCTTCATAAATGATTTCATCTTCTGTCTACGGGCAAATAAAACAGTAACAGTACGAGCCTCGTGATTTCTGCTGGACCACCATAACATTCAAATCAAATTAAGAGCAACTCTACACACAAAGCAACATGTATCTACTTCCTGTTCAGTGATAATTGATGATGTCAGCATAAAGACAGGAACAACTGACTACAGCTCATGTAGAGCTAAAGCAGGCCTCATGATACCAATCATGTCTGTGTGATGCTAGCACTGTAACCCGGGCATCAATGACCAGCTGAAAGGCTACTGCACCGGACTCCGATCAGAGTTGCCCCACGTTGGCTCCAGATGGCCGCTCAGTGGCACAATGTGTTGGTGGCGAGAGCTGCGGCCTGAGCTGCTACTAGAATCCATCTGGCTGCTCTGAAAATACTCCTCCACATTGGTGGAGGAGTAAGCTGCATGATTGTATTCAGCACACCTGGACCAGATATAAAGTTTCATGCATGCCAGCTCACATCCATGGTGACACTAAATTCAGTACCGGCTTTCCACAGTGTTTTAAACAGCTGATTGAAGAGGTGTTGCGTGTATGTGACAGAATAACAGCAGGAAATTCCCTTTTCTTAGCAAGGCTAAAATCTCCCTCTGTCAAAAGTGAAATTTCATGTTTCTGTAAAACTGCAGAGGAGTTTCTGTTCGGTAAAGCAGTTCTGTGGTAGTGTTAAAACACTCAACAACACGCTGATCAAAACAAACATCAGTGGCTGACCTTGTGCTGGTTAAATTTAGGGCTACTGTCTTTTTTTTCTTCTTCTGTTCCTTCTTTTTTTTTTTTATTCCTGCTGAGTGTATTTTTTATCTCATACTTTATTCAATTCCTTTAAAAATAACTATGAATATGTATTATTTTTACTTTTATTTTACCTTGTCTTAATACCTTTTTGTGTCTCCTGTAGGACCCTTTAAACCCTTTGTTGGACCCTTTGTTGGACCCTTTGTTGACACATATAAACTTGCGGATCCTTCCTCTGTGTTTCTTACACTTGATTCATGATGGCTGGGTTTAAATATAGTTTTGATACTAATGCCAAAATGATGCCTGGGTTTAAGTACACATTCCACAACAAAAAATGTTCAATACTTTACTTTAGGGAACATAATCTTTCTACAGAACAGGCAACACAACAGACAGAAAGAGAGAGAGAGAGACACACACACACAGCGTAATTGTGAACTTGATCCTACCTGTGGAGGAGAAGGAAGGTCTTCTTTTCTTGAAGTGTCATTCCTGGAAAGAAAAAAATCAGACTGAGAAACTTTGGTGGCACCACTTCAGGAAAAGAAGTGTCAACTGTTTACATGTCAGAACAGTCAGAGGGAGAGAGATTTATCTTTACAATCAGTTTACAAATACTGTACATACTGTATATCTGTGCTGCCTCTCTTTATCAGAGAACATGTACTTTACAAGCATCACAAAATGCCAAACAGATCTCTTGACATAATGGCAGCTAGTAGCTTATCGACGTGAAACAAACATTTAGGAAACAGGAGGCACAAGTGGGTGTCTATGCGGAAAAAAGGTGAAAGAGGTGAGAAAGTGCCTCTGTAACGACCTTTAAATAAAAACATCAAAGGGATCAAGCAAGGTTTTTGAAGAGCTTACCCATTCTTAAATGTCTCCATGTGGTTTGTTCCAGGTCTCTCATATGGTCCCGACACACTGACACCCTCGTTTAACTGGAAAAACACAAAGAGTTTGAATGTTAATTATCTGCATAGCTGAGATTACATCTGACTTCACAGAAAAAACAAGCTACTGTACATCAAACGAGAAACGACAGATGCTTTTATGGGCCTTTTTTTTGATTAATCATTTTCTATCATCGTTTGGATAATTGATTACTCAGTCTTATTAGTTGATACTGCGTCAGTTTGTATTGGGGCCCATTTAATGAAAACGATTTGCGAGCACCGCTTACACGCAGATTTTAAATGGTGCCACTGCTCCACTTCACAAATGATTGTCAGTCTCAAATGTGTGAGTCCTCCTGCATGACAAAGTGTCTTGTTTAGTTAAATGTGTTAAAATCAACGCAGGGGGAAATTATCTCATGTTGCTTGTCATAGCTTGCCAGTTGGTGAAACGGGTCCCTGAAACTTATCTATTAATCAGTTAATCATAAGTGTTGTCAGTGTGCGGGAACTTGAATAACCTTTATTTGTATTGTTGTTAAGTCTATTCAGGAAATCTCATTGCGACCAAGATCTCCTTTCGAGACCAGAGAACAGGTTACATTCACGCAGGATCACAATGAGACATTTCAATCACAAAAACACTTCTGAGGAATGAGTACAGGACTTCTCAAAAACATGTTTAGTGTACAATTATGAAAAGAGCCCTTCTAAATCTGGCTCATATTATATAAAATATGAAACCAAAAAGAAATTGCAGAAGAAATATACAGATTTTAAATTTAGTGTTTTTTTTATCTGATTATTTTCATTATTATTATTATCTTACTTCTGTTATGTTTATTGTTCTATGTTATGTTTCTGGGAGCGAATGCCAGGACAAGTTATTTGTAAGCTGCTAATCAACTAATTCTGATCCTGATAACAAAACACACGCTGTATATAAAACACATAAATATATAAAATACAACAACATAGTTCTTTCTATATTCATCAGTTTTTTTTGTTCTATAAAATGTGAAAAAAAACTGTGAAAAATGCCAATCATGGTTTCCCACGGCCCAAGTTGACCTATTAGTTGACCTACTGAAACATGTTGCCTCTAATCCAGAACCTGATCCTTCACTTATCACCCTCATCTGAGTCAACAAGAATCTGACTTCAGCTCAGAAAGTCCCTCTTTCTTATTCCCTCGTTAAAGCCAAAAAACAAAACAAAAAAGAAAAAGAAAAACCTTACACACTGGAATAAAACCCAAACCTTTAAGATGTTGTGAGATGACTCAATGACATTTAAAAAAGATTTGATTCTTGAATTGAAAGTACTTTGCAGCTTAAAATTAGGAGTAAAACAGTTTTCCATCTATAATGTTTTAAGTGGGTACTAATGGCGAACCTTTGGAAAGATGACTCTTGTAATTCGACTGATAAGATACAATCACAACAGCAGGTACAATCAGCCCTTCTGTCAGACAATAAACGGGTTAGCAGGGATCAGATGACACAAATTCAGACCGAAGTCGACACAGTTTTGTCAGTGTAGACAAATTTGTGTGTTTGACATTATGTCACACTACAAGGCCCATTTGTTATTTATAATGGGGCCCGACACTGGAGATTTTTCAGTGATGACAAAGGACAATGCAAAGACCACCAGAAATACCAGTCAAGGTCATTACCCTCAGAGCCTCCTGACAGAATAAGCTCACATTCACAGAGGCGGCTGTTCACACTGACAGCGACACGGACCCTCGAACATCAAACCCCTTCTTATCGGCGACTCGGCACATCACTCCCCCCGGCCAATTACTGTGTCAGCTGTGTGTTACATAAGGGGTCAGCATGGGGAAAAAAAATTCTGGGATTCAGTTCCTTGGGTGTGAAAGTGTAACTCGACAAATCTATTTCCATCAGTCAGTCGGTGGGGTGGCACGCCGTCCAGCTGAACTTTACGTTAGCACACATCCTTTATGAGCCAAGTGTGAATAATAATCCAACTTGCTTACATGCAGCTGTAGTGTAAGGAGAGTCTGTAGGGACCAGATCACGTTACCGACGAGACTGGCTTCATGCTACCGCTGTCCTCGTCATGACTTTCACTGCTCTCACTCTATTACAACACTGCTGGGTATGACTCACTTTTTAGTTGGCATGTGAAAGGTAGCTGACCAAGTATGTTTTATTAGGTTGTAGTGATGAACTTAACCTAGATGTTAAATAAGCTGAATGTTAGGGCTGTGCATTGAAGTCTCCTACACTAGTTTGTATTAGATTCATTGGTTGGGGAAAGATCCTCTACATGAAAACTGCTATCCTTGATTTTGTCATTGTTGTAGTGACATTTTTTAACTGTGTGACTGCGTCTCTACCTCTGTGTCTGTGTGTGTGTGTGTGTGTGTGTGTGTGTGTGTGTGTGTGTGTGTGTGTGTGTGTGTGTGTGTGTGTGTGTGTGTGTGTGTGTGTGTGTGTGTGTGTGTGTGTCTGTACATGGGTAGAGTATCTATACTTGGTGTCTGATGTTTTAATTTAATACCGTGTAGTGTGTTAAGTGTGCAAAGACTCACTGAGTGATGTTGGACTATAAATAAACTGAAGCTGAGTTGAGTTTGACTATAAAACGTGAGAAAATAGTTGAAAAATACCAAATTCAGCTTCCCAGAGTTGAGACGTCAAATTGGTAGTTTTGTTGGACCAACGATCAAGATATTCAACTTACAATTATATGAAAAAAGGGAAAAGCATCATGTTTGAGGAGCTGAATTCATAAAACATTTGACATTTTTGCTTGAAGAATTATCAACTAATTGATTAATTAGTGTATCATTTGAGCTCTCGTTGATATGCGAGTTTCAGTACCAATATGATGCTTAACTTGAATAAAATACAGTGCAAAATTGGAAAAATCTTGATATTTATCTGAAACTTTCTTATCACTGAGTAAAGAAGGGTCCAAATCTGACCAGAGAGTCATGCTACTGTAGCTTTCACTACTGTTTTGACTTTTTCAGTCCTGATACCGATACCTGGGCTTTGGGTATCAGCTGATATTGAGTACCTATATGATGTAAATGTTTAATTAATAAGCTGTTTGCCTCATTGTGTGGAAGAGACTGGTGTTATGTTGTGTTTTTATGTGTAAGGCAAAATCAGGCTAAACATTGCTTCCATAACTTTGTAATGCAAAATGTAACAAATAAATACACAGATATAAATGTACTGAATTGTTATTCATTAAAATAATGGTATCCGATACCAGATTGGGCCACTGTGTGTCAGTGATACCTGATCCAGTGTCAGCATCAGATCGACATCTGATATCAAAAATGATGTATCTCTGGTTGGTTCCAAGAAAGTAAGAGGTTTTATACACAGCTTTAGTAATTGTATCTCATACTGTAACTGACTTATATCACAATAACATTATATAGAAGTTTTCAGGGAAATTCAATTGCCCGAGAATATCTGTTTTAACTTAATTTAATGACTGAAATGAAAAAAAAGGTGTTTCATCACATTGATGCAAAAAAATCTTTTAAAACCAATATTGTCATAAAACACTGATATGTAACCGTATCAGTAACTACTGAGTAGAACCAGATGCGTTAGATAGACACCTCAGAAAAAAAACAGTTGACACATTTCTATTGACCGCATACAATTAAAAAAAATTAAAAAATCTGTAAGGCCTCAAAAAAAAAAAAAAAAAAAAAAAAGGTAAAATAAACTGTATTAAACATTTCTACAGAGAAGAAGTACTTTACTGAATCACTTCTCTGCTACGTGCAACAAATGAAGAGCACTCAACAAACACTGCGTCTAGAACATTGTGGCCTCGAGTACTAACCGATGACAACAGCTGAGAGGACAATTTGCTCTGTGATGCATCATCTTCTTCAGTGGATAAAAGCTGCTGCTAATTGCACACTTACAACTGGCCCATACATTTGCGCTGCCTCTGACAAAAGTGGTTAACAATTACTGTTTATTACGAGCCGCTGTGTGATGAGAAAGGCAGTGGAACCATTAGGGAGTCGAACTGCTTCCTGTCATCCTCAAACTCACCGCTGTATCCATCTACTGTTTCTTCTTAATGGAAACTGACTGCTATTTATAGTGAAATAAGAACAGCAAGGGGTGAACTGAATTTTATGACAATTTATACGCATCACAGGTGAATTAGAGTAGAAGATCTGTGAATGTAGGGAGGCTGTTTTTAAACGAAAGCCCTGTAAACAGCGAGTGAAAATATGAACTAAATCAAAAAAAAGGAAAAAAGAAAGTAGTGGCACAGACGCTGTCAAAACGGTGACACATCACAGAGATAAAAAATAGATGAGGAGAAGAAGCAGGATGACTCACCGCACGGGCGTCCTGGTTGTCAGTGAGTTGCACCAGCGACGGGATGTGTTTCGACTTTCTGGGTTTCAGGGTTCGCTCAGCGTGACCACCCTGGCCTCCCTGCGAGTCCGCGCTGCTGCTTGTGTCCTCCCCCGCGGTGCCAGAGCTGCTTCCACCGCTCGATGGGATGTTCTCTTTGTTGGTGTTTGCTCTGACGGATGCTGCTCTGCTCTCAGATGGAAAAGAAATGGGCAAGGAAATCACACATCTGCCTTCCATCTCTCCCTCTCTCACAACACTTTGGTCTGTTTTTATCAGCTTGACATTGAGCAAAATGCTGCAGGGAAACTAAATGCCAAGGTCATTCTGATGCCTCATTTACTTATACCTTCTCAAGCAGCTAATGTGCTGTTTAGCTTTAATGGTAATTCTATTTACTGTCCACACTCTTATTGACGGTTTCTGCTGTCTTTGGACTAATGCACTCCCCTTATCCACGTGTCACTGATCTCTCAGACTCCACCAGGTGTCCGTCAACAAGGATTAGCTTCTTACTGCTGTGACTTCAGTTGTTATGACTGAGCCGTGTCTCAGCGGACGAGATTATGAATGCTTCCAGTGACCAAAACAGCAACTGGAAGTAGTAAGAATCCAGTTTAGCGTTGAAGCCATGTTTTAGTCATAAATGGCATCGTATTGCATATTACAAGCAAGCATGTCATACTTTTTTAATGCGATTTTCTGTCATTTGTATACTGTATATAATGTTGGGTTTCATGGTCGAGTTCCAAAACTTATTTGAGAAGTTTACAGTATATTTAAAGTCAATAATGGTAAAAAAAAAAAAAAAGGCGGCAAACCCAGCTTCTATTTTTGGTTTTCTGGGGAAGTCTGCTGCCAGGAGATGGCCAATCAGAGCACAGTGGGTTCAGCCGAAGGGGGATTTAAAGAGACAGCAGCTAAAATGGCCTGTTTCAGAAAGAGGCTGAACTAAGGGGATGAATAAAGGGCCTGTATAAGATAAATATGTTTGTTTTTTTTAAACTGTGAACCATGCAAGGATATTCCAGTAGAGCACCAGAATATAAATATAGACCTGGACATGTGCATACTATGTTCTTTAACGCATTTATTTATCTTGTGAGGCGTCACCAAGTTGCAGAGTTTCATGCGATTGTTCAGAAGGTGACGAGGAGGGCTGGTGAGTCAAATAGTTCTGTTGTTTCAAGTAGGTGCTTAAAGAGAAACAATGAGGAAAATTTAAATATCCTCACAAAAAAATAATTTTCTAGTGTCTTTTTCTCAAAATAAGGGAGATAATATGGCAGTTTTCTGCACTAGAATCAGGAAAAATTCAACTTGACCTTGATTTGCTTTAGACAAAATGAATTATTCTTATTGTATTAGCAGATTTCTTCACTTCCATTTAAATGAGACTTCAAGGCCAAAATGAAATGATGAGAACAAGGTCTGTTCAGTGCAGTTCAGTGTTGCTACTGAGGACACGGATTTCGTGCTGGTACCATCAACCACCAACATTGTGATGATGCCAGACAGACCCACTATACCTGTTTCTTTCTCTGTGTCTTAAGCCCTCCTCCTGCAGATGCTGCTCTCTCTGATGTCGACGTCTCTGTCGCGCAGTTGGCGTCACCCTAGGAGATGAAGTCAACTCACTGTCCTCTGAACTTTCTTCCCCTAAAGGGTTAACATCAAAAAGGTGCTGCTCCACTGTTGAACGTATCGTCCTGTCCAGGAAACTGTAGGGAGCAAGAAAGAAAAATGAAGAAATGTAAAAGTATATGGCTCAAAGTTTCATATGTAGGATTTGAGAAAATACTCCTAAATAAAAACTGTAAATTGATTCATTACACGGACAATATAAGGCTGCATTTCATGTGACAAAAGTCCACTTACTTTACCACATCTGGTCTGCAGTGAACAGGAAAGAGGTGGTTACTGGAAGAAACCCAAGAGAAGAAGGTGAGTTAATGCTGCAGAAACAGGTGGTCAGGGTTGATGAGCAACTCTGAAAATCCCCTCAGAGCTCAGTTTCTGGTCGAAGGTGTTCAAGGCAGCTAGCGTGCATGAACGTATGTCAACTTCAGCTGTGTTCAGAGCATAAGTAGGTCCTCTGAGAGCAAACTGGCTGGCATCTATGGCTACCAGTAAATCCTACAATAAAAAACAAGGGTATTAATTCCTATATTTATCTTATTCTCTCTGGCTTTGTTATTGTCTTACTGCCTCTATACTTCAGTCAAAATACAGGATACATCTGCAGGAAAACAGCAATGAATAGTGCTGATACTGTGTGTGCAGGGGTGTGTTGAAATCTATATTTAAATCTGGATATATTGGATTATCATTACACTTAGAAACAGCTTCAAACAAGTTATGACTTAACTAAACTGTTTGGTCTGTTTTTGGAGGATGCAACCGTGCTCCTGTTTCAATTAAGGGCTTTTCTCTTTGAGCCATAGACACAATAACATCATCAGATTAACATGTATTTCACAAGCTTTCAGTTATTGGTTTGTTTTGAGTGTGTTCTTTCTAAAATAAGTTAAGAGTAGGATGTAAGCTGGGTTTGACTTTGATATGTTTGTTAGGTGCCTGGGTTGTTAAAACTAAATTAAAATATTTGAATAATTATAAAAAATCACCAGTCCCATTATATTGGTCCATAATTGAGGCTAAATGGGTATCTATTCTATTCTATATCTACTTTACTATTACTTTACATGCATTTGGGTTGTGAGCTGGACAACACACACTACTTAGACACGTCAACTTGTGCTTAGGAAAGTTTTGATTTAGATTTTCCATTATTTTCTGATATTTTATCGACCAGTGGTGAATCGATTAAATGAAAAGATAGAGATTTATTGATCATGAAAGTAACTATAAAATGCTAATCTTTGCCAACATGGTAAATGTTGTTTTGTGTTAATTGATTTAATTTTTCTTTTCTTCTTTTTCATTCTTTCTAATTATCGAAAAAGAGGCTAGAACATTGACAGAGTTGTTGTCAAAAGTGAAAGTGAAATCTTGCTTTTACAATCTTTATCTTAGTGCCTCATAAAGACCCTCTAACTGACATATGGCATGTCTGCTTTTCCTGGAGTACGTACAACTACGTCAACATGTATAGGGGTGACCTGCAAGAATCTCCCATAAACAGTGGTGGTGGTGTTTATAGTAACAGCACAGCTTGGCAGAGGCCATGTGCACTGATAAAGGAAGAGATAATAATGGAGAGATGGTACACTGTGAAGGTGAACCTGTGTGAAATACCACAGACATGTACTGACAGTATCAAAGTTGTAAAAAAAAAAATAAAAGGGGGGGACAGTGAATCAGATGGAAAGGTGTCACGCCCTATCGTGTGATAACCAGATGATCAATCTTAAGATTTTAACAAGTTAAAATCATAAACATGGCCTGTAAATGTCTGGTGCTTTTCATTTAACATTTGTGCCTGTGGCAAAAATTGCCCAAACTAATTTTTTAATGTGAAGATTACAGAGATCCTTGACCTTCTGTACGGTTTCAATTATTTGAACAGTTGGAAAGCAAAGAGTGAGACAGAGGAGTGAAAGTTGCTCCAGAGGCAGCAGACTAAACCGCTCGATTATCTCTGGGCACAGCAGGAAAAATATTAGCCCATTACCTAATAATAGACCTGGCACAGACCGCAACAGGTTAAAGCAACAGAAAAACGGTTTAATGGCTTACTTACGTGTTGATTTAACCTTAAACTTTAAAGCCGGAAAATGTCAAAGTCAAAACTTTATGAAGTGCAGTTGATACATTAATGCATGAAATATGGCCCAAGTTTTTAGAACAGTTTGCAATTTTTGAGGCTTGTCTTCCCACACCTCAGGCCACTGCTGGTGTAAAAGTGATGAGATGAGATCAATTATGTAACTGCAGTGTGTGCCAGGGCAGGATGATTATGATACCTAGGGAAAAGTTTATAGCACATCTCTATGACCCTACAAATGAGTGCTCTATGTTGCAATGGCACCCATGCTATGATGGTTTCAGAAGGCGGTTCACAAACGTTTTGGCCCTGTGACCCTTTATAACTTTAACCTGTAACCCCTCATTCAAAGGTCAGTGTTACTGATCAGTTATACTGCTCTGTTTTGTTTGAGTCCATATTTCTCAAAAAATTGTCAGTCACTTTCCCTTCATGACGCGTCTGGAGAAATTCGTTATGTTGCGGATGCCGTCATATTTTGCCGCACAATGTGATGAGTAATGTTACTAATGTCACCATGAAGATGGTATGATGAACTTCCTTATTGACATTTTGATCTGTAACTTTAGATAACTTGTTTTTTAATTAGTGTAATTAGTTTAGCTAGCTCATAACCCTTCACCAAAGCATACATTGAAAACATTGTGGGACTGCTTAATTTCTGTTAAGCAACACTTATCAAAAGTGAAGATCGACCTACCAGAAATGTGCCTTTACTTGGCTGTTAAATATGATTCAAATAAAAGGTACTGAAATAATGTGGAGCTTTTGGATATTTTTACTTTAAAGACACCATATGAAAACTAAATTTGTAGAGTGACATCTTTTTAAAAGAACTCCTTATACGGTGTACAGTACTGCAATTCATTTTTATGACACCCTGAAAGACTACAAATATTTTATCGACACTAGTTAAATCTCCTGTAATATTTTTTTCAAGTGCCACATTTAGTGTGATGATGTAATAAACAGCTGAGAGTGGTTGTCTGTAAGTAGTGCCAGATATTTGGTAATGAAATATCTTGTGGTTGCTATCATGGTGCTAAATCGTCTTTGGGTTGGCACAGCAAAGAAGATGTTTGGCATTTTGGCAAATCTATGAAGGAGGTAACGCCACGGCCCGGATAGACCTTTGCACCACTGACTAAAAAAAGTCACTCAGTCACTCTGGTATGAGACAATATTGTTGTCTGGTGTGCAACGGTGACAGTCTGAGTCATTAACTACTGGCAAAAGACTCATAAAAGCAAAAGATCATGAGTCACTGCACCAGAAACATACAGTGAATATCACCACCAGAGTAGCAACAAGCCTTTCTTAAACACAAACAGTCTAAAAATATAAAATTATACCACCAACCAACCAACCACAGCTAAATGTTTGATCAGAAGCTCATCAGCTGGTGATTTTGCATCGGTGACTGTAACTTTATTCATAGTTATAAACAGTTTTATGTGAGCTATAAAGTCTTAATACCTCTAGTATCACTACCTGTTTGAGCTGGAATTTATTGATTCATCAATCCACAAAATATGACTCAGCAGCTATTTTGATAATTGAATAATTGTCCCTTTTATTAAATCAAAAGCTGGAAATGATCTAATTTCAGCTTCCCAAATGTGAAGATTCAAGGCTATCTTACTGTGTATGATAACTACGATCCATAATAAGGGACTTGTATAAAAATAACAGGTGTTTGGTCCAAGGTCTGCTCCGGTTACTTGTGAAAGCAAACATGAACTTAGATTGAGGCTGATGCGGCGAGGACAACAGTGCTCAGAGGGTTTATGTAATACAAATCATAACATGCATTAAACTGATCGCAGTTTTGAAATGTCATAAACTACGAAATACTACAGCAGTAAGCAAGACTTTGTGTGGGGGTTTTCCCATTTTTATTTACGTTATGCTTTTCTCTGATGCAACAAAGAGACTATTTGAATTTTTTAATAACTATTTCTTCAAGAAATATTTGGTGTGTTATATTTTTTAATTAACTCAAATGACCATTTACAAATGTGCAGTGTCAGCTGTTTTTTGTTTTAAGTTTGATGTTGTCTGTAAGATTTGCTGAAGTCAGGACCGTAATGATAACTCTGATTTAATTGTTCCATTTTGCTATTTTTGTTTTGCTGAGTGTGATTTAAAGCAGCCAGCAGTGGAAGTATTCATTTTGCGAAAGCTCAACATAATTGCTTCATTCAGAATCTTCTAACTAAGAAAGTTGCTTTGAAAATAATACTTAGACAAAAATAATATGTGTCTGTAGTGAATGTGTGTACGTGTCTCAAAGTCAAGTGTTACTTTGAGGCATAAAAGTGGGAAGGAAACAACTCCAAAGCCTTTGCAGCAGGAGCTTATAACAGTTAAATCCCCAGCACCGTGTACCCAGGGGCATCCGTTCAGGTAATCCAGTGTTACACCACAGTCAGACATTAGCCAGGACCCTCAGAGTTTTTGGTCAACATGTAGAAGAAAATCATGTTGATCTTTGATCCATTTTGACTGGGTTGAGGTTAAGCTCTCATGTGGCTGCCTGAGAGTTTCTGTATGTGAAGGAATGCAAGGAGACTTCAGCAGAGGGAGAAAAAGTCTGTATGGAATGTGTGTGTGTATGTGACAAAGTACAAGCTGGCCATGGAGTAAGTCATTGATAAACGTGAGCAAGACTGCTGCAGAAGAGAGACGGAAACAGAGAAATTATTCATTCAGAGACGTCACAGTGAGTCAGACGAGGGCAGCAACTAATTACTTACTTCAATAGATTACTACAGTTAATTGATTTATCTTTAATTGTATGGGATGTCAGAATATAGTGTAAAAAGTTACCAAGGCTCAAGGTGACTCTTCAAATATGTTATTTTGTCTGAAAAACCCACATATATTGTTAGGATAATTATATAACACAGACAAATGTGACAAATTCTCATATTTGTGCCTACAATGTTGGCAGCCAATTGTCTGGCGACTGCCTAATTGATTAATTGACCATTGTTAATTGTTTTAGCAGTGAAAAGGACTTCAGAGAGAGACAGACACATTGTTAATAAAACATGAATGAACATGAAAGTGAGTGCAACAAATGTTCTCCATGTAACCTCCATGTTCATGTGACCCGTCAACATTAACTTCCTTTTAAAATAAGTGCTTTTTAAAAAAAACTTATATGGTTACTGCACATATACATACATAATAAGACTTAATAATAATGCATAACCAGGCGATACCAGGTTATGTGGGTAATCGGGGAACATGTTTACATGCACCGTAAGAACATGGCTACTGTAAATCTTCAAATACTTGCAGCAGATCAGCAGCCAGATTTTGACTTCAACAGGCCGCTTTGTTTTAGTTTAACTTTGGATACAATTATTTGCTCCATGTATGATCTCTCCTTTCCTTTCATTCAGCCACTCCGCACTGTGCTTTCCCTGTCTGCAGTCTGTTGCTATACATGTGTAAACCTATATTATGCCTATATCGTGGCAGGGAAATCACCGTTCTCCAGGAGAAATCTACCAGGGGAAAAACCAGGTTTCTCTAATCCCTTACCCTGACTACAGAAACCAGGTTTCTCATTTACATGACATGAGTTAAGAAATCAACTATCTGGAGAAAAAACAATTGTAACCCAGTTCCTGAAGTGTGTTAAAATGCACTGATTATTATAATGATATACCAAATACATTCACACAATATATATATATACACAATATGAGTTATAGGGTCCAAGGACATTTTATGAATGTGATTTTCTTTTTACTGCATAATGAGTTTTGCTCCAATTAACTGAATAAATATACACATGTGAATGTGATTATGTTATGTATTTTAGCTTACATCTATAGCTTATATCTAAGTTGTATTATATACTACTCATACATGGCTGACTCTATGACCACATGTCTTGGGTTGACACCAATGATAGTGAACTAGTTGGAACCTTTGATCCACCATCAAGACAAGGCTTTTGTTTTATTACATTACAACCAAGAGACAAGATGCTTCAATCAAAGATAAGAAATATTACTATTGTATCTGGTGTTACTGCTGCTATAAAATAATTCTGTAAAGCAACACAACTCTTACACATTTACCATGTTTGGTCATCAGTTCTTTACTGAACATTGCTACCTGTTACTCTCTTGTGAGCTTTTTACTGTTCGAGCTTGACTGTCCACATTTTATATGAAGCATAACATCATAAAGTATATTTGAATTGCACTGCATCCAACTTATTTTATCTGTGACAATAATCCTGTGAAGCTTTTGTCTTGTGTCCATGACTCAGTTCTTTTTAGGAAAACCAATAAAAATGCTTGATTATGCAAACAGCTGCCCTGGTGCTCTGTCAGCTCTAAGGTCATGTCAGTGAACAACACGGCAGACAAAATGGTCCAACTTCAAACGACTACCTGAAGATCCAGCCGGTAACATGGACAAGCTTCTGTATTTGAAGGCTTTGAGTCGACATGCACTGAAGGATAGATGGGAAACATGACAGTGCTGCTATTGATGATTAAAATAAGTATCGTTCCATTTGTTTTTAATGGGTCATTTTAGTAATTCTAGTGGTGTGGATCAATGGATGGCAATGTTGGTTGGTTGACTGAAATATCTTAACTGTTGGTTGGACTGCCATGAAATTCTATAAAGACATTCATGGTCTCTGGAGGATGAATCCCACTGACTTTGGTGATCCCTGGACTTTTCCTCCAGTACCACCACGAACGGCCACACCAGCACATTGGCTTATGACAAAATAACTAGAAAACTAAAGACATTCCCATCAGCCTAGCTATACTTTGTGTTAAGTGCTTAGTTTAGCATACTACCAAGCTAAACAAAGATGGTCAACAGAGTAAACACAGCTACTGAACATCACCTCGTTAACCATTGTTTTTGTGAACATGTTTGCATGCTGGTGGGCACATTTAGCTCAAAGCCCAGCTGTGCCTAAGTACAGCCTCACAAAGATACTTGCATGGCTGTAGACACCATTTGTTTACTGATGAGTCAACAATTCACACCCACATTGGCACTTAACAAACTATATATTAAAATCAGTAACTGATTTGATGGAGATTGATAATAATGAATATCATAAAGATAAACAGATGCTGTGTGACAAACATGTCTTTTGTGATGTGTCCATATATGGTGGGTGTGTCTATAACATGTGCTGTGGCTGCCTCTGACACAATAACCAAACAGTGGTGAGCAAACTGTTGCATGTTCACGCCGCCCGCTTTCCCTCTAACTGGTGGTTCCATTGTTTTCGATGATAATGCACCAAGGCACAGAGCCACTTCCCCCCACACGTCCAGTCCAAAACAACATGCATTCACGCAATTTTTTATCAACTTTCTAACACAGAGACAGGAAGCCTACCTCATGTAGAAAGGAGATATTGGTCTCTCCTCTTCTTGGGAGCTGTAATAGGAAAACAAACAGACTATATTAATTAGCTTGCAGGATGTGGTTATGAAGAGCTATGGCATAAAAACATTACCCCACTCCCTTCACCCCACTACATGTTACTGGGGCTGAAAATAGGAGCATAAGGCTGGCTTTTGTCTGCAGAATAATAGCCATGCAGTGCTACAGATCAGTGCCTTTGTGGAACTTGTCTCGGGTAATTATTATGAACCAACAGAGAAATGCTGCTCTACAATATAGGCTGACTGCTGCCACTGGATATAAGCCAGGAACACATGATAAAATTATGCAACGATAAGAGGAACTCCGTGTTGGCACCAAATGTTGAGATTGCTTAACATTTTCATTTCCTGGCACTTCCAGGGTGAAATTTCATAATCACTAAGTATTGTTTGCCTAAGCAGAGCTGAATACTGTATTATCTTCTCTAAAGTCAAAGTGGGAAGAAAAACACTGCAGCCAGACCTGAACTATTGGATGATGTAACAAATTGTGTGAAATCAAGGCTGCCTTTAATATGTTTTCTTCAATTTGAGAATTGTTAAATTCAGCGATGTCTTGTTACAATGACAATATGTACAATGACAATATGTTACAACTTAAAATATATTTTAAAACTGCAAATCAATCAGATGCATGTTTAAATGTAAACAGTGTTAATGGGATGTTTTCACGTTACAATAGGAAAAGCACAGGTGTGAATAATAAAATGTAATAAATGGTGGCTGAATCACATTTAGCTGTTCCAGTTTTAGGGTCCTAATATTGAGCATGTTGGCTTGCTGTCACACTGTCATGATTTTCTGATTGTAGAGCCATCATTATGTTATCAGTAATACCTGTACTTTTTCTACTATGACCAGTCAAAATGTCTGCTGTGAGATATTTTCTCTTTAAAAAGACACAAAAGTGTGTACAATCATCACTTTAAACCCCTTGTGGGCCTTTATTTGGATGTTCGATAGTGACAAGAGAACACGTGTCAGGCTAGCATGAACAGCACCCTCAGTTTACAAATATGCAACAGCAGGATTTTGACAAATGTTTGGGTGCAAAAAATGTTGACTGACCAGGTACCACGGATGCAGATTCCACACATTTTTTTTTTACATTTCAGCTGCTTCACACAGTGCTTATAAGATAAGTAGTTTGGACTTGTTTTTGTTTTTTTAAATCACTAATTAATAGAGCTGAAAAGATCTGGCAATTAATCGATTAATCAATTAACAGAATAATAATCAGCAACTTTTTTTATTGTAATTTTTCAAGCAAAAGTGCCAAACATTCTCTAGTTTCATCTAATCCATTCAAGCATTTCCTGCTTCCCTATCTTCTATTTATTGTAATATAATATTTTCAAGTTTACTCTGTTGATGGGATAAAATATGCAATGTGATGACATTGATAACACAGCTTGTGAACGTCAGTTTTCTGACATTTAATAGACAAAACAAACCATGAAAATAATTGTTAGTTGCAGCCACCCTACTCATTAATCACTGAGTGGTTTATATTCAATCTTCTACATAATGACTAGCAATCATAAACATCTCAAGCGAATTGTGTTTTTGTTTAAATAACCGCTTTCATATAAGTTTGCTCTCCTTTATATACAGGTCAGCAGACGTCAAACAGAGCAGTAACACAACATTGTTCATAGAGCAGCTTAATGTTCTGTTTTGCTACATTTGTTTTTGTCTTACAGAGGGACAGAAAATAGAAAATCCAACGGTGACCATTTCCAACATTGGATAAGTATGCCCTGCTGTGCCAATAAATCAGTCTGATCATGTTGAGTCCCAGATATTCTAAGACAGACTTGTTTTTGAGTGGACCAATCAGTGAATGTTTGGTACACTGATGTGTTTTGGTACAAGACTGACGTACCTTTGTGTGGCTTACTGTAAGGGGCAGGCATATTGAGGGGAGGAGAAAACACAATGGCCATTCGTGCAGCACCTCAATAAGTTCAAAACAAAGGATTTAGGTTTCAAGTCAGGCAGGAATCAAAATAGGCCAAAGTTCACTGAACTTCAAAAGTCACACAATGCACAGGAAATGTTCACATTTTCCTCCAACTTTCTCTTAGGTGGAGGTATAGTTCACCACAAACACCTCTAAATTCCTTCAGCGCCTCAGTGGTGAATTTCCACCCCCCACACCAAAGTTCTCAACTGGTGTTATACAGTCTGGCAAGCGTATTAAAATAATGTGTGCCGTCACTACCGCCGTGAATTGCAAAAGCGGAAATCCTGCTTACCCACTACCTTACTGAGGGGATAACAAGAAGCTTTGTAGGGATACACAGAAAATGCCTGATCCCTCCAGGCTGAATGGAAAACTACCAATGACTAGTTGGTTCAATCTGGATACGCTCCACTTTTTCAACTCTTTTAAGAATGCAGTCTAGCTTACCAGCGGATGCTGGTCACTTGTATAATCCTCCCACTGGCTCCATTTTTGGTAGGTTCCCTTCCGCCCTGACTCACCTTTTTCAATCCCTCTAATTATACACACACAAATAAATAAATGAATAAATAAATAAATATATATTGTCTTTATGGGACAGTGTTCACTGAAGAGGCAGACAGGAAACAAGGGGAGAGAGAGATGGGTATGACATGCAAGAAGGGTCCCTGGCTGGAATCAAACCATGGACATTTCAATTATGTGGCATGTGCATTTGGCATGCCACATAATGCCACATACAGCTATTGGGGCACTCCAAAAATCCATCAACAACATGCAATATCCTCCCATTAGCTAGCATTAGTGAGAGACCGAAGTCTGTAAAGTATTATTGAATCATTTTTTATTGCAGACGTTTTCACCCACAGCAATTTGGAAGTGCAATCAGTACATTATTGGCTCAACACTGCTCTTTACAGTAGTGTTTCATTAGTTTTCATTAGTCAGACTGTTTTTTGAACTTATACTGTAAAACAAAGTGTGCATAGTCAACAAAGACAAATCCAAAATACATCAATCGTCCATTGAACTTATTTTTGCAATTTGTTGATTAACAAAGAGGCAAAGATGGGTAGAGATTGCAGCCAGAGTCCCCTTGTATCTCCACTGCTTTATGGACCCCCAACCCACCAGGTTTTAGATGAGTGCTGAACATTCTTAAAATACCTTCAAGCAGAACCTGTGGTGGTCAAGACCTAAAGTATTTGTTGGATAAGTCGGCCTAAGCTTTGGTTGGTATATATTGTTCTTTTAAAGAAAATTGTATCAAAGGAACACAAAGCCATCATGCATCATGTCACGGTCAATATTAATGTTCTGGTGCTCTAATGGAATATCTTTGCATGATATACAGTTAAAATAAAACTCTTATTCATCTTACAGTATATTGGCCCTTTATGCAGCCCCTCGGTTCAGCCTCTGCCTGAAACTGGCTGTTTTAGCTCTTGTCTGTTTAAGGCCCCCCTTCCTAATGAGCCCACTGTGTTCTGATTGCGGATTCAGAGAAAAGCAAATCACTATTGACGGACTTGAAAAACTGATTATTTGGCATTTTTGGCTTGAAATTTTGTTAACCAGCTATCAGCATTGTCATCTGTTAGTTTTCTAATTATGAACTAATGGATTTTTGACCTATTGTAACAAGCTGAAATATTGTTTTTTGATGAAGGACAGAAGAAGAACTGCAGTCTTTCTTTCCCTTCAGAATCGAACAGTATGACTTGGTGTTAGGTCTATCGCTGAACATCCAAAGTAGTATCTAGTTAGGCGATTGCTTTCCTTCTTTGAGATGTTTTTCCGCTTTTCCATGAGGCTTCTTCAGTTCTTCTTACTGGTAAAGCATGAGGAGACTAAAGAGGCCTCTTGGATTAGTGGTGTAACATTTTCAAGAATAAAACAACAAAACTAGTCTGGTTTGACTTAGTACTTCTACTAACTTGGATGACAGAGTCTTCACAGACATTTAAATCTTGATATGACTCTTTAGTAAAACCAGTCTGATCCGGCCAGCAGGTGTTGTAAATATGTGCTGTCAGGCTTCTATGCTGATGGATGAGACTTGCTGACAGGCGGCCAACAATACTGTTACTGCCTGCACTCACACCACACCGCAACGTTCCTCACTCCCACCTACTTCCAATGGTCTTCTAAGAAACTCAATGGTTACATCACAGGATTCAGTGAACCATGGCAACTCCACACAAAAGCCAGTATGCATCCCCAATGTGCAACTACGCATTGCTAAGAGCATAATAAGTTCACATGACGCTGCTATGTTGGCTCATGCAGCCCGTGTGGTGAATGAGGCTGGTGTCATATTTCAGATTAAGGTGAGAGCACCGTGGCATTTATTTGATAAAGAGGAGGCAAAGTGTTAAAGATGTTACATCATGGTGGATGCTGGTGGATACAAGAGAAGAACTAAAAGTGGAGGCACTAGCAGAAAACGCTGAGTATGATGATTTGATTTCTACTGTGTGTGGAACCTAATACAAACATAAATCATACATAACACTAAACAAAACTTATTTGCAGCCAACAAGATGCAAACAAACTTACTTTGATTATTTCACACCCTGAAAATAAACATAGTACAATACACAACAAAGTTTTTAATTAAAAAAATGAATCTGGTATATTCAAGATAATTCAGTTCTGGCCAAGTTTGCTGTGCTGCTGTATGTGTTGTGCTACGCTGATACAGATTTGTCTGACACGTACCTATGGAAAGTGAGAGCAAGCTGACCAGTAGGCATGAGAGTGGCTACAGATATGAACACACAGATGTCCACTCATAGAATATGATCATATTTTTGCTGTGGATTTTATGTGTCAAAGTCACAGCTACTCAGACCTGAAACTATTTTCTTTACAAACGCGTATAAACATATTTTTCTCTTTGTCTTTAAAAGTTTTAAAGCTTCATCATCTTTAATTTGAGTATCAAAGTTGGTAAAATCATTGCAGTCGTTTTGCTAGCCACAAGTGTCTATTGGTAAATACCAGCGCTGATAGCTGACGCACATTAGTGGGGTCTCCCGTCACGCTGTCTGTAGGTCAGTCACCCAATACGACCTGACAAGTAGAACGTTAGGGTGTGGGGGGAAATCCACCAGAGGATTTACTGGTACCCTGACATGACAAGGAAAGCTCTTGCCACCTTGGAAATATTATATCTGACACTTCACGTAAGACATGAACATATTCTCCAAAAGCAGCTGATGGTCGGCTCTGTTGATTTAATAAATCAGGCAGCACACACGCAGTACTCTTCATTCTGTTGAGAATTAATAATGTTGACTTTTTGAACACAGAAAACAGAAATGTATCTGAGTATGAAGTATGTAAGATGATGAAAATAAGATTTGTAATTCAGTATACAGGTATGCGTGAAAGAACATCACTGTGCGTGTGCTACACTATACATTTATGTAATGTCTTAATGTATCTGGTGCTGACATGGTTTTGAACTCATGATTAATGTTGTATCAAAGGTCAGTGGTGTGTTTGACAAGCCGTAGTAGAAGTCAAAACATCAGCGTCATCATCTCTCATGTTAGTGCTCTAACATTATGTGTATGACATTTATTGCTTTGCTCCACATTGTAAATTCAATTTTTTTCTAACTAGAGACATATTTTACTGAAGGCCTGTTATCAGTAAAGAGCTTTACTTACCCTGAAACTTACACAACAGATGAACTAGATTTGAGGTAGGTGTGGTGCAGGTGCAGGTGTGATCACATCCAAGGTTAATGCTAGTCTAAGCCACCAGTCCAAGCAGTAAGAGACCCAACAACAGACACAGCTGTAGCCTCGCTATTCCAGGACTGAGGACACTTGACACCAAGTGGTTACAGTTTCAGCGTCTTATAATAGGCTTGTTTGCATGCCAAAGGCACATGGCCACTGGGCTCGGGCTTTAGATCCCTGATCGCTGTCAGACCCTCAACCTAATTCTTCACCCTTGGCCTCGGCTAATGGCTCATCACCTATACAAATAGTGTTTGTAACCTCTTTACCACTGGAAAGAGTCCCCTCTGGTATTGAAATTGGATTGTTATTTTAACTTTAAGTGTTTAAAAAATATCTTGGTTCAATTTTATGAGCTGTTAACAATTGTTTGTTATTGTTATTTTTCATTTTGAGATTTTGCGTGTCCATGTTTTATGTTGATGGTTTTAACCCTTATGGTTTTGTTTGTTAAGTTTTCCTGCTGAATATGCAGAAAAGCGTGTTACTGTATGTGTAGGTTGTTAAATGACATAATAAAAACCACTGACGTCAAGATGGCATCGGAAAACGAAGATAGAAATAATTTAACACCAAATTTTATGCAGCAGTGGAGTTTTGTTTTGTGTTGTATGACCTTAGGTTTTGCTTTAAAGAGGTCGTAAAGCATTAAGCTCACAGATAAGATTATGAACCATATAAAATCATAAAACTACAGGAGTAACTTAGATACTGTTGCTGAATTCTTCTTTTGGTGCAAGCTTTATTATTTGCCTTTTATTCATATAAAAAAGAACTATTCATTTCATGTTTCTAATGCATGATTTATGAATACACCTATATTACATAATAATACACACATTATTCCTGAGTTATATATTCATCTCTTATTGTTACTGTACATACTAATTCATTTTCAGTAATGCAACATGCACAACAAACTATCTTTAAAAACAAAATAGATCATAAAATAATGTATGTAAAATTATTAACTAAATTATCTAACATTTACCGTAAATGCTGAAACTTAATTATTCTCAGACATAGGTGCACATAATTTAACCAGACACACTGACCTGCCGAGGCCTTCAGTGCTACCAGAGGGGCTGACATCCAGGCTGAGGTGCGAGGAAGTATCTGGGGTGTCTTTCCGAGTCAAAGGCACCGAACTCGTCTCCATCGCCTCTGGGCTGGGGCTCCTATGTCCTGAGGTCAGGGGCAAAACTATTGGTATGGAGAGAGGCCTTGCATAGGGCAACCGAGTGGAACGGCTGGGTTGAGGGACGACTTGAGGCATCCCGTCACTCTTCCCTTTTCTCACCTGTTTTACAGAGAGGCACAAGCAACTTGTTAGTCCCGTGACAGGAAATGAGATATAGCATGTAAGGTAAATGATATATGTCTGCAAATATTTCTGCACAAACAAGCTAAAACAACTTCATAATGCACACACACGCATTCAGATACACACAGTGCAGCTTTCAACCTTTGCTCAGATAAAATATGCATTTGAGGATCTTCTGAGTTGAGGCAGACAGCAATAAAAGAACCACAAAAGAGATGATGGAAAAAAAAGGTTAGCTTGTATAACTGTAAGTTCAGACTGATGTTTGTCTTACCGTGCCGACCCTGAGTGGGTATAAACAGCGTGAACCACCGACTGTTGTGTAGGAGAAGAACCTTAATCTAATTACAGCCACTTTGTGAATGGTACCCTTTTGCATTTTTACGGAGTTTCAACCAAGGAAACCTGAGAGAGGTGTGAAAGAAGTTGTCGCCTTTTTCTCTTAGTATATACAGACAGGAGTTGTATGCAGGCTCATGTTCAATGAAGCCAAATAGTTGGCTGACTGTCGCAAACAGAGTACAATATGGGTCTGATGCCAGCAGCTTAAGTATTGATAATAGTCAAAGTCCCCAATGCTAAAAGAGGCTTGGCTCTCAATAAATGTCTGTTGGCTGAATTAAAAGGCTTACTTTTTTTTTCTATACACCAATTATCAGTGGAACATTTCCATTTAGGGTTTAACTTAATGGGTTGATCTAAAATCTATGGATGCGGCCTCCATTTAGACATTTAGCCACTGGTGCACTTAATGGGTGAATCTTTAGGGACATAATTAGCTCCACAAGCTTCTTTAGCTAGACCTGGTATGGATTTTGCCCGTTGGGGCTTTGAAATTGATGTAGCTAATTTTGTCACTGACACAAAACCACAGAGGACAGGAAAGGAGAGGAAAACGTTCTTGTTTTATTTTATATGATTACTTATGTGCTTTGTTCATTTTCTTTTGTCATTATATTCTTCTTAAATATACATAACAAAGAGAGAGATTCATACAGGCACCTGGTGCCAAATTAGGCTACATACATACTGCAGGACTTAGTGCTCGATTCAGATTTATTGCTCAGATTTTGTTCAGCTGCTCACATTATTTTTTAATATCAGATTCCAGTGTAAACCAGTCACAGTCCTGAACTGACCAACATATGCAAAAGAATAATAAAAAGACGTTACACGCAGCACGACGTCACGGAGGCCACTGAAAGTGTTAACAGTTTCACAGAAACAATGTAAAAGTCGCCTGAATTTCGTTTTGACTGTTCAGACGTATATCTGGTTTAGGACCACATATGAAAGTGGCCCAAATCAGAATTGAAGAGATCAGATTCCACGTGATATATGCTGTTCACACTGTTGCGAAAAAAAAACAGATCTGAGGGTATGAACCCAAAAAAACTAAAAAACTAAACATCAGTTTTGAGCCACTTTTGCGTGCTCCAGCACGACGTCACAGAGGCCACTGAAAGTGTTAACAGTTTCACAAAAAAAACGTAAAAGTCGGCTGAATATGACTGTTGAGACTGAGATCGCAGTCAAAACAAAAATCAGACCTGTATCTGATTTCCACATGATTTATGTTGTTCACACTGTTTGGGCCGTTTTTGCCTGCAGTCTGAGCACAGCCACAGAGTCTCCAGTACACCCATTGTATCAAAACATTAAAAACATAGGAACTGAAATTGTTCAAATGTCAAATAAAATAATTTCAAACATAACTTTGCTTTTTCATTTCTTTCACCTGTTAGACATTTTCTGGGTGAGTTCATTAAGTTAAAGTGTTCCTCTCCTATACTCAGTAGATAATTAGAGTATAGGGTATATACAGTATTTGTTATACCGTATAGGATAGATAATAATTCTCACCATGTGGAAAACGCTGCAAAATTGACCAACACATTGCATATTGGACTATATATTGAATATTAAAGCCATGTAACTCCCTATAGACAGAGATAAAAAATCCAACTCAATGCTGACCACTGACCCACCATGCTGCCTCCATTCCTGGTTCTCAGTTTCTGTCTATGCATAAAAAAAGCTCAAACAGAGCAACAACATGTTGGAGCTAAAGAGGCCAGATGGCAAACAAGCCAGACAGACCAGACCAGAATGAGGATATGACCTGGTTTCTAAATCATGGATTAACTAATAATTTGAATGTTTGTGACCAAAATCTCCAATACATTACATAAGAAAGCCAAATAAAACATTTAGGACTTTGAACTTGGTTTGCTTTTTTTCCAATAACACACCGCAGAGAAAGAAGCAGTAGTGGCTGAAATAAACTATACCTTTGTTAACTGATCTCTATTCACTGGCCGCTGATGGCTCGGTTCTCAGATGTCTAGTTTTGCAGATGCACCTTGCAATCCGATCCATGCTTGTGGAGCCACTTTCACCAGCTCAAACGTGACTTTTACATATTTCAAAAGTTAATTCAAATGTTCACTGTGGTTGTAGCTTAGCAACTGAGGGTTTCTTTGCAATGTGATATTCATTCAATAACAAGGAATAATTAAAACTCCAGCAGTAACAATGGTGTGCTTTTGGAGTCCAAAGCTAAAGTACGGACATGGACATCAGTGTGTGTGTTCAATAAAAAAAAAGTTCCTCTTTTATCACATTAATGGCACGTGAATCATAAATCAAGCAGATAAAACTGACACGTTTAGGGCTCTAATTGATATGTATGGGTGTGTTTGTTTGTTTGTGCATGTCTTAGCACCTGGCATGACCCGAGGCAGATATATACATATATAGTATAATCTATAAACTTGTAACATATCTGCTTTACAGTGCCAACCAATGCAGAGTATTGCAACCAAATCCAAATGTTTTAAGTTTGAACAGTCTGTAGTAGCAGCAGGCATCAAGGACAAATCTATTGTGTGTTTGGCCTTCAGAGTGAAACTATTTTTATGGAGGGGTATTCGAGATATGTTCAGGAAATGCAGATTATAAAAGTTAATATGTATAGATGTGATTAATAACCATGATGAGTCATTAAGTAGGTCACGTCTTTTTCTGTAAAAGCCATTTTCATTTTCACAGAAAGCGAGGATCTCTGGGATTCATAATTAGTAATTAATGTGGTTAGTGTTTCAGAGGCTCTTTAATTCCTGATATTATTTGTTGACAGCAGATGGCTAGCTTCTTAGCTTTAAGTAACTTCAAACATTCATGTGCCACATAGCTGCTCTGCTACAAGCTGAATGTTTCACTGACTGCTGAGGGAAGCAACCAGTCTTCATCAGCACAAGTTTTGCCTTCCTTTGAGCTTTTCCTGCTGTCAGTCAGCATTTCTTTTATCTTTACAGTGACAGTCATCTTGATATGTGCACCTTCTTGAAATGTAGATAAATTCAGTCTTTCTAGGCAAACTGAAGCCAACATCTGAAAACCTACTACACGCTGTTTGAAAATAAGACAACTTACAAAGCAGTTATGTGAGATCAAGAAGCAGAGTTTATAACTTAACAAAATTAAAATGTAATTTAATAAAAGTAACTCTCTTATTATACTCGTATTTCTATAAATTAATTAATCGCTCAATTTCTGCTACATACACAGAAAAACAGGATATTTTAGAGCTTTTCATTCAAATTTATAAGCAGCTGATATTTTTCTGGCAGGGCTCATTTGAAATAAAACCAAAACACAGCTGGGAGAGCATACCACAGCCCATGTTTGTCTCTCACTGCAAATAAGAGTGTTGTTGTTTCCTGCAGCACATCACCTTTATCAAATCACATCATGTGACTTAGCAGCAAGGCCACAGGCATCAGAGGCTGTCTGAGAGATGACCTCAGACTAATCAGCACCAAGGCAATGCAGCAGATAAGAAAGCAACCAAGTAGTTATTGAAAAGGGTGAGAAATAGACTGTAGTAAACTATTAGGCTGAGCCCTTAAACAAAAACCATTAATCACTCTGACAGTAACAAACTGTTACTTCCTGTACCTTCTTTTTCCTTGGCCTCGCCTTTGGAGTGTTAGTGGTGGGTTTGGTCAGACCCTCTGCATTTTCTGGTGGGTTTATAAGTCCAGCCTGGGAAAATATATAAAAGATAAAGAGATTAAGATTTACAGTGTAAGTGAACAGTGTTTCTATAACACTGATTAGACAAATAAATGTAACAATGTATTTACTCGGGCAACCATAAACATTTCAAACAAGCCAGGAATATTATGAACTAAAATCCGGCTACAGGATAATCCTCATCAATTTTCTACATCTTATATAAATATAATGACAACATGTGCAACAGAGTCTGTTCTTCTTCAAATAATATGAATTAAGATGCTTTATGATTGCTAGAAATGTACATTTCAATAATGCTGCAGTTCACGTGATGTTTCTCAGTGAGCTTACAGCTGTTGTAATATCAGTAAGTGTGAGAAAATGCACATCTTCAACAGCTTTATTGTTTAAGACTCCTATCCTTAAGGAAAATGATTACTTATAAGTAATGTCAGTTGCATACTATTAAAAAGGTCATCAACTATTCATACTCAGTGACCTCAAATACCATACTAGGCAGTATATACAAGTCAGCTGACACTGACAACATCCTTAAAGCTGAGAGACCCACACACACGCACGCAGAAATGGCTTTGGTTTCAGAAAACAGCTTTTCCAAAACATGCCCATGTTATGTTAATCACGTCACACAGATCACATGGTTGGTGTTAAAAGGACTATGCAAGGGAATTTGAAGGGGTCATAAAGTTTGACCCTGGAATGTCACCCATAAACAACAACACTGCGTTTCATAGCGGACAGACTCAGACAAAAGGCTTCCATAACAGGTACGCCGAGGAGCGTTAAGGCGTAAACAAAAGATGCACACATGCAGGCATGCTGCAAAGAAAGCTGAGCACCCACCTTCGTTCTGGGAACTGGTGTCGGTGTCTTTGCGTTGAGGTGGCTTGGTGACTCCTTTACGTCTGCATCTGTCACGTCGACCTCCTGGGACCAGAAAGAGGACATAGACAGTCACAGACAGCAGGGCAACAAAGGGAGCAACAAATCATGCTTAACAGAGTCCTGGGGGCTTTTTTGTACTGTTCTCACTGTTGTAGCCTCATATAAGTAGTCAGTAGTTATGAAATCCCTTTTTACAAACAGTGTGATTTTAGAAGACTTCTTGTGTATGTGTGCTCTACTTTTGCTTTCTCCACTGAGGATCTTAACAGCAGAGTCCAGGATAGATTTAAACAGGTCAACAACCTGCTTCCTCAAACACACACACTCATATAAACACCTTCTGCTCGTCAGCATTTTACAAGTGAAGGAAAAGGCTACACCAGTGATTGTATGTGCTGCTTTCAAAGGCACCAAGAGGGTAAGGGGGCCTCCTCAGACTGTGTTTCATGTGCATATGTGTGTGTGTTTTTGTGTAAGTGTGCATGTTTGTTTGTAAGACGATCTCATTCTCGCTGAGGGGTTTCCTTTAGGTCAGCGGGGTCTCATGTAGCAGTGCCCTTAGAGGCATTCAAAGCACAGAACAGACATTAGTTAATGGAGACAAACATGACACTTTATCATTACTGTGTTTTGAGATTCTGATTCTACCGTTAATAGAAATCTGAACCTTTGGATTGGAGTCAAACGTGATCACTTAATTGCTGAAATTATTAACATCTTCAGCATTTTTTTATTTATTTTTTCGCATTGGCAAGCATGGTGTCACGTGGGAACCAGACACTATGTTTGAACATGGAAGCAGGAGTACTGTGAGAGAGGAGAGGAGCATCAGATGACCCATGTCACGTTTAACTCCAATAACACAGTCATCAATCAACAAATCAAGACATTGTTCGTAGACTGCGGAGATGGATGTCTTTCTAAAAGAGGAAATTCGGAAAAGGTTTTGAAATATCACTAGCAGCAGCTGTTCCTCTCATTTCACTTTTTACAGTGGGCTGAAATTAATTTAAATTTGTTGTAATTTCATGCTTTACTTTATTATTGAATCGTTGAGTAAGGATAAGTCCAACGTCTTGAAAGATATCAAATATGTCCTCCTAGTTAAGATGATTAGCATGTCTCAGTTAGCATTAAGCAGTCAGTTTGATTCTCTGGCCCTTTTGTGTCTCGTTCCTCACTTAGGAACCTGTGAGGAGATATTTCATAGGTTGATACCAGTATTTTTAGACTCATTATAGTATATTTAATTTGTACTGCCTTTAGACCAACAAACAAATAAATAAATAAAGGATTAATTATTTCCATATCAGAACTTGATTCTTAGTGAAGTGCCGAGTTGCTTTCCAATAAAAACAAAGTATCTTCAAATTTGGTGATTTTCAATGTTTTGATAAACTTCGGGAATGGTCTTAAGAGAGATGAGAGATTTCTCTTTTTCTTACAGTAAAAAAAGGCTTTTGGATTATCTGAAAAATGCATTGTCATAAAGCTGAAAAACAGTGCTGTTTTTCTTAGCTCATGAAAAGTTAATATTCTGGAAGCACATGATTTTTTTTTTACATGATTTGTAAAAAAAAAAATAAATAAATAAATATATATATATATATATAAAAAAAACTATAATCATTTAAAAAATCCTGGTTTCCACCTTGTATTATTACTTCAGTTCATTCACAAGTCTTTATGTATGTATGTATTTTATGAAATGTATATATATATTATAATATATATAATAATTTTTTTTTTTTTACTATTATTATTGTTATTATTATAAGTCTTATAAAACAGAATCTGACATTATATAACGGATGGAAAATGATTTGTTCCACTTGGTTTGCTACACTTTCCTGAGGAGGCTACAGGTTCAGCAACAAGACGCAGCCAGGAAAACCAGCAGACCAGAGAAACCAGCTAATCAATAAAGACATCAGACATCCAAGCAGCAAATATAAATCAACAACCGGAGACTCAAAACAGCCACCTGTGGAGGAGTCGTTACTGCAAGGCTGTGACAGAAGATCAATACGTGAATCAATTTAAGCTTGACATTATACGTCTGTATTTATAAACCATCAGTCCAAATGAATGGGCAGAGGGTGAGGTCACAGACCAGTGAGGAGGATCGCACACTGTTTAAAGTGCATGAACACAACATGTGAGTGTTGTCTTACCAGCTGCACTTCATTGTACTGACCAGCAGACTGGATCTATTTCATTTAAACATTGGCATCTGGTGTTTCCGTAAGTAAATACAGACCTTGAAAATGATGGTTGATGGTTCTTCTGTGCAGCCCTCTTTGTTTACGTTGGTCTCGAAGATGTTGCCGTAGTTCTGGATGAACTTGACCATAATTTTGTTACAGATATTTTGGTCCTTCAGTGCTTCAAAACCAGGAGCCACACTGGGAAGGAGAGAGAAGAAATAAAAGCAAAGTGATCAAATTTAAAGTAACAATATAAATGATATGTTTTGTTCTCATTGTCAGCACCTTTGGCTATAAGCAGTAATTGCAGGTGTGTTTTTGGACTTCACTTCCTACAGATCTAAACAGTGTCACCTGTGTGACATCAATAAGCAGAGACTGGAAAAAACAGTACACTGCTTCACACACACGCGATTTGAAGTGCGGATCTGTTGCGGTAGCTCCGCCAATGGCCGAATCTACCATTTTTGGAGCGCCCTGATAGCCGAATGGTTACTGCGTGCTGCCACATAACCATAACGTCCCTGCTTTGATTGTAGCCAGTGACCTTCATTTAATGTCATACCCCCCCCCCCCCCCCCCCCCGCCCCCCGCCTGTCTCGCTCCTTATTTCCTGTCCGCTACTTTACCCATAAAAGGCACACACAAAAAAGCCAAAATAATCCAAACATGACAAAATAATAAGATGACAACATGACATTTTGATATGTGTGGTTCTACTATAATTTTGTTACTGAAATGGACAGTCAGTCATCAGTTGGTTGACCTGATTAAGATAGCTGAATGCTGAACAGCTGTGCGAGATGTACACAGGGCTGTAAGCCTAAATGTAGGTCTAATTATATAACTTGAACGCACACACAAGCACAAGTATAGCCTCTGATGGAGAGAACAGGTTGTACAGTTTGAAAGACTGCCGGTTATTAATGGCGATACCCATCAGTCTGATGGTGAACAGTCAGCTGGAGAACAGTAAAGCTGAAGATCTTCAAGAAATGTACGAGTACGATTTAAAACAAACTGCCCGGTGAAAATAGACTACTGAGAAAAAATGGTACTGAGCTCAGCAGCCGCAAGGAGACATGAAGCCACTGACTGCATCATTTATTTATGAACATCATACCAACACTTGAAAATAGATCAATAAGGCAGGAGCGTTTCTTATACATCATCTGGAGTCAAACTTGTACCCTAGACTCAATTAGTGTCCTTTACCAATAGAGAGTGACCTTTATATATAATGTTAAGTACACCACAAGTAATACAAGTGCCTAATTACATCTTTCACTCACTTTTGAACCACAAAGGAATTCAATCAGTTCTTTATTAAATAGAGACAGAGCTGTTTAAACAAAAGGGTCTGTTATAATGTAAAGAAGTTTATTAATGGAACATTTATGAGCAAGCTGTGGAGTCCAGGAGTGAGTTTTACACTGTGGTTTTATTCTCACTACGTACGCTATAGCACCACCTGCTGGACAAATGTTTAGACCGAGACAGAAATGAGAACAGAGTTGAATGAAAGCAGTAAAAGCAGCTATGGGCTCTAAATAAATCTAAATCTTAATATTAATACTTTCAGATTCATTGTCCGTTTCCTTCTTGATACACTTTCTTATATTTCCCCCAAACATTTACTGTGCTTTAAAACGTTTTCCATTTTTAAAACAAAAGTCATTACATTTATTCTGTATCAAGTCAAAAAGTTATTATTTCTATTTTTAGTGTATTTCTATTTTTGCAGAAACAGCTCAAATGTATGTGTGGACTTGACCGGACATTCATTATCTTACCAAATATGTACTGCATGTTTTTAAAGTGGACTCACTCTACTCATCCTGCTGCTCTGATACATGAAACCAATGGTTAATATCTGACTCAATAACCAGAAGTAGGGGAAAGATCCTTCAGCATCAGTTATTACGAATGTCTACTCATCCTACTGCTGTGACACATAAAACCAATGGTTAATGTCTGGCCCCACAACCAGTAGTAGGGGAAAGATCCTTCAACATCAGTTATTATTAATGTCTGTGTGCCTATTTTTTCAGGGCTACACTAAATTGTTAAGAAGTTGTTTACTAAAGGCTGCAACAAAATATCTTATGTAAAAGGTCACAATGAAAACACCAAACCTGCCAAAACCTTCATGTTCTATTTACAGGACTGACTGTGTTGATGAATAAATGTGTTTCGTAACAAACAAGTAATTGGAAATGGGATTATAAGATTAACAATAATACAGTTACCTGTATAAGTATCTTACACTTTGACTGGTGCTACCATTTTAAAATGATTAAACCCCATATTAAAAACGTGAAATAAGATTTCCATTTTCTTATCATTTCTATTATTATTGTTGGCACTTCATAAAAAGCATCAATATCAAGATCTTAGACTTCACAGCCCAAGACGACCCTTAAAGCTGCACTAATCAATTACTTTAAATCCAAAATAGATGGAAAGGTGTTGCTTGTATTGACAAACCCACAAAGGTCTACAGAGCATCCTGGCATCTTTCAGGTAATTTTTTCCATATTACGACCTGCAGCTTGGCTGTTTGGGTTCAGTCTCACAGATCTTAAGTGTTGTTTTTGGCTGCAGTACTTGCACAGAGAAAGAAAAAGTTAACAGGACTGTGAGTATCATACTGATATAAGACATCCTGCCTTAAAAAAAAAAAAGTATGACTCACTGGAAGACACTGGGTCCAAACACAGTGGCGAGGTTGAAGGCAGTCATGCGGTTGTCCTTGTGGTTGCACTCGACGAGGGTGAGGAATTGACAAAGGTAGCGGAGGAGGCTGTGGTGGACGTCTGGTAGCTGCTGGATCAGGTCTCTCATATCTGACCAGGAGCCGTCATCACTGCACTCTACAGACACACAACAAGATTTCACAGTTGTTTTACTTTTAGAAACACTGACACAAGCTTACGTAGGAAAATTTGCTCCAGTGCTTGAAGCAGCTTTTATTCAAAGTATTTTCAATCACAATTAGATGACAACAAATTAAATTAGCAGAGTGACAGGAACACGTGGATATCCTCTGGAACATAAATCCACTTTCAGTTTAGTTAATAGTTTTTCTGCTCATCTCCAGCAGGCAGTGACAGCTCCATCTACCTGCTCTGTGTGATATCGAATCTTGCTCGTATAACTGCTTGTGTCCTTTTATTGTTGCTCCATTGAGAGCATTTTGACCTACTGCATGTGTGTGTGGTTCTCCAGCTGCACAGCTGCAGAGAGGATAGCGCTCCAGAGGGTCATCACCACAGCCCAGAACATTATCGGCTGCCCTCTCCCCTCCCTGAAAGATCTGTACAGTTCCCGCTGTTTCAGGAAAGCTTGCCATATTCTCAGGGACTCATCTCACCCAGGACACTCGCTATTTGAGCTGCTGCCCTCAGGCAAACGCTACAGGACATTGAGAGTACGCACAAATAGATTTCAAAACAGCTTTTACGCTAAAGCCATAAATGCACTAAACTGCATTAAATAATGGCAATTATTTATTTATTTTTGTTTCTGCACTTTAAAGACGGCATCTCAATTTCGTTGTGCTTTGTACAAAGACAATAAAGACTTTCTATTCTATTCTATTCTACTCTATTACTTATGGTGACGAGTAATACATGAGCATTTAAGCAAAAAGAGCCTGAAAATATGTTGATGCTATTACTCTGAATACATAATTGGGTCAGAGTTGGATAAATGGACATGGCTACTGATCCCCAGTGACTGAGTGACGCAAACGTTGTGAGTGCATGCGCCTACGTGTGCATGTGTATGTGGGTATGCAGGTATGTGTGTCTGGGTATGTGGGGGGGGGGGGGTGGCAATAATGGCTTAGAGCGCTCACAGCTGCTTCTCTGACTGCTGAGTAAAGTTCAGATTGTGTGCGTATGTGTGCACCATTGGGTCAAGTACAAGGGTGTGTGTTTTTTTTTTCATCTTTGGGGCTTTTGCTTTAACTGTTGACGAGGATTTTACAGGTTAATGCATTAGACAAACATTCAAGAGATTAAACTGAAATGACAAGGCGGATGCAAAGTGGATGCACATGAGATGAGATCCCATCAGAGCGCCAGACAATGAGGACCAGGTCACAGCAGAGAACTAAACACCATACAAGGACATGACAACTGTAGAAACACTGAAAATGAAATAACTTACAGTAATACTTAATAATTTCCAAATAATAAACAAACACATTAGAAAGCATCAATATAAAAAATCGCACCACTTATAACCTTAACAAACATGGTGGTAGGTGTTTGTATGTGCTGACCAGTGTGTTGCCAGACAATGTAAGTATGTCTATGCCAGAGACAGCGCTTAAAATTAGCACCAGTCACCAGCCAAATACACTAGCAGCTGGTAGATTTGCTTCACTCACCAATGAAAAAAACAATGGAAATCTACTGAGTGGCTGGTAAAAGTTTAAGCATTCACTGGCCATTTGACCAGTGGGACAAAAACAGTTAATATTGAACCCTGGCCAGAGATACTGTTCATACCATGTAGTTATCCTTTAACATCTCTGGGTGTATCAAGTCACTGCGGGTAATGTTGAAATCAGTAAGCAGAACTGCTTTATGGAAATATTGACATTTATTATACATTTTTGCATAGTTGCGATGATGTTCACTGCACTGCACAGTATTTACCAAGCATTTTATCCATTAACAGCTTTCAATTGAGAACCTATTATATTATATGATATATTTTGATAAAATTACATGTTTTGTGACAGATGATTTTATCCCTGTCGCCCATTTGTACTGTAATGTGTGTGCATAGGCAAGATGCAGAAGTGTGCATGTGTTTAATATTTGCAGCTACTGTACTGAAGTAGCCAAAATAAATGTATTTGCACTTTAAATAATGCAATAAAAGCAATAAAATGTTTTTACTCACTATTGTTTACTTTTTGTCTGTTCAGTCAAACGTACTGCAGTCTCCTATATCTAACTGTGCAGACAAGAAAACCCCTCCTGTGTGATTATGCTTTAAGATAAGACTGAGAATCTGGACTTTGGAAAACATGAACATGTTGTACCCACAAATGCAAAATTCCAAGAACTGCAAACAAGCTGTTAATTAAAGTAATGTTCCTAGAAAAGTAACAGTTTAGGGCTGCAACTAATGATTATTTTCATTACCAATGAGTCATCCTTTTTTCATTTAGGAGAAATGTTTAATAAAAACAGAGACAACACCCATCACAACCTTCCAGAGCTCAATACAATGTCAAAGTAATTGCTCACTTTGTCTGACTAAAGCCTAGCAGGCGTTCAATTTATAAGATATTGAATGTACCATTTCAAATTATATTAAACTGAAAAATCAAGAAAATCTGGAAAAAGCTGTATTTTTTTTTTAGGATAAATGAATTGCAATGATAATATCTCAATACTCAAAATAGTCACTGAATAATTATCTGTCAATCAACTAGTCGATTAATCTGTATGCTATATAAACTATGAAGTATAACAAAATGTAAAAACATCCCGAAGCTGGTCACAGTGTCACTTACCATAAGCCTTACTATCCTTGTTAACATGTGTTGGTGCCTGATGTTTTACATATTCAGAGTGAGCATAATGCTAAGCTGTAACTTAATCTGCTGATCCATCTCTCCATCTATTCGTCATACACCTCACATGTTTTTAAACTTGCCAAACACTGGTAAGGACTCTGGCCAAACCAATTTTACAGAGTACACCAAAAATCATAATTTTATTCAGTAGTTATGGCTAGAGAGTAGTCTTCTAATGTGCTGTTTGGCCATAAGCCCTGAAAAATAGACTGATATTTTGACAGTCTATGAGGACAAATTTAAAAAAAAAAATTGAGCCAAATGTTGTACTTTTCCCCCATCAAAGAGATTAATCCCCATGATGGAGGACAGTGGGGAGTAAGCACAGATGTCTCACCTGCCAAATGACTCATTTTACCTTTTATGACCTTCAACATTATTGCCAGAAATATGAAGTCCAACGCTCTTTAAATCACTTAATCTGTCTCTCTCCCTCCCTCACACACACATACACGCTTAACTCAGCCATGCCTTTTTATGCACCTCCTGGTGCAGTGGTTCAGATGGCTGCAGAGCTAATAGTACATTTCACCATCTAAAGATAGCATTGCTTATCATCCAATCAGAGTCATGGCCCAGATATTCACTGGTGTGGATAATAATATCACATTGTGGATTTGGGAAGTTGTGAGGGAGAAGTATCACATGATGGTTGTAAATATTTAAGGCTCAATCTTGTAAGGAAACTTCTTGAAAACCAATAAGCAGATGACGAATAAGGGCATGAAATTGAGGATTTAACAAACAGAATAGAATAAAATAGACTATAATAGATCTTTATTGTCATTGTACATTCATGTACAACAAAATTGAGATGCAACCCCTTATTAGTGCAAATTATGAAAGTGCAAAGATAAAAACATTAATACTAGGATAAAAATTTAAAAAACATAAAAAACAAGCACATACCTCACATACAACATGTCATTCAAATTATTGCATAGTCAACCAGATTATTGCACAGTCAGACACATTTTTTTTCTCAAGAAACTACTCTCTCTTACCTTGGTGGTGCTGTATCAGCGCCTGTTGGACTGTTGAGTCTACCAGGCCCTGAGGCAGGTCCCTGAGGTACTGTTTGAGCAAGCTGGCCACGGTACACGTATCAGATTCAGAGAACAAGTCCACATCCTCGCCACTCTCCAGACGATGTTTCAGGGTCTCCACAGCACGAACGTTCCCATTTATTCTGAACAAACCCTCCTGATGTAGAGCTGGAGGAAAGTCAGAGAAACACTATTTAGTTAGAGATCAATCGTGTGATTAAGAGCCAGCCTATCTATCAATTATTCAATAAGAGGGCTCAAGAGGAATGTGATTAACTCTGGCCCCTTAAAGTAGCTTTTCTTGTTATCATGTTTTACAAAGGCCAGGATTGTAACTGATATTCATTGTCTTCAGAGGCTAATGATATATAATGATTTTGGCAGCATCTATTTTATGTGGCAAAATGTCAAATCGGAATTTCTCCTTTACCAATACTTTGACTGATTACAGGGTATCAATATTTCTTTGCTTTCCATGGCTTGATCTTTCCAATAGCAATACCATCAGGCTATAAGTCCAAGTCTTCTTTTTTTAAAGAAGAAAAAAAAGAAATCTCATATTATCTTGAAATTTGCAGGACATACAGTATAAAATATCCCCAATTAGAAGAAGGCATGCTGGTTTTAATTAGCCCAGGGCTTTTCTTCTACACCAGCCGCGAGGACAAACTTCACGTTTAATAATATAATGAAAATTGGCAGTATTTTGTTTCAACACTTTTGAACTGTGGAGACTAAAAAACATCACTCTTGATTGTCCATAACCTGTATAAGCATTAAAGCGGCGTTATCCTTTAAAAAATGACAATGGACACTTTAGACACATTTTTTAGTAATGATATCGACCTTACATTGTATTAATTGGACAAATAATTAATGATGCAGCTAGCTAGTGTTAGCCAAAAGTCACACTGAGGTCTCGCCTCGGCTGTGCAGGTGGTCGCTCAGCTATTTTATTTACTACACCTATGCAGTAAATGACTTTTCTTGTTAGCTGCTTGTCAATTAATACCGAAAACACACAGGTGAAACTTCGCGGTGCGCTAATTTAAGCATTTACTCGCGTTGTTAATTAGCTGAATCTCACTTTACACAGCTGAATTGGTCCCTAAATAAGCTAACTTTAGAAACGTTGGGTAAATTAGCTAACTATACCAGCCTATACGTAACGTATAGCTAAATCACTGTTATGATATGCAGCCTTACCTTTACAGCACTGTGGCGGTAAACGTAAAATGTGTATGTTACTAATATTGACATAGTATTTGTATTCCCGTGACATCACTGGCTGAGAGCACGAGTTTGACGGTGTTGTTGTAGGTTTCCATGGCAGCCACTAGATGTTACTATAGAGACCTATTTTACTGTGAGCAGCTTTGAAAGGCTCAATCAACTTAATATAAAAAGCCAATCAAATGCAGCATTTATTTATTATATATTTATTTTACAATTTTCTACCACAAAACAATGGAGGCGAGGGTTATTGTACGGTTAAAAATTACAACTATAAATCAAAATCAAACAGTTGGGAAAATCCCCAGACCTCACCGTGAGCCGTTTTCACCGGAACTACTTTCCATCTAGAAAATAGTCCCTATGACAAGTATTGATTACCTGTTCAGTAGATCATCCAGAGTGACAGCAACACTGTTTCTGAAGTGAAATGTTCAATTTTTAAACGTAAATTTCAATGCTGTGAGCACCATAAAACAACATAATATTCACCTCCATCCATGGTAGTGGGGCGGAGTAATATATCTATGGGGTGCAGGGTAAACAGGTTTTAAAGGTAAAGTTGTTTAAGCTTCTTAATTTGTTGTTTGTCAAATGTAAATAAATCATCAAAGTGTAAACTAACAGTAATGGTGGCCATGATGGTGCATATTGGCTGGAATTGAACCTTGTCTGCTGACATACGAAAAAAATAGAGACAGTACCATGGACAGCAGTCATCCTTATTAAAAGCCATATTCACTCCAGATGAATTCATATTAAGTTTTATACAAACATTATACTGACATCTAGTGGTCAAACAGAAGAACTACGGAGAATAATGAAATAGGTCAAGCACTATACCAGTATGTTTTAACCCTTAAACAGGCAGGAGTGATAAATAAGATGTTAATTATTCTTTTTATTTACTTTGAAGTTACTAGGCATCTCATTTGCACTCAAGTAAACATTTCCACAAATAATTTAATTTTTTTTTGGGATATTTGGGATTTTTATGAGTTGTATTTCCACCGGGATACGTTGCCCCTATTACGGTAAAAAAAAATGTATATATGTATCTCCTGGTGCACATTGTCTGCTTAAGGGGTTAAAGTTTAACCACACAGGTGTTTTCAGTCATTCTGGTTGATTTGACCTCTGCTCAGGTTGATGCTGCTATCAACAAAAATCATGTACCAATCATTTAAGTATATTTGTCCCACTGTAAAGGATAGGTTAACAATTTCTCAAGTTTGTCTTAAAACAACAGCCAGGTACTTCAATGAACACTGAAAGAGGTTTACTCCTGTTCAAAAGATCTCATTTAAATGCACTTTTAATGCGAGTGTAATTGAGTGATGGGAGGCCAAACTGCCATTTGTACAAAAATGTCTTTAAAAGTTAATCTGATGATTATGTGAGACTGACAGATAGTCTGAGTTAGTCATATCATGTACTTTATTTGACTAACTTGGACAGCTGAAGCTTCATTTTAGCTTCAGATATACTTTTAAATCCATTTTTGAACTTAAAAATGTGTACCTATCCTATATGGATTAATCTAGAAAATTGTCCTTTTACTCTATTTTATTTGTTCTCGATAAAGTCGTTTTGTATTTTGACTAAACCCCCACCCCCTTATTCCTGTTTTTGGGAAGTTGTCAGCTTGGAAATAGTTTGTTATATTTTTTTCCCTAGTTTGTAATGTTGACTCTCTTATTATATTTTAAAATAAACATAAATGCAAATTTGATGGATTACACAATACAAGCACATTTCATTTGTCCACAGATAGATTTCCATACTGTACATGGACAATATAAATATAATACATTATGCCATTGGACATTAAAGAAAACAAGCCTGCAAAATAGTTAGCTGTCATGTAATTGCATTTGACTTGCAGTTAAAGTAAAATGCAGATCCACTGGTATGATACTTAAATTGTGCGTCTCCAAACTTTTCATAATGTGTCCAGCAGGTCCTCAAAAACAATTTTGATTCAGTCTTTTTAATTTTGATTTCACTCACCATGCTTGCTGAGATACTCCACCATCTTCTGCACCACCAGAGGCACACCATCCTCTATGAGGCCCTTCTCACACAGCTCAAACAGGGACGCTCCAAACAGCTTGGTGTGCTTGGCTGCTACTGCTCTGGGCCTCAGTATGGGTATCTGGACTATCTTCTTCATGTCTTCCTTAACCTGCACTGCTGTCTTGTTATGCTGCAGACAAAAAAAGCGGAGAGCAGCAGTCAGACTCCATCACTATGGGCACAGAGGGCAGCGTTGGAGCCAACATCAGGTTATACACCACTGAGACAGATTTCCTGAGGGACGCAGGCTCACCCTGCTCCAAAGACAAAAAGGTGAGTGATGTGAAAGTGGTGTTGGGTTGTCTCTGTGGAGTCCATGCATGCATACCTCCCTCCTGCAGTTATGCTGTCATTCACTTTAAAGACAGTGTGTGCTTAGAGCTGGAAGTAAGAGAAAGAGGAGGGCTGGCTGTGCATGTGTTGCTACGACAAACGTCAGGTTACCACTCAACACCTTTGGTTAAAGGTAGTGCTGTGATAGTGATACGCACACCTGTACAAATACACATATGCACATATAGAGACAAACGCACTCAAGTGAAGTGATGACCAGCTGTCATTAAAGAATCAGTTCACAATTTTTCAAGTTTGTCTTAAAACAATAGTAAGGTGCACATGTGAACAGTTAAAACATGCTTTGCGTGTTATATTTATTCACCTTGTTCATACAGACAATTAAATGATCCCTCCCTAATCCGTTTTTAATGTAAGTGATTGATAGGAAAAATTCCCAGTCCTTGTTCAATGCAAAAATGTATTCAGTTCATCTGAAGTTCATATGAGACTTCAACAGTCTTAAGTTTGACATATCAAAATAGTTTCATCAAATATTATCTGCTGTGTCCAAAATTACTACTCCCTATATAATAGACACTCATAAGTTTATACAGTAGATATTATTATAATTCAGTTAAGTTATAAGTTATTCAATAAATTGTGATTCAACCTATAAAATGTGACACATTTTGGTTGTTATTAACAGAAATTAAGATGTATGTCATGGACAGGAATTTATGAAGGCATTATATATTGGATACATTTGCACTTTAAGAATTCAGACACTTCAATACAATGGCAGACAGTAAATATAGTGTACTAGGGAGTAATTGCGGACATGGCCCATGTCTTTTTAATATAAAATCCCCCCAAATCCGCTCATTTCATACTAAAGACTTAGACTTTTGAAGATAAAACTTAATTTGTCTATTTAAAATGTCATATTAACATCAGATTAACTTTGGAAAACATTTTTACACAGAACAAAGATTTTGTCCCCCATAACTTACACATTTGGAGGCAGTGTCTGTTCATATGGCCAACTGACTGCTGAAAAATTGTGAACCTGGTATTTAGTAGAATGGATTAATTTGAATGGACATTAAGCATAAAAATTACAGCTGTCAGTAGTGCATTCCTTCATTTGGACATTAAGAAGAGTGGAAGGTTAAAAGGTTTCACTGGAAACTTTTCTAAGATCACTGTGTGTATAAAACATACAGTATGTGCCAAAAGTGAAGCATACAAGAGTTGGCGTCTACAACAGAAATGTATTTTCATTTCATGAAATGTGTGCTTGTGCTCTAATTGCCAGGCTGAGCATATTTGCCTCAGTGGACAAACATTTACCAGCTGTGCATCTTATCTGATCTTCATGCAGGCAAACAGTTCCACATGTTGTCTTTATTTCTTCATATATTGAGACACAGACTGTACAACATGCTCTCTCATTGTCTTGAGTGTAAACACTGATTGTACACACACTCTTTCTACAGAAGCCACATCTCAATTCAACGAGATGACATTAGACAGAGCAAGGTAAATGACTGATTCATTCTGCACACGTAACTACAGTATATTGCATTTCTGTCTATATTAAATCAGCACTAGAAGCAAAAAAAAAGAGTTAAGACACAAACCGGGAGAAGGTTTTGGACACTGGGTGAGAAGGAAAAGACTTCCTGCACTATTCAGAGTGAGTTTAACTCTTGTTGCCATAGCTACAACCACACCATGTGACATCTTTTCGTTTCAGAGTTCACCACACAAGTGAACTGACCCAAGCAGTGAAATGAGTGGCCCTCCTCGCTATGATTGCAACAATGAAGTCCACAGTGACACAGTGGGTTTACTGTGTGCAGAGAGGAAAGAAGAAGACCATGGCATTTATCCCCTATGGGGCCAATTGTTTAGACATAATGGGCATAGGCATGTGCCAGTCTTTGGTCAGCTGATTAAAAGCCCACCTCACAGATGGTGCTGAGATGGCTTAGGAGACATGATCTGTATCATGGCAGATGCTGCGACAGTGTTAATACGACATGCATCCACACTGAAATGAGCATCGAAGAGGCTTTTACAGGCAAAGTAACAGATGTTAATGGTGCTCTGTCATCCACTCTTCTCTGGCAGGTGCATAGAAATATGCCAGTGATGCACCTTTGTGATGAATATGAAATGATAATTAAGTATACTTGAATTTTTATCCTTACTGCTTCATGTTTGGATAGCTATTTGAGAATTGTCACAACTTAATTAAACTAAAGCTAAACTGCACTGATATATTGTAGTCTGACATATGGGATATAGAGCTGTAACAATTAGATAAGTAATAAATTAGTCAATCAGCAGAAAATTAATCGGAAACTACTTTGATAAAAAATTTAAAAACTACCAGCTACTCTAATGTGAATATTTACTGGTTTCTTTAGTCTTCCATGACAGTAGATAGAATATCTTTGGGCTGGAGACTGTTGGTTGGACATTTTATAGATCAAACAATTAATAGTTTAATTGATAATGAAAATAATCATTAGTTGCAGCCGTAATAGAGCCATAACAAAACTAAACCTGAATTATTTATGTTTTAACGGTATTGTAGAAGGTAAATAATAATTATAATTCTAATAATGTATTTTGTTTATATAGCGCTTCGTCTTGATACCCAAAGCATGTCTCAGTGAAGGGGGGAAACTCACCTCAACCACTACCAATATGCAATGCCCAGCTGGGTGATGCATTGCAGACTTTTAGTAACAGTGCGCTCAACATACATCAGCCCGAAGTGTAGAGGGAGGGAATCATTGAGCCATTTACACTAGGGAAAGATTAGGGTGGCCAGATGGAGAGAGCCAGGTTGGGAATTTTGCCAGAACACTGGGAAGCCCCCTACTCTTTGCAGTAAGTGCCTTGGGATGTTTAATGACCACAGTGAGTCAGGAGGACCTCGATTTAAGGGCTGAAGGACGGAAAAAAGGACAAAATCAACCTAAAATCTATGCATTTGTCTACTTTTTAGTCTGATCTGTCTGTAAGATGTAAAAAAAAAAAAAAAGAAAAAAAAAAAAAGGATGATTCTGTCTAGATGAGTATAATACAGAGCACTTCTTAAAATAGAGTTGGACAAAGTTAACTGCGCTTTGTTTATCATAATATAACTTTAGAGGATTTACTAGATCCAACAATTTTTTAAATGCTGTATATGCATAAGAGTCCGTTGTTGGTAATAATGTTAGTAGGTCACACCACAGTTTGTGTAGTCATGAGTAAACTCCAGTAGTACTACTACTCATGCAGGTGTTAAAGAGTTAAGCCCGTCTGAGCTAGGTCTGACTGTGATAGGCCTTTACTGAGCAGATGTCCCCTAAATCTGTCTTTGCACTTGTTCACGCACACACACACACACACACACACACACACACACACACACACACACACACACAGACACACACACACACACACACACACACACACACACACACACACACACACAGAGAGACACACATACTCACATACATGCACATACTTCTTCTTGTCAATCTCAGGCATGTGCACACTCATACGCATTGACGTGTACAATAACACAGGTGTACTTATGTGACACTGACCTATATATTAGTCATTGAAAAAACCTGCTGTCTAACTCTCTCAGCACTGTGTCAGAGATCCAGAGGGGACATATACTTCCCTTAAATAGTACCTTTCATTTGAACCTGTCTGTCAAAGCTCACATGAGACCCAACAACTGTTCTTCTGGGCTGGTGTCAGGTTTTGCTGATTTCTGTGTTATTTTCACAGCGGCCGTCTGACATGGCAGTTTAAGATTTATTTGTCTTTATTTTCTCACCACATGAAAAGTTGATGCAACAAATTAAACTCTGTACATATGTGAACTGAAATTGAGAAAACAAGAATTTACGCTTGAGAGATGCAGGCAATATCTTTGTAATCTGTGTCAACACTTTTATATCAAAGCTGAGCTGCAGTGTTGAACCCGATGCGAAACTCTGGATGTAAGCAAGGTCCCCTACTTGTGCTTTTATCATTTATTTGGTGTGAAAGTGACAGAAACTGAACATATACAATCATCAGATTCCTCACTTTGTGCTTCCACTTAAAGCAGTCCTCTCCCTCCCTTATGCCCTGTAGTTAATATCTAGCATTTAACGTATTAACACTATTTTTCAAGGTTTTGTCCCTTTTGTCCCACAGTATAGAGGCCGTGTGAACCAAAAAGCCAAGCATAAAGGGAAACACATACTGGTAGTGCCCAATTGCCTCTATTGTTTACAAAGACAGTCAGCCGTGATTAGCCTAATAATCCTCATCTCCCTCTCCCCTCCCCCATCCTTAAAATATTTTCACACTGCAACTTCTGACAGTGAGAAAGAAACCTATTGTCAAGGGACAATTGAGGGACTCTGGAAGCTAAATGACTGTGGAAATTTGTTTTCTTCCCTCATTCCCTTTAAGCATTTTAAAGAAAGAGTCTGGTCGGGTTTCTCCTCTTAAACATTTGGTGTAGCTTAAATCGATACAGAAATGTTTCTGAAGAGGTTTAACGCATGTACACTGCTAATAGATGGGGTCATTTTTTGTGCCTTTAAAAGTTGCTCATGGAAGGGAAAGCAAGCCCTAACATGTGCCCTCCTTTCCCAACCCTCCACCCTTTCCCTCCCGTTTGACTCTGCCTCTGTCCCTATGTGGGTGGCCAACTGGCAGCAGAGGCACCACAAGTAACAGCTGCAAGGCTCAAAGAAACTACTGCCTGAGTTCTTAAAAGTATGTTAAAATTAGGCAGTGAGAGTCGTTTAGTTCTTATAAAAGGCTATTTTCAACTTGGAAAGTTTGTGGAAGGTGACCTCATTGAGGCTTTGGATCATTTCTTGGGAAAAAATTACAGGTATGAACAGGAAACATGACGTTCACTGTGTGTGTTTATTCCTTCTCTCTTTTTCAAACTGCTGTGCAGATTTACCAGGATGGACAGCGCTGTCTGGCAAGGAAGCTGTTTCTCTGTGAAGACTGAGAGAGAAAGTATTCAGCATGATTCCGGCAGTCACGTAATCATTGAGGAAAGTTACTTTAATTTAGGAAGGGAAAGAGATTTGTCCCTTCTTGCCATTTTAAAAAGCTACCAGAACATCCAACACACATATGCACACCAACTATTAGAAAAGAGTGTGTAGACTGACACTGAAGCACACACAGTCCCCTTATGCATTCTTTAGCCCTTAATCACAGACTGTATGGGACGTCTCTGAGCCAACCCAGGCTTTGTAGTTTCTACTCACACAGATGGTCAGAGCTCCTGCCCCCATTCTTCCAAAGAAGAAACGCCTGCAGAGGCAAAGATGAGAGGAAAAGTTGCTGCTATCTTCCCTCCTCCTCTTCTGCTCACTCTGTTCCAGGGTGCACTCCTTGACTTTTCCCAATGGTGGGAATCCCTTTTGCCTTAAAAAGTGCCATCCAAATACTCTAAAAACACAACGCAGATAGTCCAAACCGGGAGAGAGTGTATAGAAGTGCTGTCAACACAGGCAGACCTACTCATGAGCACAGATTAGTGTTTGTGCCTTTCTCTTCCTTCCCTCTTTATTCCCCTCTCTCCTCCTAGACTGAAATCTGAGCCGAGCTATCCCATTGGCCGAGTTGCCTGGTCATGTGACAGAGGGGTTAAAACCCAAAACTTTAAATCCATGCCTGAATGATTCATCTGTCTGCAAGGGAGGGAATAACGGAGGAGGGTGCTTGTAACCACTGAAAACTGGGAGGTTGAACAGACATAAAATCATTTTGTAGTGTGGCAATATAATAACTCACAGAAAAATGAATTATATATCTCAACATTAACAACTATAAGTGAGTGAAACATGGCTGCAATGCTTATAATTGATTCATCACTTGATTGATTTTTTTGTATTTGTTATAATTTGAACGTCAAAGATAATTATTTGTAATTTATGATCATTTATAATAACTGTATATATAGTGTTATTACACAGACACTTCTTTCTAATGTAAACTCATAATAATATACATTTTACTAAATATCAGAATTATAGCAAAGCAAAAGAGCAGTAAGAGTTTTATAGAAATATTTGATGTGAAGTTATTAATAATACACAACATAATTTCCATCATGTAAATATCACAGAAAAAAGCACCAATATTGTTCGGAACTTATTTCTTTATTTCCTTAAAACATACATGTCTTTAGTTTGTAAAGTATACTGTATACAATGTATAAAATATTGAATATAGCATCAAATAAAAGTGGTTCTACTTCTACATACCAGAAGATGCATTGTAGGTCAACATATAAACTTAAAAGGGTTGTAAACTGAATGGGGCAGAGAGCTGTATTGCTTATATAATTAATGATGAATCCTAAATAAAAAGGTACAATGACTTAGTCTGTAGCAGCGGAAAAATTAGAGATGATCAATCAAAACCTTATGGATATCAGCTTTAGTTGGTTTTACCATTTTCATACATGAACTTCTTGATGTTGTGGTCAATCCAGTTACTAAAGGCAGAGACACGGGTGAAAACTGAGGGTTTCTTGTCTTTGATGCAGCCCTGAGGTCCGAAACTGACAATACCATGCACCTCCCAGGTTTTGCTTGCTGCATCGGCCTTGCAGGCAAAAGGACCGCCAGAGTCACCCTACAAAAGAGCAGGAGAAAGAACTTGTTAAAGATTTATTGCACAAGTAAGAAGATGCATTGGTGACATTTGATTTTGACAGCAACTAAAAATCATCACATTGCCCTAGAAACTGTACGTCAATTTTTATCACAAACCTGACAGAGTTTTCTTGAGGCTAATGTCAGTGTTATATTTAATAAAACTCTAAAAGCCTGCAGTACTTTTCCCACTTCTAAATTTCTAATCTTCCAAGTCCCTGCTTGCATATTGGCTCATTATTGCTAACAAATAAGGCTCCTATGTTTTTGTCCAATTATGCATGCAAACTAGCAGCCATTTGCAATCAAGGCTGAATGATCACAAACAAAGCAGTCTGTTACATAAAAGACGATCCAATCATGAGAGGCCAACACTCTTATATAATAAAACACTTATCCTGTGTAAAATAGGTAGTTTAATAATGTGTGAGAAAGCTTGAAGGGATTGTCATCATCCAAATCCATCCTCTTTCTGTAATAAACGTATTTTGTAACTGTTTTTGCAAAGTGAAATACTTCCTCTTACCTGGCAGGCTGACTTAAGCTCATCTGGAGACTCATAGCCAGCACAGATCATGGAGGGCCTGAGGACGTCCCACCAGTATGCAGGCTTACTGCAGGTTTGGAAGTCAACAATAGGGAGAGCTGCCTGATTTAGCTTCTCAGACACTTTGGGGAACAGGTTACCTAAGAGAGAAATAGAAAGGACTTGATATTTTATAAGGTATAGTAACATAGACACACATTTACACTAAGATAAACCCGTTATCTTTAGTAATCAAGCCGAGGCTACCACAAGTATGAGCTGATTAAACAAAACATGCACATGCCTGATAGCAAGATTTTAGTGGAGCATGTAAAGATGTTGTACTAGTAAACATTCACATGACTGTGAGTTTATTTTCTGTTGTTCATGTTTTTCAAGTTGCATACTTATTATAGACTGAACCTAACACATATGAAACAGTTCAAAATTTCAATTGAGGAACAGGTTCACAATTTTTTATATTTATATTTATATTTATATTTACATTTACATTTACACTTGTTCTTCTTGTGGTAATCATACCTTCGGTTCATACTGACCATTAAGAGATTCCTTCATAATGCACTTACAATGCAAGTGATGGGACTCAAAATCCAAAAGCCTCCTTCGGTGTAAACATTTATTTAAAAGCTTATTTGAAGCTAATATGAAGCTTCAGCTGTCCAATTTAGTCATATCAAATCAACATATTTAAAAGTTACTGCATTCTTAGTGTCTAATTCCCTATTTTGTTAATGAATGAACATGAGGAATGATTACAACAAGAAAAACCTGTCTGTGTTCATATGGGCACCTGACAGACTTAAAAAATTGTAAGCCAGTCCTTTAAAATGAAACAAACAGGAAAACATAAAAAGTACAGAACAAAAGGGGCAACAAAGCTGGAGTCATAATTTTACAAAACAGGGTTATACATGAGATTCACTTTGAGATGCAGCAACCACAGCTACAACTACAGTTACATCTAGTTCCAGTTACATTACAACTGCAGTTCTTTAAAAAAAAAAAAACTGAAATGTGTCATCACTTCTACCTTTCTCATCTCCCCAGCCGGTAACAAAGCAGGGTGTCCCACCAGCCATCTCAGCCCCGGGTTTGGGCAGACAGATGGGGCTGATCTCTCTCGTCATATTGACGGGCTCAGTCAAATGCACCAGGGCTATGTCATTGCTGATGTCATTTTTATCCTGCTCGTAGACGAACCCTTCATGTCGGATGATACCATCAACCTTGTAGCATGCCTCTGCTGAGGGAACATCCATGGAGGAGTTCATGTGGTGCTTCCCCAAACACATGCGCCAGTAGGAGGGTCTATTCAGTGGGCTGATGAAGGAGAAAATTAGAACTTGTTTTACTTGTTTCACTATTGTGCAAGCTGGAAAAATGTGTGTTTCTAATAGCTGCTTATAAAAAACTGTGCGTTTTTAACGATGCATGTAATGCAGGTCATGTCTTACAACATGAAACAGTGAGCAGCAGTTAGGATCCATTCCTCGTTAATCAAAGAACCTCCACAACCGTGCATGTAAGGTATGGGAGACATTGGTGAAGCCTGGGGAAGAAAAAATAAAACACATTTTAACCAAAAAAAGCTCTCCCCTATCACTATTAGTCAGTCAACACACAGAGAAGCTGGAGTTGACCGTACCTGCATGGAGACTTGCCAGGGCCAGGAGTGGGCGACTGCCTCTACTCCATTAACCACCCTCATTGTGGCTGTGCTAGGTGTCACTGCTGGATTTCCACAATTTTCTGGCCAGTCTGGGATGAAAAAATGTACAATTCAAATAAACAAGCTCTAAAGTGCAGTCATTTATCTATTAATTTAACCTGTATTTATACAGATATAGGCCATGGCAAAGTTTAAAAATCAAAAATCGGGTGATCCAGGTTCAGATCCTGTAACAATTTTCATTTGAGAGAAGTGAAACCAGACTGTGAAACTGTGAAGCTCCACATGACAACACAACACATGAGATATAGGGGTGCTATTTGAGTTGGGCTAGACTTGCACTTACTGATAGTGATGTTGTCCCATGGGTTTGGAAGTGGAGGAGGTAAAGTTGGGATAATTCCGGCATCAACGGTCCAGTAACTACGGAAACCCATCTGCTGATTGGCACTATTACTAAGGAAGCGAATGATGACTGTGTTGCTTATGATGTTAATTTTGGGTGGAGGGGCGAAACCACAGAAACGACCTGTATAAAAAACAAAACAAAAATACGAATACTGATAGAAACAGAAAATACTTTAAAAACAACTGATCTCAAAATGGAAATGAGAATTTGTAGTAAAATATTCAACCTAGCGATATCATGCTTTCTCCATTGAAGATCTCCACATAGTCCACGCAGTTTCCTAACATGTTTACAGCTTGCAGCTCAAAGTGAGTGAAGGCCACATGGATACTTTTTGCTGAAGGAACATTGATGCGCCATGTGCACACAGACTCAGCGTTGTAGTCATTGGGCCAGTTAGGAGAGGTGATTTCACCCTGAGAACTGCTGAAATGTCCTCCACAAGGAGCTGTGTGTGTGTGTGTGTGTGTGTGTGTGTGTGTGTGTGTGTGTGTGTGTGTGTGTGTGTGTGTGTGTGTGTGTGTGTGTGTGTGTGTGTGTGTGTGTGTGTGTGTGTGTGTGTGTGTGTGTGTGTGTGTGTGTGGACAAGAGGACAAATGAGAGAAAAGGAAAGGAGAAAACAAAAGAAAAAAACAGACTGTGAGGTTAGATCATGACAGAAGAAACATTTGTCTTGACTGTAGGTTATTCCCTCGGTGTCTTGTCAGGCACACTTTTCTCTTGTCTTACCCTCTGATGGGTCCACTGCTTTCCACGTGGCTTTGAAGCCTGTGTCCACCACCTTGTCGTTGGAGGAGAAGCTGATGTGAAGTGTGTTCCCATCACTCACCAGGTCTTGAGGGGGTAAGAGGCTGCAGTAGGTGCCTGAGGAGAAATGAACATGAAGAGTGAGACTGACTTTTCTGCAGATCTGTGGACCTACTGTCCTAATGATGATTTAAAAAATACATTAACAGCTAGTTATCTGTCCTGTTTTTACATTATGCATGCATAGCTGAACATTTAAGGCGGAGACATGTCAAGTAACACAGCAGTAGGCTCTAAGCGTGTTTTATGGCAATTCATAGTAAAAAAAATGAGAGGAAACAAACACCTATTCTAGTGAGGCAAACATATCAAACATATATATATATATATATGTGTGTGTGTGTGTGTGTGTGTGTGTGTGTGTGTCTTTTTTTTCTTAATGGGTAAACACACACATAACACTAATGCAATATTTTAGTCACATTTTTGGCCAATCATTGACTCTCCCTGTTGATAATTGAGGTGGGTGACTTGTCTAAAAGTGTTGGGGACTTTAATTCCTTACTGTGTAGACGATAGACAGTCTGGGTGTTCAGGCTAAAAAAGGCTTCTGTCTTCACTGTAATATTCATACAAATTGTTTAAATTTGAATTTATATTCATAATATAAAGTTGAAACACTAATTTAGTGAATTCCTTCCCTAATTTTAATATAATATGTTTTCCATTTGACTCAAGTCCTGTACGTTTTTATACTTTGTGCATGTTAGTTCTTTAATATGTGGACATGTTTTTATTTCAGGTCTTCCTTGGATCAGCCTCTCAAGTTGTTTGCCCTAATATACTGTAAATGCCAAGCAGGTGACTTTTGGACTGTATCAATAAGAAGACAGTTCAATGAAATCACAATATGTATAGGTTGAGGTAAATAATGGCATTGGACCTCTAAATGTAAGACATGTTGAGATGCCATTCTCAAATAATATACTGTAATAGATAATAATAGATAGTTATGCTGAAGTCTTTGGGGGTAATCACATCACAGAATGTCTCAGGAAATCCATCATCAGCTGGGAAGATGCAAAAAGCAGATATTTACATACCTAAACTTCCTATATTGTCAGTGAGGCTGACTTTGTCATTCATGCACATCTGACTTTCCTCCAGGGAGAAATTGTGGAAATGGAGATGGACCAGTTTGCCGTCGGCCACCCGGATGTTCCACTGGCAACGGGCTTTGTTGCTGTAGCTGCCAGGGTAACCCATAGAGGACAGAGTGCCATGTGTGTCAGTCAAATCCTTTGGCCCACCACAGCCAGATGCTACACAGAGAGCACAGAGAGTGAAAACCAACACTGCATTCTGACTTTGTACCATATTTAGATTTTGAGCAAAGTGGGTCAGTTTAGACCAGCTGGAATCATACTGTGCTCATTGTAGATGTCTCTGCGGATGACGTTCTTGATCCAGGGGAGGTAGGCAGAGGATCGGGTGAACACGGAGGGCTTCTTATTCATAATACATCCAATAGGACCAAAGCTAGTTATACCATGAACTTCCCATGGACTATCGGGGGCATCCTGGCACACCAGAGGACCACCTGAATCTCCCTGTCACAGTCACGAATCAACATTAAGAACACCATGAGCATGTTGTCAAAAACCTGTTTGTGTATTCCGGTGTGTGCATCTCATTGTTGACATCTATTAGCCAGACACTCTCATAGGTCTTGTTTTACCTGACAGACAGATTTGAGCTCATCAGGCAGGGTATAACCACAGCAGATCATGGAGGTCTTGACCTGAAACCACCAATAATCCATCCTCTTGCAGGTGTCATACGGCACAACAGGCAGGGCCACCTGGTTAAGAGTCTCTGCGACTTTAGCATTCAGTGAATCACCTGATAATCACAGAAAACAATTTAAATGGTTACAAAAACATTCAACTTGTCACAGGTGGGGGCATAAAAACAAGAAGTATTTGCACATTTAATCCAGCAGAGGGCATGCAAACTATGTAACAATGAATGTTTAACAGCATAAACATTTTATGAGGACTGATTGTCTCTCTTTAAGAATCAGTTTTAAAGAACTGAGGCTCAGAAACAGCACCTGTTTCATCTCCCCAGCCGGTAGCATAGCACTTTTTGTCCCCAGGTAGCATTTCCTCCTCAGAGGGAAGGCAGGCGTAAGAGATCTGATCACTGGATGTCACCTCGCCATCCAGCCTGATTAGGGCAATGTCAAACTCCACCGTGGGCACCGTGGGATACTTGAAACCCTCATGGCGATAGATACCAGACACACTGAAGCAGCGTTCACTCGGCTCTGTGTAGGTCAGGTTGTGTTTGCCGAGGCACATGCGCCAGCGTTGCAGCTCATCAGCGTAGCTGGGTAGGAAATCAACAGATTCATAAGTAATAAAACTTTGACTCTTTGACTTTATTGTCTTGCAATAATAATACATAAAAAAAACCTTTAGTTTACAATACAGCTTTGTCACTGTCACTGCTCAATATAAGCTGACAGGATACTGGAGAATTTGTTTCCAATGTGGGAATTTATTTTTACTGTGCACACCACACCTCTGTGACATATAACCTTATATACATCCTTCTCAGGCTCACAGCAGAAAATATATAGTATTCAGGCTCCACAGTGCACCAGCATCTCTGCAAAAGGCACTGTCGACCATTAGCCAAGGCGGCGAGGCGTCTCTAAGAAGACATTGCTCTGACACTGTAATAAGCCCGAGGTAAAAAGCACAAGCCACAGAAACCAATAACTGCCTTTTGAGATTACACAAATGGGCCTCCAGGAAGTTTGATAAAAACTTCCTGTAACATTAAAAGGCAAGGCAAGTTTATTTATAGACATTTCAGCAACAAGGCAATTCAGAGTGCTTTACATGAAACGTTAAAAGCATCCAGACAGAGTGCAAAAGAAATGAAAAAGACATTAAAATACAATTAAGACAGTAATTAAAGAGTTAAGAGAATAGAAAACAAAAATAAGCTAAAATAGAATAAAAGCAGTTAAAAAAATACAAGAATAAAAGTTATTGTGCAGTGTAAATGTAATAATTATTTGATTTAATCAAAGGCAGCAGCAAACAGAAAAGTTTTCAGCCTTGATTTTAAAAGAACTGAGAGCTGCAGCAGACCTTCAGTTTTCAGGGAGTTTGTTCCTGATATGTGGAGCATGAAACCACAGAGGACTGAACTATCTCCAGTTTTGACTGGAAATGAATGATGTCATGAGGCATGTTCCTTTTGATCATGTCTAAACTAATTTTACATAAGATTATGAAACAGAGCTCTGGAGCTGCAAGGAATAGTCAAATCGTCAATTGACAGATCTAACTAATCTACAACCTTTTTTTAATCGAGTTGTTTCATAAACGTTTGACTCACTTTTTAAAGAAAAACGCCAAACATTTGTTGGTAGTAGCTTCTTATATATGAAGATTTTTAACTTTTATGTGTCCTACATGATAAACTGAATATCTTGGAATATTTTAGACATTTATTAGACAAAACAAGACATTTAAAGACTTTCTCTTTGGGCTTTAAGAAATTATAACAGGCATTTTTAAAAAACATTTTTGACCTTACAGGCAAAGTGATAAAAAACCAGTGGATGAATCGATAATGAAACTAGGTTAGTCACAGCCCTACAGAACACTCACTTTATGAAGCAGTGGGCAGCTGTAAGTACCCAGTTTTTATGAATAAGTGTACCACCGCAGGTATGGAAAAATGTTGGTTCTGGGCGACTGGCTGGCCAGACCTGAAACAAATGCAAGAAAGCAGGGAATAAAAGCAGAAAAGAAAGTCATTACAGATACAGCGTACTGGTCATTACAGATGATATACGTTCATACACAATTGGCTAATGTGAGTTTACTTTTAAGTTTAGATTAAAGACAATGCCTTTATATATGAGATGAAAACAATAAGGAGGAGGATGGGACAAATGACCCTTTAATACCAGATTATCAACTATAACTCTGCAAGTTTCATTTTATCTGAATTTGTCCCTTGAATCCCATTCCTTATAATATTTGCTTTTATTTAAATGTTTCTTTCCTTTTGAAATCACAGCAAGTTCTCATGAAATTTGTTTTATCTTCATGTGAATTCCCAGTGTTCATTAGAGGAGTATCTCACCTGCATGGACACTTGCCAGGGCCAGGAGTGTGGTTTAGCTGGCTCTCCATTCACAATGCGTGACACAACAGTAGGAGGAATGGCTGGTTTCCCACATGGACTGGGCCAGTCTAGAAAATCAAAGGAAACCACTTTAATCTATCATGTGTGCGGTTTTCTGTGCTTATGTGAACTTGTTTGTGGTTTGTGTGTGTATAAACAAAGCCTGAATATACAGTACATGTCTGCAGCTAACAGATAAGCCTGCATGTTGGAGGGAAGTGGCTTTCGATCACTGGCTCTGGCACTCTGATGCATGTTTTTAAAATAATTTTCCAATCTCACCAAGTTGACAATGCTGGCTATAGTGAACTGTGTCTCTCTCTTTTTGGCTTTCTCTAATCTGCTAGTTTGCAGTCATGTATTCAATATCTTCGTGCTCTTGCTGAAAACAAAAAAGAAGTCCTGAACCGGATTTGAGGAATCATAACTTGCAGGCCAAACTCAACATCACAACAACAGCACATATAAAGATGTTAATGTCCTTCAGTCATCCAAAGAGCTGGCATTAAACTGTCTCTCGTATCCAATATTTTCTCCTTTCATCTCTTTTCATTCCTCTCAATCTGTCTTTCCTTCCTTCGTCTAAACACATAGGGCACTTCTGGTCTGAGTCTAGGTGTGTGTGTGTGTGTGTGGGGGGGGGGGGGGGCGGCACAGTCCATCTATATAACTCTATTTCAGCAATTGGCTTGGCATGGGCCTGGGCCACCTGGGGCTCATCGATGGGTGAAGAATGGGGATTGGGTGACAGCCAGCTTGGAAGGAGAGCGAAGCACTAGGCCACTTCACATTGTGTTCTCAGCACACCAAATCTCCTTGCTTTACTGCACATCTGGGTGCAGCAAAGAGAAGATAGGCAAGGGGTGTGTGAAGAAGGGGTTAGGATGGGAGGAATCAGGTGAATATAGTGCAGGTCTCTGTACAGCTTCCAAGGAGCAGTTTTGAAACTAAATGTTGGTCAGTATGATCAGTGATAGGAAAATACTGCTCTACTAACCTGAAGACAGTGTACAATATGACATGGTTTCAACGTGTAAATAAAAAAACCTAGAATATCAAATGTAAAGCCTACATCATCATAATTTTTAAACTATTCATAGGTTTCAGTCCAGCTTAGGATCCTCATTTCCTGTCATTTTTGTAGTGACAACTCAGTAATAAAGGAATAAAATGTTCAAAAATATGTAAAAAGAAAACAGTGAAACATACCCATTACACTTTCCTAGAGGCTAATAGCATGTCTCCAAATTCCTTGTTTTGTCCAACCAACCTACCTACTTTCAGTGATTACGTAACAAAGAAAATAAGCAAATCCTCAAATTTAAGAGGCTGAAACCAGCATAGTTTGTTTTGTGTTTTCACCCAAAACCTATATTGAATTCATTAATTAAATGAACAAAGTTGTTACTCCAAATATGTTAGCAATTGCATATTTACACATCCAGTTAGAATGGACCAACATTAGCTTGGATTATTTTCCTGTCAATGTGACAAAGTCCAATATTCATTCTTTAGTTCTGTTTTAGTAACAACCAAATGCTAACTTGTTGTTTGGTGTCAGGCAGGTAGTGTACAGTGGGTTTATCAGAGCTTTTGCACTGAAAACAGCTGCCTGCTGCTGCTAGAAATGACGCTGATGAGAAAGAGGGAGAGCTAGTTTGGCCATATGACCAAAACAATGCAATAAAACAGGCTAAAAGGCTCTGGAGAGCTGAGGTGAACTGCATGATTAGTGGGTTCATCACTACGAGCAGTTCCCTTTCATATTACACCATCATCATTTTATCCATTGTTAATATGACAAATAGTGACTAGTGCAACTTTAAATGTACTTGAAGTGAATGTAAATGTTGTGTAATGCCAATGTAAGCAAAATGTGTTTAGCTGAGACAGATACTCCACCTATGGGGATTTCGTCCCAAGGGTTGGCCAGAGTAGGCGGTTCTGTAGGAGAAGGCAGGCTGGGGTTTGTGGTCCAGTAGGCCCTGAAGCCTTTGGCTTCAGTAAACAAGTCTGAATGGAAGCGGATCAGCAGCCTGTTGCCTTTTGTCTGGATGATACTAGGCAGCTTAGTCCCACAAAATGGACCTAAAATCAATTAAAAGAGAAAATTGTTTATAATAAATTAAGTGTTAGAGAAGGTATACAGTACTTTTAACAGTGTAGAGACATTGTTTTATTAACTAAAATGCACCATAGACTCATTTTTGTCTTTTATGGGAGAACATTAGGTATTTAGGGGGAAATAGCAGGTCAGCACTGTGTTTCACATTTTTCTGGACATACATCTGTAATAAACTGTGTTTTGGTGTATAAGGACTGAGATTATTATGATGGAAGTATATGATGGGCATTCCCATGTTCAGTTATGTATGGGCAGAAATATGTGTCACTAGAAACGGAAATTGAATCATTTATATTTGAATTTGAATCGCTTAACTTGAATAACTGAATCTGTAAGTTGAAACTGAATAGTTTGGGACTGAACTCCAATGAACTTGAAACTGAATGTAATATTATTTAGTTGCTCTATAACTGTATTGATCCTCACTGAAAGTTAAATTCTCCATAAAAGTCCACATTCAGTACCAGGTTAGGTTGTCTATTTTAATCATACCAGTACCCTCCTTAGATTTAAAACTCAGTGCGTTACAGCCTCTAAAAGACAATAACGTCAGGTGTCTGATGATTAATTAAAATTAAAATGTCAATTTGTGGCAGAGTCTTACAATTGAATTGACCATCATGAAATATACCATCAGTTTTAGGACCAACAGTTTAGGAACCAACTTACCATGCTTTTGAATCAGATTATTAGACAAACTATTGATGTCGTAGACCACTATGTTATCGTAGCATTTGGACGTCAAGAAATCTTTGCCTTCTAGATCAAAGTGGGTGAAGTTCAGTGTGATTTTTTTCCCAACAGGCAGCAGGATGTTCCACATGCACTCAGCGTTAGCCTTGTAGTTCATAGGCCAGTTCTGAGACTTGATAACGCCTGTTTCCTGTTTGGAATAACCTCCACAGCCCTGGATTTCTGAGACACAAAGAGGGAAAGACAGTGTATGAGATTCTTGTATGAGAACAGAGTAAATATAAAATCATCATAACAAAATATGAACATGGACTCATAATAAAGAAGTTTGATCTGTAGGCTTACTTTTGTATCTTATATCCTTATTTGAGTAAAATTCAATTTTATTTATCTATTTCACTTTAATACACAAATACATTTAGCTGATAATCATTAGGTATTTATATTTACATAAAATATACAGGACTATGTTGTAATGAAGTACTTCTGTGTGCAGGATTTAGTGGCATCTAGCGGAGAGGTTGCAGATTGCAACTAACTGAGTACCCCTCCCATTCCACCTCCAAGTGTGTAGGAGAATCTATGGTGGCATGAAACTCGCAAAAAAATCCAAGAGACCCTTTCTAGAGCCAGTATTTGGTTCTGGGTTACGGTACCTGCTCCCTATGTAGATAATATAAAGGACTCATTTTTATACATTTTCATGGGATTATACACTAATTTAAACATACTTATATTCAATTTCTAATAAGTCAGTTCTACTAGATGCCACTAAATTCTACACATTGCACCTTTAAGTACTTCCTCCACTGCACGTGGGGTCACAAGTGATTTTTTTGCCTAATAATCATGATAAAGAAAAAGATAAAGGGGCTTTATCTTGTTTTATGCTTCACTGTACTCTGACCTGTGCTTTGAGTTCACACCGCTTATGCAATTACTTTGCTGTTTTTATAAATATGTGACAGAGGGGTGCAATGTTTTATTGTTAGCCCTAATGAAGTGCTGAGCTGCAGCAGCGATGACTGCCTCAGGTATGAGTGTGTCCCTGTGTGTGTGTGTGTGTGTGTGTGTGTTTGTCTGTGTGTGTGTGTGTGTGTGTTGTGTGCGAGTGCAAATGCGTATTGGTGTGTGTGTGTATTAGTCCTCAGTACCTGCAACATCCTCAGGATACACAGCCTCCCACTTAGCAGAGAATCCTCGGTCTGTGAGGCGACTGTCAGACTGGAAGGTGACAGACATTGTGTCACCGGCACTGACCACCACTGGAGGAAGGATGTAGCCACAGTGTGTGCCTGAAAATGAGGGAGAGGAAGGACAGCGGAGGTAAAAGATGTAGGGAAATGGAGAGAGCAGAGTGAGTGATGAGGGTAAGCTTCAAAGGATGCAACTAAACATTAAGAGCTGGGGAGGGTAAATAAGCACTTTATACACTATACTATATAAGTGTGTGTGTTATTATGAGGCTGAGTGTGTCACGCGGTCAGTGGTTGATGGATGTGGATCCAAAAAAGGACGACTTTATTCTATTGTACATCAGCTACTTATAAATTCAAATAAACAAACTCAGTTACCAAATTAAATCTGTACCTACCTAATCAGAGCAAATGAACACAAAAGACTGCATTAACTAGTAATGATAACTAACATGAGCACAGATATAATGTGATGCCAGATGCTGCTGCTCATTAGTGCAATAGGTTAAGCAGCTAAATCAGCTTCTAATGAAAAAATATTTCTGGGTGACGGAGGTAACGTTTTAGCAATCAGGAGCATTCATCATGTGATTCTGCAGGTGTAAGCAGGCTGTAAATTAAGACTGTAAACAGAAATAGATCACATAGTTTGACATTAATGATTGGTGCGTATTCTCCTACGTTTTCATTTAGGAATACATATATATACAATGCAAAAACGGATGAAAAAAATTTCCTGTAAAATAAAAGCAATAAACTAATTCCTGTGCATTAAATCACACAAAACTCCTCACACATAGTATAAAACTAAACCTATAATGACTCTTTTTGTTCATTTTTAATCACTATTTACTCCTAACCGTTAATTTGGACAGCACTTTTTTGTTTTGTAAAATGATAGTATGTAATCATGATCATTGAAAGCCAATAAACGATAATATTGAATTATTGCGCAGGCCTACACTTCTCACACAATAGAGATTTCTATTTTGCTTCAATAGTTTTAGATCTGCAGGAGGGCAGAAAGAAAAACTCAGCCCTGCTATACTGGCTTATCAAATGTATATGCTAATGTTAACAAACTTAAATATACAGTAAACACAGAGTGATGCTAGAGACCTTTTAACCACCAGAATGTGTGTCCAATATTGTGAATATTATGTTTGAACATTCACCATATTAACCAGTAAACCAAAAACATAAGCTGAGAGTTTAAATGATTCAGAAACCTGCAGACTAGTGAGTTGATTCTCAGTGGGATCGGGAGTACCAGCATTACAGCTCATTCCCATTATAGGAAGTCGTTTCATTTGGATTAAAAATATATACTGTTGCTTAAAGTGAGGCGATGTAACTTTTATAAACAACTACAAAGTCGAACAGTAGCACAAGCACAGAGAAGGATCATAAAGTTAGTAAAATGACAACAATTTGCTGATACACTTATAATTTGTTAGGATTCTTATATTATGATGTGCTTTTCAAGCTGCTTCAGTTTTTGTTTCCTATCGCACTGCCAAATGTTATGTTGTGTATGAGAAATTCAAATTAATAAATCACAAACAAAAAAGTTAGTAAACTGACTCCTTAATATCAGTTACACAGAAATATCTACAGCTACTGGTCATACCAAGTTAGGTTCTAGCAGCCAAACCCCTAGAGCATTGAATTAATTACTGTATATTTTATTGCTCAGGAATTTTGAAGAGGACATATTATGCTTTTTGTGATTTTCTGGTCAAAGTTTCAAGTCCAAGTTTCAAAACTTGAGGTTAACATATGTAGAAATGCTCCCTGCAAGTCAAACGCTCAGACGTCAACCTGCCCTAAACACTCATGATTGAACAACTTTTTTCTGTCAGTTGAGCATTTTCTTAAATGAACACACCACATAGACAGTATGTTTGTCTGTATCTATGTATGTGATTTTATATGTATATTGTATGTATTCATGATGTTTCTTTTTTTTAATTGAATACTAAAGTTTGTTTATGTAGCTTCCTGAGCCGCTTGAAGTCTGCAGAGGGGCAACTTCCAAGAACTGGCCAATCATACAAGAGACAGGAACAGCCTACTTCAGAGGCTGAACCGACATGCTGCATAAAGCTCAGTATTAGTTAAGAAAAAATTTTTTTGAATGGCAAATCATGCAGAGATGTTACCATAAAAGCCTCAAATTAAAAATATAAACCTCTAAATGTGCACAATATGTCCCCCCTTAATTCATAAATGGAAGAATGTATTACATCTTCTTTTCTAAGTTACATAGTCTCACGTTATGGATCTTTGAAGCTTTTTGCAACATCTTGAGACCTTTGCTTGCTCTCAAACTAACAAGACACAACACTAAAACACTCTCATCACCTATGTGTGTGTGTTTCACAGAGAGTGTGTGCTTGCACCTCAGTGCTTTAGTCCTTGAGAAGTCAGCAATAGATGAAGCTGTATCAGCCTCACTGCCGACGTAATTTATAGTTTAATGGGCACTTTGCAAGGAAGATCCTAATCAACAGTTTTACAGCAGGGGACAGATATTGAGCTATACTACTGTACCAGAGCTGTTATCCTAGCAAAGTGCACCAAACACAAGCCAAAGTCCTCATATTTAATGACACAGTGAATTCTTAGCTGGGTTGCTTATTCCACAGTGGCTGCTAGTCTGGCTACACAAAGACAGAAATGGCTGATAAAGCAAAAGCAGAAAAGATTATCTAAGATTATTTCAGATGCATTTGGGGACTTAAAACAGTAAGTAAAAGGCACACAAATATACAGAATGTCAAATGAGGAAAACATAAATTGTAGAATTTTTTTTTTTAATTAAAAAAACACACCTAGTGTGCTGTAATCATCTGAGATGATCAGTTTGTCCTCCTTGCATTGTCCAGTCTCTCCTGTGATGGCCAAGTCGGTGATGTGCAGTTTAACCCTGAATCCTCTGGGCACAGATATCTTCCAGGAACTTTTCAGATGAGAAGGATATGAATTTGGGAAACCTTCAGACTGGATCACTCCTTTACGCCCACTGAGGATCACTGTACCACCACCTCCTGCCCAATAACAGTGCAGGAAGTAATGTTAGAAAACAATATTTCATCATATTTACACTTTATTATAGGGATTGTCTTAAGAAGAAGGGAAACTGGATCAAATACTGGGGTTTCTGTGCATTCTAAGATCCATTTAATTAAGTTTATTCTTTTTCTTTTTCATCAGTTGATGAGAACCAGCTTACTTTGATACAAAACTGCCTAATGAACCAGTTCATTCCAGTACCTTAATTGGCCACTGGAGAGAACCGCTCTGTCTACCAATAGCTTTAATACAGTGATGAATAGATAAACCTCATGGGGGAGCTCCCCACTCCTACGCAGAGAGCAACTTCCATCAATCCTTATCTGGAAGCTGTCACCTGATCAAAGCAAGGAAACTGCAGACGAAGCAGGACAGCAAGGAGCTCTCACTGGCCAGGAACCTCAAAGATCATGATATTATAGTTTATTGCACATCATTATTAACTTTCAGGAGGTAAATTATTACAGTTTGGAAGGATAACCCTGATAAAACTGTCCTGAAGCCAGCTAAAAAAATCAATTGTGATGGCCAATGTTCTTGGGAAGCTGGTTGAGTAGCATCGACATTGATGCTGTTATCTGTTGGTGAGGCAATCAGATATATTTTATGTTGTATGTTTCAACTAAAATCAAAATGGAGACATGCAGAGAATGGTGCCTTTGCTCAAAATCCAATTGAACCAGGGGATTCAGGGGATTTATTAGTATTTTGTAAATATGGATCCCAGTTTACAGTTTTGATTAAGAGCTTAGGGCTTGGAAGGATTGCTTACCAGAAGATGTGGTAGGTGGAAGGGTTTGTGTGGTGGTGGGTCTGGATGTGGTGGTGGTAACAATAACAGGTGGAAGGCTGGACTTTGTGTAGGTTGCTCTGAATCCTTTAGAAGTCAAACTGTTGTCCGTTTTGAAGCGGACCAGCATCGTGTTGGAGCTGGACTCCACTGGCTTTGGCATTGTCCCACCACAGAATTTACCTTTAATGGATAATATGTCAGTGTTAAAAAAAGTGTCAACATCCTCATATTTCAGTTTTTAGACAACTGAAAGGGAGCAGTGCATCAGCTGTCCCCCTGTACTACTATAAATATAAATAAATATAATGAAGTTTATGCAGACTTGAGAACATTTGCTCATTGTGCAACTTCTCAAACATTTACTTTTATTCATTGGCTCGTGTAGTTGACATTGTTAATGCTGAACAAAGCCTACAGTCTATTCTGATATTCCAACATTTCCTATTGCCTTGTAATAGCACATTGAGCTTTGAAATAAACTGCACTGATGTCTGAAAATGTTGTGGTGTGTTTTAAAATCCCCTTTTATCATCATCTTGTATCCCTCACTGCGTACTGGAAACATGTCATGCTCACCCAATAGAGAAGAGCCAGCCTTGTAGCCATCATACACCTGTATAAAGTCTCCACACACCTCAGGCACCAGGTCAAAGAAGGTGAATGTCAGTCGAACCCTCTCGCCTTCAGGCACAGTGATTCTCCACTGATCCAACAAACAAAAACATACACACATCAATCATTTTAAACAACATAAATTACGCAAATGGCTTCACCCACCATGGGTTTATATCAGATGATTCTTTAATCAATCCAATGATTGATGAATCACTTATGTATCTGCATCACTCCTCTTGTTTTCCTGCCTCTAGTTTCAAGGTTTTAACATGGCCTGCATTTTGACAAACTGTTACTCATAAATCATTTTATCACTGACTCTGATCTTGTTTGGATAGACGTTGACCCATCAAGCTAAAGCAAGATTAAATCATGATGACAGCGAAACATCGCCACATGACTCCACGTCCAGACACAGCATAGAAACTCTATCATCAAAACTTACTCTGATTTAATTAGAGATATAAATCACTGATCAAGACTATAAATTATATCAACATGAAGTCCATAGCTAATGGATTTACTTTTAGATGCTAATCTAAGATCTAAACTAGTTGAGAACTATATGCTAATCAATACTAAAGCACTGTATAAACATAATATGTTTTTGTGTTTTCATAGAAGGCACACAATATTCTTGACACCTTTTAAGTATTGAGTTGCATTTAATTTGTACAATTAACAACTCAATTCTCTGGGAATTAAACTTGTATTTAAACTCACAGTCTAATTTATCTATTCCACTATCTAAACGGATCCACTTTTAACAACCTACATTAACACAAATATCGCAGAATGGGAAGGCTTGTTGCATTATTCTAAGATGATTGCTTACACTGCTAGACTTTTAGCCACATCATTTATGGCTTAAATTAGCTCTTTCAGTTGAAAACAGAAATGTACAGCTGAATTGTATCTATGCCAAAATTAGATTTTAATTTAGTTGTAACAACCAACAATGGTGGCTTTGCTACAATACAAATAAGATCAAATGTGTTTATTAGTGAGGTTTAGAGATACGGATAGGCATATGTTTTATCTTTAGAGAGAGCCAAGCTAGCTGTTTCCCCGTGCTTACCATATTTATGCCTAGCTAGGCTAATAACCTTCAGGATGTTGCTCAATGGTGACAATCTTGCCATTTTTACTTCCTAAAATGATTTTTTTCCAGAAACCGATTTTTTGGCCACTTGGGGGAAGGAAAAACAACTGTTAACATACTATTGACATCAGTTGCTCACTTAGCAAACATTTGCTGCTTTATACATTCAGCCGATATGGAGCAACATTATCGCTGGATGTTTCTGATATCAGTGACCTGATATATGTAAATCCAATATTCACTGTCCTTTTAGCTCTGTTGTTGGAGTCTGACGGAAATATATGACATTGGCAACTAAATGCTCGATTACATTCACCAGCTAGTTGCTAACTTTGTTTGCTGTTTGGTGCTGCATAGGTTGCGTACGGTAGGTTTATCAGAGAATTTTTACTGAAAACAGTGGCCAACTGTGTCTGTCTCACGCTAATGAGAACAAATGGCTGCATTTACATAGTACTTTTATCCAAAGTGCCTTACAATGTTTCTGCCGCTCATTCAGCCATAGTAAGTAATCTGGGGTTCAGTTTTTTGCACAAGGACACTTTGACATATGGTCAAGAGGAGTCGGGGATCAAACCACTGACCTTCTAATTAGAGGATGACCCTCTTCACATCCTGAGCCAAAGCCTTCCCACGAGAATAGTGAGAATATATTAATTATACTGATATTAATATTGATATTAAAAAATGCTCCGTAGAGCTGAGGGAAACCACAGAGATGGTTTATAATTCTCTGTGGATCACTTCAAGTGTCACTCTCATTTACAACATGATCCATATATAGCAGCTTTAAAGATAAAAAAGACAGATAAATATTCAGTTTACAATGCTGAGTTGAATACTCCGGTAGAATGCACACTGTGCAGTACATTTTACAAACTTGCATCTTCAGATAAAGGTCAGCAGTGCATGTTACCATGAAGCTGTCACATTCAAGCTTTTATTGTGTGTCGTTGGTCATGTGCATGGCAGTACCTGATATAATGCTGCGTTCACATAATTCTGCTCAGGGAAGCCGGGGGTCAACAGATCCCCTTGGTCACCTTGGAGAAAGCCACCAGCTCCGGCTATTTCTGGCAGCAGGGATGGAGGGCACTTCAGCTTCAAACACACACCCCAAGGGTACCCGCAATACAACCCCCCTCTCCCTCCCCATTTTCATTTCCCCACCCCTTTTCATCCACCACCCATATACCTACAACATTCTGCTTTAAGGTCAATCAAATACTGTAAGGCAGTCAACCACAATTTTCTTGCTAAAATGTATTTTTACTCATCCTCTTACCTGCTGTGAGTTCTGGAGACACAGCTTTGTAATGAGCCTTAAATCCTTGGTCTGTTTTTCTGTCATTGGTGTCAAAAAAGACAGTCAGGCGGTTTGTCATCGACACCACCGGCTTTGGTTTGTCGTAGCCACAGTATTTCCCTACAAATAACACATGAATTATATAGAAAAATATAGCTCAAGGTTATACAGAGTCACACAATGTGGATAATTTGTTTATAAATAACTAAGTGCAGTCATTAATATATTATTTTTTATATATAGAACACAACATGGAGGGGTGCGTGATAGAAAATTATTCCAAATGAACAGAAATCAAAGATGTTTATTAAGTAAACTCTGCAGTCTGGTTGAAAAACTACAGTTGTATTGTGTTACTGTGATTAAAGCAGTGTGCAGTGGACCAGCAGGACTCTGTCGGTCACAAGTCTGCCCATGGATGGATGGGCTTATTTGGGCATGACATCAAAGCTCAATCCCCTTAGTTTTGGACGGGCAGATAGCACTGCAGGCTGATGTATTTATATACAGTGAGTGTGTGTATGAATGATTATGAATATCAATCTAGCACCATATTTTAAAAAAATGTTTCCCCCCTTTCACAAATATGTTGGAATTAATGTAAGATTTTTACCAATGATTCCCAGTGAATCTTGTAGTGTGATGGAGTCTGCAGAGCAGATGTGACTGTCCTCTAAAGCAAACTCCTCAAACCACAGATGGATCACCTGCAAGAGAAACATGCAGAGGTGTTTCATCTTTCTTTTTTAAAACAAAGAAGTTGATAAGTGAGATGGGCCACTGACAGGGAGAGGCAATTGTGCTCAGTGTGAAATGTGAGTATGTGCATGTGTCTCTGCATGCACGCCCCTTTCTATGCATGTTTATGTGTGTTTGAAGACAGCAACAGGAAGAGACAGATATGCAGAGGGATGGAGAAAAGCAGCCACTGCAGGCAGGAAGGCAGTAAGACAGGCATGCTACAACAGAGAGAAGAATCAAGGATTTAGTTTGGGTTTTTTTTCTCTCCTGTGGGTGGAGAGAAGAGCTGAGGAGAATGAAGGAGACAAGGCAGCCATCTGTCTGCGAGGCTGCCACTGCATCTCTCCCAGCTGTCCTACACTGCTTTGGCCTCACATAAGACACTTTCCCCAACAGCAAGTTGACAAACTCTACTAGTGATTTGGCTCCGGACAGAAACACTCTAAAGGACCCTGTCGGAAATAGAAACAAGGGTAAAATTGATTAAATCTGCATCCTTTGTTGAGGATGGGTGTGTTGGAGGAGCTATATTTCAAATGACTGTCTCTTCTATTGTTAGTCAATTAAACAGTTTTTTATTTTTTAAGAATACATTTATTTCTGACCTTCACAACACTGTGTTTGTACTACATATAAAAACTCAAGAATTGTACTGCACTAGTTGCATGATCTATAAACTGAGATAAAGATAGAAATGAAAAACATTAACAGCAAACAACAATAATGTTGTCGTTATGACACATTGTTCCAGTCAACTGACAAACTTACTCACTCATCGGTTTGCTCCAATAAGTTAGTTGGCATAGCATTCAAATATGTTATTTTGTACTTAAATGCTTTTCAACATTTTTGTTGCGTAGGATTTGAAGCATGTTTCCCTTAAGTCAGTTTATCAATCTTTTTGATCAAAGATTGAGAAGCAGTTTAAAAAGAGAACAGTAAAAAAAAAAATCAGTGGAAAGTAGCTTAAGCCTGCTTCAAGACTTGCTAAATGATGCCATGCGCTAATTTATGTGTCATTTATGTCATGACATAATACATAAGATTTAAAAAATTAAAGTCCATGTCCATGTCACCTTGTCAGGTTTCACGGTGATGTGCCAGGCGCAGCTCTTCCCGTTGGCGTAGCTATTAGGGTAGTTAAAGCTGGTGAAGGTGCCTGACTCTCCGGTGAGCTCCTGAGGTCCATTACAGCCTGAGTCTAGCCCTGGAAATGTATGACAAAAGGAAACACTTGTTACTGAGTCTTTTTGGAAATAATAGCCACATAAAACCCATTTGCTTAGTTTTTTTTAGTTCTGACACAAAGGTCTCGTGTGGGTGTTACAGGGTGCTAACTTTAAATTCCAAAGCGACAGGTCAGTGATCTAGAAGTGCAACAAATTGTAAAACATATTTTTCCTGGCAATCCACATACAGGGTAAGAATCTTGTGGATTTTTTCTCAGGGTATTATTAATAATTATAAATAACAATATAATGTAGCTTTGTGGCCACTGAATAGTTTATTTTGACCTTAATCGGCCATCCTGTGTCTGGTCCCATGGTCCCATATAGTCATGCTTTCCTGTCAAATAGTCAGTTATCTTTAGCTTTATTGATTAAGGCCAAAACAAATGTAACATTATCACGTACAAATGTGATGTCATTGCAACACTTTCTTTAAATTTGTATATTCACCAGCCAACCTGTATTATTTAAAGGTTATCTATAGTTATAAGAAACAGTTCAATGGACCACTTCTCACAGACTGCACCCAAAGAAAATATTGGAGCTCACAATTCACTCAAGCAGTCTCATGTGTTTTCAGTTTCAGGTGCAAACGTGTCATCAGAGACAAACTCATTCAAAAAGGGAGGTGAATGAGTGGTGTCAATATCATTCATTACCCCCCATCCTTAATAACCAATGAGACACTGTTCTGCGTATGGAGGAGGGTATTTAACTTTTTCAGACAATGTGACCCTTTCACTCTGATGAAGATGCAGAGAGCAACGAAATGTCAGCATTTTTCATCTGGATAAAATGCTTAAGTGAATTGTGTGCTTCCATAACTTCTTTGGGTGCAGTCATTGAGAAGTGGCCCATTGAACTGTTTCTCTTAATTTGTCCTATTCTGAGAGCACCACCCTCCACCTGAAACACAAGAGATTCCCTTTACTCTGTTATTTATAATTACTATTTGCCAAAGAAACATTAGGATTAGGGATAGAATTGCAAGTTGCAAGTTGGTGAGCAAAATTAATTGAAGTCTGCTACTTGTTGCACTTCCAAATCACTGACCTGTCCCTCCTGAGGTAATTAGCCAATGGGGACGCAGCCCTGTTACAACTGTTCACATGAGAGTTTTGTGTGTCAGAGCTGAAAAACTAAGCAGCGAACTGAAAAAAGTGACCACAAAAGTGAAAGAAAAGTGAAAATATTGTAATCAAATATTGCACTCTTGTATAGTGTTAATGTAAATTTGCCCTTTGAGGTTATTATTTGACTTTTGGCAAACTTAATCATATACTAAATGTTTTTGTACATAATTTTTAGGAAACTCAAAACCGATTTACTGTAAGCTATTAAGTGTTGTTTACTCAGTACACATCAAAAGGATCATATAATTTCTGTTTTTACTGCCTCCAACAGACACATCAGCTGCACAGAATTTGAGATGTTTTTATTAAATTTCTTATTATGTACAAATAACGAGACTGAAGGTTAAGAGGGAAAATGTGTACTATGAATTTCCAATGATTAAAAAACACCTTCTAGCTGCAGTGCTGGATTCAAATCAATTGAGAAGCCTTGGTAACAGCATTGATTATACAGTATGTCATCATCTGCTGCAGCAGCACGCTTTCCCCCGTGGCTGTAGGAGCTTCTGTTAGGAGTCTGGAGCACAGCTGTGTTTAACAGCACAAAACTAGGAATATATTGTGTCATTTAGGCTGAGCATTACTGTCAACATAATCACATTGTTCTAATGTTATGTAAGACAAACCCTCTAATTTTGTGGGCAATGACCCTTTTAATGCATTTCATAAAGATGGATAGCTTTTTCGCACTTGTTACCATGATGGAGATCCCACAGTGAAACTGTGTGTAATATAGTGTGTGTGATATGTAATAAGTGGCACTAACAGTCCTTACTCTTCAGAGCACGTCTTATCTACCAATACATTTGTCACAAGGACATTTATTCAGATGTTCAGAAGACTCTGATGACTTGTAATGTTAAAAGCAAATTGGCTCATCTGATATTCATTTCACCACTTTGCTCCTCTCATGCAAACACCAAACAATTCACCCACATCAATTTCCAAGATTGAGGAAGTCATGTTTTCTCCTGCATAAGGCCAAAGTAAATAATGGGCTTCCTAAATGACAAATGGCACATGGGCAAGAGATGAAGGAGAAGCAGAGGAGGACCTTGGTGTTTTATATTAAATAGTGCAGGTGTGGTACATGTAGGGCCATTTCTCTCAGGGAGATTGATGATACATTATTACTATAAAATGAAAGTGACATTTTGCTAACAGGAACCAGGCATAAATGTAACAATGTAAATGTATTAAAGTACTTCTAGCTTTTGGTTGTCCTCCCTTACATGTTGTGGATTTTAATTTTCTCACGATCAAAAAGGAGAATGTGAAGATACATCTGAGAAAAATGCCAATAATGGATTTGTTTGTCCAAGGTGTTTGCATGGTTTGTTTTTTTCCCCAAGAGCCAGGCTCCAGACTCTCCTCAGACTCCAGACAATCAGAGATCTCCACCTACCAAAGTCTTGGGATTTCTAAATGCAACCTATGTCCCTTAAATGTTGTCAAGGACACATCTTATCTTACTTTGGTTTGTATCTACAGTGCAGGTTTTTATTTTTTTTATTTTTTTAAACTCTCTATTTTAACCCAGTTTTAACAACAAAACCTGGGATATTGTCCTCAGTCTCTATGATGACTCAGACTGACATGGTAAGTAGGCACAATCCTAACTCATATCTCTTATTTAGATCACGAGAAGTTTGTGTGTTTAATATTGATTTTTAGTCAAGACATTTTTCAAGTTCAAGGGCATATTTTACAAAAATACAGACTTTTAGTTTTAAGTGAAATACTTTTGTCCCACTAAAATCACAATTTCATGACTATTAGTTCTCTATAAATTGATTATAAATGCATACAATTCTTGGCAGCATTATACAGAAGAGTATTAGGGCAACTGAAAAAACTACATGCTTCCCATTCACATGATGTAAAATGAACCAAAAATGATAATAAATTGGTCATAAAAAAAAGAAAGACTTTCCATTCAGATGTCATTTGCCACCTTGTCAAGTTTAAATCACCTCCTGCAGTTAAATTGAAAGTGAATGATCAGTGACAGTGACATTTGATCAGAATTAGACTGCAGGTCCAAGTTGACAACATGCTTTTCAGTGACGCTGAGTATTGCAGTGTGTTTTTAAGGATAGTACTGGAGATACACATGGCTATTGAAGCAGAGTACAATTCTCACCTTCTGTATGAGCAGAAGTATCAGATTTGTCCGTGAAGTAGATGGCTATGAGGCCGATGCAGGCGCCGGTCATGGCCACAAAGAGAAATATCAGGCACTTCTCCAGGGTGCTCAAGCCCCTGGAGCGATGATGGCTCTTCTCCATTTTCTTCACAGCTGAGGAGATGCACCAGACTGTGCCTCATCCAACAATCAATGGCTTATTACCAACTCAAAGGTATCTGGACTTTGATAGTACAGATGAACCTTGAGCCCCCCTCACATGTGGTATTTCAGCATGCAAGCCTGCCTGTTACAGAGCCATAAATCATATAGTATCAGAACTGTGAGTTAATGAGTATTGATGCTTGGTGTCCATAACCAAGGATGATTAGGATTAGTGATTAGGTGATTATCTTTCAAGGGCCAGAAGGTGCAAATCGCTCAGCTGTGGCCCAGAATAGCTGGTTTTACATGTGCAGTGTGATCATTATTCAGAAGCCCTCATCCTAAAATCCAATTTTTAACACTGACTCTTGCCTTTCTTTGACTCTGACATTTCAGTATCAATAAACAAATTGTTTGAAGCACGTAAGCATGTATTTGTGCTGGGAAAAATAAGGGAAAAGGTTTAGCTGGTCCTGGGTTATAACCCAGGCTGGAAAATGACTTTTGAGACAATATACAGTATAGTAAGGAATTTAAAGATGCAGTATGTAGAATTTAGTGGTATTTTACACGACGGAATTAGCTGAACTAATATAATATTCATAAGTGTGTTTTAATTAGTGTATAATCACCTGACATATTCATTGTGTGTTAATTGCCTTAGAATGAGCCCTGTATATCTACATAGGCAGCAGATCCTCTTTGATGGAACCCAACATGTTGCACCACTAAGTTTCTAAGGTAACCCAGAACAGACAGACCTGGCTCTAGAAAGGGTCTTTCACATTTTTCGCAAATTTCGCAGCTGCCATAGGTCCTCCTATGCTTAGAAGGGGAGGATGAAGGGAGGTGTATGCCTTTGGTTGCAATCTGCAAGCTCACCACTAGATGCCACTAAATCCTACACACTACACCTTTAAAATTAACCTTTAAAGCTGTAAACAGCTTTTTTAAACCCTAACCCTCAGGCAGTTTTTCTCTTTGGACAGTTTGGATATAAGGTGCTGTGTCTTTTATTTTAGTTTCTCACTACAACTGAGCAAAACCAGCATTTTCTAAGCTGAAAACAGCAAATCCATTACATCAAAAACTGATAAGTTAATCTTCGCTAGCTATAAACAAAACTCAGCATGAAATTTATTGATATTTATTTTCTTGACCACAGATTATGGGGACTGTAGATACCATTGAAGACACCAAGGTCATGTCCTTTGTAGTATTTTTTTTTCTTTTGTGGATTTGGGTTAAAGCAATCCTGGGGTTCACACTTGAGCTGATGCCAATGTTTATGTACTTTTATTTCTAGAAAACTATAAAAAACACAATTTTATTCCTGGCATTGAGGAGGAGGGTTTTTTAAACACTGTTTAGACTTTCATGATAGAAAGATAAAATGTAAGGAAAGTACAACTGAAATTGAACTGCACTTAAATTAATTTTTTTTTTAAAAACACCTTCATTTTGAGGGTGGTGAATGGTTTATGTGGGGTATGATGCCTGAATCTTGAAAAAACAATTTAATTACACAAAAAACAGTGAACAAGTAGAAAAATATTACATTGTTAAAAGGTTTAACTTGATCGAGACTCAGTACCTTTTGGCACTTTTGAAAAAGTTGATCCACAGTGTCTTTTTTTACAGACATGTAAGAGTTAATTTGTGTTTCTGTCAAGTTAAAAAAGAGGAGGTGTGACTTCCTTTGCAGTGTTTTAGACAACACAGAGAAACACAGGCAGCATGGTCACAAAAGCTCCGAGGTCAGAGGTAATGAGTTTGAAAAGGAGGATCTTCGTCTTGGGCTGAAACTCCATATAAAGACACTCGACTGGGTTCTATCAAAATCATCTCCTGGACTCACTTTGGGTGTGTTAAAATCTGAAGCAGCAATCTGTGCATCGTTCTCCTTTAATTATTAATTTTTCTTTCAAGATAAGGACTTTCCTTCCATTTTCTGTCTGTGTGACAAAAGGCGATGATGTAACAAAAGCTGCTTATCACTCTACAGGGACGCCCGAGATGAAGGAAAAAAAATCTTTATTTAGTTTGTATGTTAGCAGAGACCTATTGTTCAAGACACTATCAATAAATACAATATATCGATAAATGTGTCTGTCTAGCTCTACGTCTTTCTCCCTTTCTTTCTAGCTCGCTGTGTTTCACCTTTATGAGTTTGTTTTGGATCTTCTCGTATCACCGGGGGACCTATGATTTATGGGCACATCTGTCAGCCATAATAACCCAGTCTCTAATGAAGCTGTGTAAGGTGACCTTTGTGTATACTGTTTGTGTGTATATATGTGTATGTGTATACTTTTTTTTGGTGGTGCATTTTTGCACATATATGCTCTGTTATAAAGGTTATGAGGGCATGTGCTTGTGAGCTGAATGGTAAGCAAGCAATGATGAGCTTTGAAATATTGGATATGTGCATGTATGTGTGTCTGTGTTGCAGAGAAGACAGAGTGAGAAAAGGAAAGAAAAACAGCAGATAGAAAGACAATGTGTGACAACTAAATAGTGACTGTATGAGGGGACAAAAGGTGGCACACTGCAGGAAACTGCAATTGTTTGATACTCACACGGCCTAACGCTGCACTGCAAACAAATGTAGGCCACATATTCTACTGGGAATAGAGCGGCCATAAGGAGGACGAGCCTCACTTCCAGCTATCTCGCTATAATATAATACGAGGTGGATAAATAAGGGGAAGGAGCAGAAGCAGACCACTTTATGGGAAATATCTTGCAGAGTGGAAACCAGCCGGAGCTTTAATCACCTCACTATTACTGGCTTAGGATGCTTTATTACGATATCATCGTCAAAAAGAGAGAAAAAAGGAGCTTCTGGGACAGAGAGAAATGGAGGCGTGAAGAAAAAATGGGAAGTTGAAGTTGAAAGGGAAGGCAGAGTGAGAAAGCAAGGGAGAGAGAGAGGTGGGAAGAGATGAAGAAGAAAGATGATTATGAGAAACGGCACAGATATAGTTGAGAAATCTCTCACCATTCAACAGTTAAATCTCCAGAGCAGGTTTTAGAGCCTGGGTTATGCAGAATTAAACGACAGCACCACCCCTAATTAGCCACTTCGCAATCTCTAGATATGATCTCTAAATAGCTATTAACACTCATCCCCATGATAAAACTGTGTCTAATATGCCACAATAATGCATCAGGGAATGGATTGTGATGTGATGATGCTTCTGTGCGGGTTTCTATATGAGCTGAAGACGCTTGTGTGTTTATGAAGCTAACTGGGTCACTACAAGCAGATCTCAAATCCCAACACCAGGACGACAACTTATCTGTAGGACTTCAATTATATTATGTTGCTGCTGGCCTAAATTCCCCCCAGAATCCCAAGATGCTATTACTGAGTCACACATGGGGGGTGTTTACACTTTGAAATGTTAAAAACACATCTGTTTCATCTAAATAGGACAGTACAGTGACTCAGGGTAAAAAGTATACAATGTTTTCTACACAAGAATACCTAATTAGAGTACCCTTTATTCCTTTTCTTTTAGATTATTTTAAATTCATCCAAATGAAGATGAACACAGCCTTTCATACTGTAAACTCTAATCAGAAGAGATCTGCAGCTGCTAGAGCACACAGGTGGTCGAGTGGTTAGAGCGCATGTCACTAGGCAGCCGACCCCTGTTCGAATCCCAGCAGGAGGTCCTTTGCTGCATGTCACACCCCCCTCTATCTCCTGTTTCCTGTCTGCCTACTGTTAAATAAAGGCGTCTGTGCTGAAAAAAAGAAGAGATCTGCAGCGTATGTAGTTTTTCATCAATTAAATAAAATCTGATGATGCCTTGAGCTAAAATACACGATTTCCCTTTTTTATCAGTGATCAAAAATACCTGTTTTTACATGTACACATTACACCACGGTGTCCCTACGGCCCAGCAGCTGCTCGCCCATAGTAGCAACACCATTAATCTCACCGTCTCAGCATGAGTAGGAGGCGACCCTTGGGCTGTAACGAGGGGCTCCCGCCTCCACTCATAGACTTTCAGTCTTTAATTTTACACAGCCTGGGAAATTCCTTGTTAAGTAGTAACACTTGAGAGATTATTATTTTGCTCTCAAACCGGGTATTAGTGCTGTGCTATCACTGTCATGGTTTGAAGATATGAATATAATAACCAGTTTTTTTTAACAGCGTATTTGTTATAGGGGCTTACTTTTGTTCTTTAGTACAAATATGAGCTGACTCGACACTTCAGCGTTAAATCATGACAGATATATTATGTAACAAATCATTATAGCTTTGTTAATATCATATTTCAAGTGCTAATGGTGAGGTGGAGCTAGAGGAGAAAACTGCAGAATTGCTTATTTATATGATAATTGAGTCTAAACAGAAAAGTAAGCTGTATTATTTTTGTTATTTCAGGATATTTTGGCTTTAATGTAACATTGCTGTCATTATACTTAAGTAAAATGAAATACTTATATATATTTTATGTTTGTCTTCCCATGAAAAGTATAATTTCTTTGATTAACAACAAGTAGCCTTCTGTATCTTATTCCTCTGCACCACAAACCTCCATTGCTATCCAACTACTATTTAAAAAATGATAGATTAACCACACTGTTGCACTGGGTGACATGTTCCTTCATTACCATGAATGCACACACATACTGTAGTTACATAAGCCATCATAAGCCAACATAAACCATCTTGCTGCTGTAAATAAGGACTAGCTCCCCAAATAATCCCCCATAAATTCAATATTTACTCCTTTTTCAGTAACATTTGATGAAAAACTAAAACTGCTTTAGGGAATAACTGAACATGAACAATGGATGTTCTGATAAAAGCCACAGACAGGTATGTGGAAATGACACACGTAGAGATACATCAGAGATTGATACATTGTTGTTTTTGGTCTTTTCATGGGATTTGTTGACCAGAAAAACTCTGAATAATGACAGCTTTATCCTTTAATTTGATGTAAGTAGAGACAGGAAACATGAGGATGGAGAGCAGGATGACAAACCGGGGGCAGGTTTGGACTGATGTCATCTCTGTGAAATACAATATGAGCATTAAATGGCTGGGCAAGATATGAGAGTGCAGTTATGTGCCCAAGGCATCAGTAAACCTCAGTATACCTGAGCAGGGCATGGAGCAGAGCTGGTGAGATGAATATTGAAAGCAAGTTGAATGCTGTCCTCTGGTAACTGTGTCAGTGGGTGGTATTTGTCCATGTGTCTTTGAGATCTCCCTTCATGTTCTTTGTCTTTGGAATAAATCTCCCTCTGTGCAAACCACCGACTGTGACCCTATCTAATCTGCACGTTCAAATGCAAAGCAGTCATAAGAACACAAATCATGAAAGTAGGGGGTTATTAAAAATGGAACCACAGCTAATTAAAACTAGGGTGAAATAATCTGAGTTAAGGCTGGTGACCAGGCATACAAAAATGGACAGAGTCGATGTATGACATAGAAATTTACCTAGACTGGAAGAGAGAGAGAGAGAGAGAGAGAGAGAGAGAGAGAGAGAGAGAGAGAGAGAGAGAGAGAGAGAGAGAGAGAGAGAGAGAGAGAGAGAGAGAGAGAGAGAGAGAGAGAGAGAGAGAGAGAGAGAGAGAGAGGTGTGCTAATCTAGTTGAGGACTGTCTTAAATAACAGAGTATGTATGTAAAGAGGTCACCAGGGCACTCCCACTTCAGGAACATTCACACGCTCTTGTTCTTGCACAAATTCGAGCAGGTAGGATGGACCAGATACAAATCCAACTTAGTGGCTGTGTCGTCTGATCCCAGAGGATGAAAAAAGTCATAAAGATTCAGCGCATCATCCTGGGTTGCTCTTGACAGGTTGTGACATTTCACAGTACAGACACTGCGGATATAGAGGACTTTTTTTTCTCCCTTTGCTTTCACATCCTGACATTAACAAGAAGTGACATGCTTGTTAAGACAATAACAGCAGTCTCCTAAAATCAGTGTTACACCCGCCAGAACAGTAAATTCACAGTGAAGGCAAGTGTCCAATATCAAGTAACGGTGTATTCCTGTGTGATTTTAGTTCATGTAAAGCAATTGACTGGGATTTTTTCACTTTTTAACTCCATACCTTTAACAGTCAATATTACCTCTCTGTTTTAAATAATGCAAATGCATCTCCTGAGTCTCTATGCAAACTACCAAACTTGGGGACATAATCTCCTTTCCCAGATGCTTAAATCCAATCAGAAGCGTGAAATAAAAATACACCCACAGAAAACTAATGTAACAGATTCAATGTATTTTGTCTCTTTTTATCTCTATCTTTAATCTGCTTATATAAAATAAGTCTATTTAATATTTCCTACCTTCACCTCCTTTGATCACAGACATCACAAATAGTTTGAGCCAAAGAAAAATTAATTTAATAAATTCCATAGATGGCAGATATTTTTATTTTAAATGTACATTTTCAAAATGCATAATCTTTACAAGGAATTTTTTGTTCTTCTTTTGATTTAATTCTGAGCCTTAAAACTTTTAAACCACCACAGCCCCACATTCACGCATGTTGCCTGATTAGACCTGTCATCTCCCTCAATCTCTGTAAATTGTTTATATAACCTGTTAAAGTAGGACACGTTTTTCATTGTAATTATCACTCAGAGAGCTTGGTAAAAGCAAATAATTCCCACGTTTACATCAAATGAAACAGCTTCTTTTGTGAAACTTGTGAGCGCCCTCGGATGGTTTTACAGTCTTGTGTGATGGTTGAAAATTATGAACAATGACAATATAACACTGCACCTTTTTAAATTTAACTTTAATTAAATTGAATAAAAGTCTTTGGCTGAAGTGAGCCATACATGTTTACTTGTTTCAGGCATTCTGTATAATTTATTGCCAATAATACAGATATATTGGAGTTTTCAGAAAAGTCAGTTTCCCAGTTTTAATTACAACTTGGATGTTGAAAATGTCTTTTAATGTCCAGTATGAACAGTAGGAATGAAGAAGAATTACAGCAAGAAAAACCTGCTCCACTGTTCATTTGGGCACCTGACTGATTTTTAAGACACACTTGAAAAATTGTGAATCCTTTAATTTTATCCACTAACATGTCTGCAAAGTCTCTTTTGATGTTCCTCTGCACTTTCAGGTCTGGTGTCTTTCGTGTTCACTGTTTGGCTTTTAAAATGGTAAAATGAGATGCATTCCTGGAACTCTTCTAATCTCTGCATAACTTTACATAACAATAAACCGCAGCAATAATACCTCACTGCTGTGTATAGTTAAAATCTGTAATATTAACAATACAACAAACAATGGACAGCAGACAACTACCTCTGTTCAATGCAGATAAAACTATAACATGTCTGATTTAGGCCTCGAGCTGCACATAACTCCTTTTTAGCTGTCTCCCCATATATGCACTTACCGCAAATGTTTTGATCAAAATCGTATCTCTGATTCAGACTTACATCATACACAACAATGCTTCTTCTTACAAATATGACCAATATCGCTTGTCCTTTACTAACCTACAAAGACTGGACATGCCTTGCATTTTTATATGAACAATGAACAATCCTGTTCTTACAGATCTTCAAATCATACAAATCTATAATACAAGCAAAGTATGCATTGATAATGAAATCTTTCTATCTTCGCCCACCTGCAAACAGCACGCAATGTCAAACAAAAGGAAATAATTGCGAACAAACTAGCAGTGTCTCTGAACAAACTGCATGTCCTCGTTACAGATCAGGAACTGTCTCAATAAGCTTATGACTAATTTATTCAGCACTGTCTCCCAACCTGCAGTTTCTTTATTCTCAGCTGCGGTTTGTCATGCGCTCACATTTTCTGTGGACTGATCTGATGTTGCCTGCTGCTCTCGCATCCCCTGACATGTGTACTTGGCTTCAACACATACACATTTGCTATGTTATTGATATCCTTGGTCTCTTTTTTCCTTAGATTTTACAGCCTTTCCTTTCAGTAAATCATTAATGTGATAACACATTAAATATTCTTAAAAATCACAAGAACAGTGATCTTACACCGGCTTAAAATTGCTTCCAATAAGTCAGAAATAAAGAACCTGTGACGTTTGACTTTTTTTTCTTGTTTTAATAGAAAGCCAAAGAACAGAGATTTAACAACGCATGTATGCATATAGTCCCTTTTTTAATCACTCACTGAAAATAAATGTGCAAGAGGGAAAAAAATACAGCAATCTTATAAATATAGGGCCCCAAAACACCTCAAAAACATATACCAAATGCACCAAATGTAATGAAATGTTGGGTGAATATATTTGCACAAATGTTTAAACAGTGAGTAATATATTTATCTCATGATCTAAGCCTTTCACTGTGAAGGTCTGGACTTTCTTTCATACAACTGCCAGCGTTACTAATATACATGCATTTCACTATTATTGCCTTTGTTATTTAAAAACCTTTAGACATTTTCTCTCTTTTTTTATATCTATTTCTATAAAATAAGTCTTGAGTTGGTCATTTTACATTTCTATGTCCTACCTTTATCTCCTTTTATCACAAACATCACAAATAGTTTGACTGTTTATGCTACAACATTCCAGTATACTTACTTACAGGGATTGACGTCCCCTTAATGTTTCACTTGGCATTGCAATCTTGACAAGGGGAGGACAAACGTTTTGACCGCTAGGAAAAAGGGAGGAGTCTGACATTGGCTACCTGTGTGTGCTGTGTTACTCGAGGACGGAGGAAGGAGGGGGACGCACACAGCAGTTGGGTCGTCTGACATTTTGCAGCATTGACCTGAAAATGTTCTGCTGCCGCCTTTTGTTCTTCCTGCCATGTCGCGGTGAGTCCACACCGGAGATTGACTTTCGGATGGAGGTCCGGACTATGAGTTTCCTCTCTTGTTCCTTGATTTTGCACTGCAAGTGGCTCTGAATGGCAAAACCGAGGGATTCTGGGTCCACAGAAGCCCCGTAGACCTCCCAAGTCATCCCTTGTTCATCCCAGAGGACATCATGGACGCTCTTTCCTTTCTGTTTCCCTGACTGGTCATCCTCCTTGTCATTCCTCTCTGGTTCCATCTTCTTTTTGTCAGAATTCAGCAGCTTCGTCAGAACTTTACTTGCAGATTTAGTCTTTTTTTTAGGACTCTCAGCTTTCTTTTTTGTTGCATCTGCCTTGGATTTGGTGTTTGCTGTAGTTGCTGTTGGCAGGGCCTCCTTGGGCTTGGTTGTTACAGTAGCATGAGACAGCGCAGCATTGTTACTGTCAGCAGATCCAGACTTGGTAGCAACGTTTTTCTCTGGGGGAGTTCCGGATTTTAAAGAGGGAGCTCCAGCAGTGGATGTTATGGCTGCAGATGTCTGAACTGCAGCTTTATTTTGGGAGTTACTTGTCTCTCCCTGCTCCTTGTGATTGCTGTGTTCAATATTGATTTGATAAACCGGCTGGGTGTTGCATAGAGCTGATCCTGGTTCATTAGGCTTTGCTCCGAGCCTGGCATTCTGGTTGGGGCACATCTCTGCCTCAACAGTGAGTCTCTCTGGCTTGGGATCAGGAGAGGCGTTAAGAGAAGTTATATTCTTCTGTGATGGCCCAATCTGATGGACGCCCAAACCCCCGTCAACCTGGTACACAACAGCCAGGCTCTGTGCCTCCTCCTTAGGCACTGCACCAGTGCTTGTCTTGCGAGTCACAGTGATGGGCAGCAGACTCGGACTTGTGGACACAGCCTTACTGCATGTGTTTGCTACTGCCTGAACCTCCATATCATGACGCTGCTTGACTGGGGTGGATGACAGGGATGAGGTCATGGTTGAAGCTTCCTTGTAAAGCTTCAGCTGCTGCTGCTGCTGCTGCTGCTGCTGCTGCTGCTGCTGCTGCTGCTGCCCCTCAAAGACAGCTGTGTCGGTCTGGCTGGTGTCCTCAGCCACCTGCCCAGATGTCGGCATACGTATAGCCTGGGGCAGAGTGGAGGAATCCTTCTGTGAAGACACTGGCTGATGTGTATCGATGGAGACTTGTGATTTCTTTACTAGTTGCAAATCTTTCTCTGGATGTGTTGAACTTGAATTCTTATTTGTATTCTCGGCCTCTGCGCCTTGGCTCTTATCTGGAGGTGAAGTAGAGCTAAGTGGAGCTGCTTTTTCCATGCTTTTCTTAGGTTTAGGTGACTCTTGCAGAGAGACAGCGCTTTGTGAGCACCTTTGAATATGATCAGGCTCTTTAGATTTATCAGGTTCTTTAGATGTATGTGGTAAAGCATTGTCCTTGTCTACAGTAGCTGAGGTAATTCCTTTATTATCCTGTGGAGGTGTAAATACTTCAGATGCTGCATGTTTTAAGTCACGAGCGTTGTTAGGATTTTGATTATTTCCAGAGACATGTTTTGTACTGTCCTCTTGCAGTGTTGCTTTGGCTGAGGATGTTGCACTGCTCAGCATTACAGGCTTTGCACACTCCTCCCCTGGTGCACTTGGCCCTTTTACTCTGCAGTCATTGGTCTGTGTGTCAACCTTTGATGCTGTAACAGCAGATGACAAACTGGCTTTACATATATCCTTTTCATCAGCTGGGCTTAACATTCTTATATTAGCATTAGCATCCCTCTGGTCGCTTCCTGCTTCACCCACACCTTGGTTTGCAAGAGACAGGTCTGGCATCTGTTGGTCTCCTCCTGTCTTACACTCAGATTTTATCTGGTTTCCATTGGTTGGTATTGGTTTGTCCGACACAGCGCTGCTAACTGGATCGCTTCCATTGGAAGCTGTTTTTTGGGGTTGTGGGATGGGGTTATCGGGAGCATCAGTCGGAGATAAGTTATCATGTTTGTGGTCAGAAGATGTGGGGCTGGATTTTGGACAAACCTGAGAGAGATTTAGGTTGGGCTCTTTAGCCCAGTTGGCATTAGACTCCGTATTGCCCAGCATGTCCACCACATCCAGCTGAGGCACCATCTGGACCGTCACTGTCCTTTTTGGGTTAGTTCCCATGCTGGATTCACAGTTTTAGTCTTTAAATTTTTTCGTAATTCAAGGATGGAAACTGATGCAAAGTGTGATTTGAGTCACTTTGTGCAATTGCCTAAAGGATGAAAATAGACATAGACTTAGTTTTTTGGAAAAGTGACTGATCTTCATATCTATATTTACACAAAAACAATCACATCAGATACTCTTTATGTACATTGCATCTTGCATTCCACTTAGTTTTATTTTAACAACATGCATTCAAACAATCGTTTTTAGAAAAAAAATCCAAACACCAGATCAATCAGTGGGCTGTATTTGCTTAATTTAACCACTGCTTTCAATCAAGATTAATTTGAATGTAAGCCTAATCGTCATATAAATAACCATAATATTCTGTGTCCAAGTCACTGTAAGGTGGAGTGCAGACCTGTGTGTATTTCCAACATGCTGCTTTTCTGCAATGTGATTGATAATTGATTAGTTACTGTACATGCAGTAAAATTTGTGTCTTTTTATTTCTCTGTAAAGTCTTTTGACGTTTCCTTTTAGCAAAAGAAATTAATGAATTCTCAATTAATGCAGGATTCAGATAATTCTGGACACACACTATCTTTTGATGTTAATGTCTTATACATCTCTATCAGAGAATTTAAATATATATCAAGAGCTTTGGTCCAACTGTGGCAGTGGCACAAAAATAAGAGGAGCCAGCCCTACAGGGCACACAAAAATGTTGTGTCAGAGTAAAGCAGAACAAAGTTAATAAACTAAGTAAAAGTAAGCAAAACACAGAAAAAAGACATTGATTTATGTAAGCTGAATATGCTTACAATGGTTGTTCCGCATTTAGTGGTTCCACCACCAGTCCAAAGTCTTTTCCTGAAGTGTTTACTAAAGTGTTTACTTGGAAGTATATCACCCTAATCTCATTTGAAGTTATCATATGTAGAATGAGTGTTACGTTACATAAGGAAGTGGCAAGTAAAGGTTATTTGATGAACCCTCACATTACTCAACAAAGGACTCACCACTGTGATTTTAATGTTATCAGTTGAATTGAAACCTGCAACACTATTAATATATAAATGAACAATGACAATTTATGAAAATTCACACACATATTTGAGGCAGAACAATGACATCTTAATTTCAATTTCTAAAAATACAAAAAACAAATAAGAAAGCACTACAAAACACCACATTTACTGAACGTGTACCCTGAAAACAATCACAATTGCTAATCCTTTAGTTTAACTTCCTTTTCTTTCTTATGATCACACATTTAGTGAAAAATAAACAGAGTGGAGTGTGTCTTTAGATCCTCTTCTGCCTCACCATCAATCTTGTATAAATTCTGAGCAGTGACCTACAGTTTCACAAATGTCTTCTTCATCTCAGGCTTGATGAATGACTCCATCTCTGTCCGTCTCCTAAAAGTGTAAAAGCATCTGGGCCAATTCTGCAAGTAATGAGCCAGCAGCCAGCAGACCAGACATGTGAAATATCTGCTCCTTAGGAGTCAGACAAATGATTTCCACTGTGATCAAGACTTTAATCATACATAACAGCCTATACATATAATTCATCGGCCCACAGAGAGCACTGCTTAGCCATTTCATTGACATTATTGATGATGAGCTCTATTCTACACACTGTGCTCTGAATATTAAATTCAATATTCTCAGATGAATTGTTCTGCTTTATCACAACAGCCAGCATGATCATCACAAGTGAACACATTTGGAGTACACTGATCACCATATTTCTGTCTAGAAATAAAGATAAATCCCTATAACCCTAATTCAAATGCATTTGGTAACCTGAAAGCATCATTTTCTGAGTGTGACTTGAATAAAAACAGAATAGTAGGCTACTGTTTTGGGTCATGGGCAGGTGTTGCTCATTTGTGTGTGTTCATCTGCCTGTCTGTTGTCAAACAGCAAATATTTATAGACAGCACATCCTGACTGCAATTAGATATTCCACAATAAATAAAACGCATGTCTGTGTCCTTCGCCTGCAGCAGTTCAGGAGAGTGGATGGATGGAGTGCATGCAGTATATGAATTCATGCAAAACGGCAAGCACACACATACGGGCCAATTAAGATCTATGTCATGCACTGTTGCTTATATTTGCAGTTCTGTCCCACCCTAACACATCAGAGGCCACTGATATGATTTGACCTTGCGGACGAATTCAACATCTGACACGAAGGAAAACCTTTAGTCGGATGAAAAGGTGGGTATGGCTTACCTTGAGAGAGACGCTATATGTCCCGTACCATAGGGTGCCGTTTGCGCGTCCGTGCCAGTGAGATGAGGCTAAACCCTAGATATGAATATGGAAAATCAACCCTGTGTCGGTGACATCAAGCCACGCCTTCTACCACAATATGGGTCTTTTTTAGAGGTATCGATCCTCCGCAGTAAAGCGCAAAAAAATAAAAAAATAAAGAAAATCAAAGCACCCTGGCTGGCTGACCGTGCGCAATGAGTCACCGCTGTCCGACCGATGGATGCTTCCTCTGAGGTCTTTATTAGCGTCGCAGCGTGCCAAGAAAAAGTGGATCTCTCACAAAATGTATCTGTCACCCTCTCACGGTGTGTGCCATCCCGCACTGAGCAGGTCCGAGGCGCAGGCAACGTGGTGCAACAGAGTAAACCAGATGAATGGATGAATGGAGGAGGAGAATGAAGGCAGCACTGTAATCCACACAGCCGCAGGCATGCATTGCACAGGAGGGTCACCTGCACTTGAAACTGATTACTTTTAAATCCTTGAATGAGCCTTTATCTCCCAAGGCAGCCTTTATCATCACAAGAGGATATATTATTTATTTTGTTGTGCATTTTTTGTACAGTTCAGACAGTGATTGATTCTGAGTCTGTGTCTCTTACTGCGGGTGGACGGTGATTTTTAAATAGATGCTTTATATTACTAACAGCGTTTTGATATATGATGAAAAAAATGTGCCGAATAAATGACCTTTGGAAATAGGCATGGTGCCATACAGCAATATGCTGTATCAAAGATGCAGCTATTTCTGCTTACTTAAAAAAGTCTATTACTGTACTTTGTAAATTAATGTAATATCTGATCCATACAGAGAAGATTCACTGGATATTTCTCTCTGAATTATATTGCTTCATATAATGGTGCTATGGGGAGAAACAGGGTTGTAATTCTCAAATACAGAATGATGAATAATAACTAGATATGTGTCAGAAAACAGACAAGTCTTAGGATCCTTTAGATTTATGCAAAATATAAGTTCAAATAAATAAAATAAAATAAAACTATTTTATTGCTTAATATTATAATTTGGTTGCACTAGGGTTGCAATATTTCTTGCTTTACCACAGAGAAAGAAAGGAGCTGTCAAATGCAAAAAAGTGAGACAATTTATTATGCTCAAATATGCGCATGAAAACAGGCACTAAATGGTATAAAGAACATAGAAAAGGCCTGGATCAGCAGCTATTTTGGATTGCGATGCATTTCAAGCTTGGTGGTTTTCCTCATGTCCTCCTCAGGCAGCATTGCTTTACTACTGCAGAGAAACTGCAGTAGTTTTTTGCTTTCTTTCTCTTTAGTTACAACTATTACTTCTGGACATTGGCACGTAAGACCAGTGGTTCCACATCTCTGCCCAAGGTGTCGCAAGATAAATCTGATGATGAAAGAAGCTGAAAAATCATATCACTTTTTTAAGGCTATTTTTTGGCCTTTATTGGATAGATGGTAGAGATATAGACAGGACATGCTGGCATAGAGAGATGGATGACATGTAATAAAGGTCTCTGGGCAAAATTGAACCGGCAGCAGTTACATGGTTTGCAGTCACCTATTGGAAACTTTAAGAAAACATATTTCTGCCATTTTTACTTGTGAAATACTGACATACTGAAAATATTTAAAACAATTAAAAATCTAAACATTTGGCATTTAAATCTCTTGCTCTTGATACAGAACATAAATATCTAACTTGAGCATCATGTTAATCAAACTTAACTTGCTTCAGATAAAGAATGGCTGAGGCATGCCATCATGAAAGATAATTAGAGGGACACAGAGAGTGATCTGCAATTTCAGATAAGAGCACTGAGATTAAATCTTGGTTTTATCTTTAGATCTGTGCTGTGTATATACTAAGTATGTTTGGTTGAGCCCGTCTTAATCAGAGAAAGGGCAGCATATGTCCGTTTTGTTTTTTGCTGACCAACAGTCAGCACAGTATTTTTATATGTACTCCCTCCGGAGCCTCAGCGGACAGTCAAACTCCTTATGGTGAGTAAACTGAACTCAGTAGTGTCCCTATAACCATAACAATGGCAGATTAGAAAACAGTATGAATCATTTTCAAGCTCTACCTACATTGGACTTTTATCATAATCTAAGTCAGTGGTCACCAACCCTGCTCCTGGAGAGCTACAGCTCTGCATGTTTCAGGTATCGTCCCACTCTTACACACCTGATTCTATTTATTCATTTGATATCAAGCCCTTGACGAGCCTCGGCTGCTTGATAATGAATTAATAATGAAAATTAGCTGAGATACCTAAAATATGCAGGGTAGTATCTCCAGGAGCAGGGCTGGTGACCACTAATCTACATGGTTACTTTGGGGATTTGGTTTTCAAATATAGCCTGAGTCTGATCTGTGATTGGAAGCTCCTCTTGGAATACAGCAATTGTCTGGGATAGACCTCCTGCCTTTAAAACCCCAAAGGGACTGATTAGGTGAGAAGGTAGACCGTGACTTAATTACAGCAGACTGCACTGTTGGAGAGGGTTAGAAACTGCAGGTTTGTGCAGCACTCATTGTTGAAACGCTAGACTTGTGCTTCAGGGTGAAGGCGTGCACCCAGTTTGGAAAAGGTAACTTTCAGCTGGTGAGAGGAAATATCATTAAGTGATAATGATGTGTGTTCTGTCTGCCACCATTTGTAGCTAGTCATTATTATTATGACACAGCATGTCTACAACTTTACAACTCAGATGTGTCAGTTAAGTCATGGATATTCAATGCTAAATATCAGGAATATTATATGATTGGTCTATATTAATTAAGAACAGACTTTGATAATGGTTTAAAACACATAGTTATAGTAAGGATCTGGCAGCATCTTGTGGTTGTATTGGGAATGACAAATGGGGGGTTCCCTCTAAAACTTTATTACAACCATTGTCATGCAAGCCAGAGTAGTCCAAAGTCCATTCATAGTTAAGTCCTTTTAAGAGTTCAAATAAAATGTATATCCTTTAAAATATTGTAACTCTTCTTACCTTTTTTAATTCTTCACATTTTCGATTAAGGTGCTGTACTGCTTGAGTTCAACAACAAATTGATGAAAGCAAATTTGGAGCAAGACCATTTAAATTTACAGCGAATGGTCAGCAGCTGAATTACATAAGTAGTAATATTTCTCTCCATCTCACTGAACACAAAATGCAACATCACATCAATCTGTAGAGGTACCCATTACTAAGGTTTGGACAGTAGATGGCGCTGCAGTAACAGTGAAGTCTAGACTGTGTAAAGGCTGGCGTGTGCTATGTTCAAAGACGTCACGTGAATTTTTGTTAACCATGAAATTATTATTACTAGGCTATTTCTCAATTTTTTTTCTATAGTTATTGTAATACCCCCGACTACAAAAAAAACCTTTAAATGACTCCACATGGTAGTATTTATGTTATCCAAAAGACAAACATCCAATTTCTCGAGTGCCTGTTAATGCTGTATTTGCAAATACTGTTAAACATGAACGCATCACAGCCAGACAGTTGTCAAAAGCAGCAGACGTAGCTAACCTCTTGCACGGCCATCGGCTATAGCTTTGTACGTGAAGTTAAGTTTGGGTATATTTGTTATTATCAGCGACAATACTAGGGTAAGAATAACAAATTAACAACACCTTCTTGCTAGTCGTAAATACTATCAAGCACATTAATGCTAGCGACCAAACCTTCATGTAGGTTAACAATAGCTTCCGTGAGGCGAACACAATGACAACCTGTTGTTTTATCTGTGAGTTTTAAAGCCGGCTAGTTTGTTAATTACAATCACAGGTAACTAACCAGATAACTCTTTACTGACATAAATCTGCAGAAGCGATTTTAAACTCACGCTGGATGTGTTGTTCACGTTAGCTAAATGGTCACGTTTATGTTAGCCTTAGCAACAATGCTAGCTGTTGCAACACTATTGTTATAAGTTTAGATGTTTGAATAGCTGAGTTAAGTCTATAAATGTATCCATGTGTGTTTCAGTGATGTCCGAGCAGCTGATCTTCTCATGCACTCATTATTTAATGAATTAAATGGTTTAAAAAATACATTATTTAACAGTGGTCATTGTCAAGTACTCTGAATGACACAATCAGCAGTCCCATTCATAGTGATCACAATCCTTTTTTTTTTAGTTGTTACTTAGGTACAGGTAAAAAGTTCCTGTACTTTACTTGAGTATGTTCGTGTTATGTGTATTGCTCAAAAGAGAAATATAGTTTTAACTGTACTGACAGCTAGCTACCAGCACTGGTGGGAAGTAATGAATAGCATTTACAGTGCATTATCAGAGGGAAATATACTTTCTATCCACTACATGTATTTGACAGGTAAAGATTTCATATAATGGATAACACAGCAAGCTTATAAAAAAACAAACCATTGTTAAAAATGAAACCAGTGATTTTTCTTACAAAAGGCAGGGTGTAGTCATGATCACATTTCGGATGTACAGCTCCACCAAATAGTGCTTTTTTCCAAAAACTGAAGACAGATTTGGGTTTGTTTTGTTTTTAATTTTTCCTCTCTGATTAATCATCTCACCACCCCTCAAATTTATCTGCTGACCCTCTGAATGGGCCTGACCTGAAAGTAGCGTAAACCAGCTCCACCTCCAGCAGCTACAACAGTAACATTCAGTATTAATAATCTAATGATGTCATATATAATAATATATCAGTCAGAGGGACCAAACCACTACTTTTACTGTAATACTTTAACTACAATTTACTGCTAATACTTATGTACTTTTACTTAAGTAGGATTTTTCAGGCTTTTACCCTCTTTGGAGAGAAATTTACTTTTTACTCCACTGACAGCTACAGACATCATCATCTCCCTTCTTATAGATTATAAAACCCAGCAGTATATAATAAATATATTTTTTAAATTGGTTCCAACATAATTAGCTGCAAAATGAAAATGCATTTATCAATAATAATATTGAATAGCAGCTGCTGCAATTAATCGATTATTAGTCAATCAAAAGAAAATCAATCAGCAACTATTTTGACAACTGATTAACCATTTCAGTCATTTTTTAAGCAATAATGTAAACTTTTCTGTCGTTCCAGCTTCTCAAATGTGACTATTTGCAGGGTTTGTTTTTAAAAAAAATTGTCACATGACAGTAAATTGAATATCTTTAAGTTTCGGACTTTGATAAAACAAGTAAATTGGAGACATCACTGTGGCCTCTAAGAAATTGTGAACACATTTTTGTCACCCTTTTTATACAAATAATCGATTACTTGAGAAAACAAATCTTCAGATTAAACGATAATGAAAATAAAAAAATAAAATAAAAAGTCTTTAGTTGCAGCCCTATTCAATGGTATACTGTTTTATATAATATACTAGTCTGCATAATCACTTATTTGCTTTTGATACTTAAAGTTAATTTTGATGATAATATTTGTGCATTTCTACTTAAATAACAGGCATCTGAGAGTGAAACACATGAGGTTCAGAGGAATGTTGAATATATGTGTTTGTTTGCTTGTGAAGTAGTCCTGCTTGAATTAAGTTTCTCTGCTCTTGTCTGTAAATGTAGGAAATGTTTGGGTACATCTGGCAGTATGTCTACACGTCCTTCCTGAGATACTGGCTGAAGTGGCTCATCAGACAGGCTACGGGGAAATGTGAGCTGCAGAGAATATGCTCCGGATACAAGCCAGGAGCAACCAGGACGATGAAAGCAGGTGAATTAAATCATCCAAAATGTGTCTTACTTTTGCTGCTCACTTTATATATAATGTATTTTTTCACTGTTTGTGTAATGTGTTTTATCTGCCTCTTGTGTCCAATTGTAGAGTTCTCCCTGAAGTCTTCAAAAAGCAAGGTGAGAAAATGTTACCATTGGTAACCATCAATTTTATGGTAGGAAAAAGGGCTCATTTTGTTTTTAAAACCCGGGATTGCTGCAGGGCAAATTCAAGGGACAGTTTGAGTGTTTGTTAAAGAGTAGTTTAAATCAGTATTTCTATTATTTTATGTTCAGGTTTCTTTAAATAGCTGTTTAAAGACAAAAACATGATTACTTTAGTGCAAAAAACTGATGATCAACAGCAAATAGATCTATAACATTTAAAATCAAGTGTTAAAAATCTCTTGGTTGAATCATCTTTCAAGTAAAATCACAAATCACTTTCTGTTTCCAGATTCTGAAAATTGAAAATTTGTGGGCTGTAAACTGATTTAATCTCATTTTTTGACGTTAATTTGTTGATCTTTTTTTCTTTCGTTTTTTCGCCTGTTGGTCAGAAAACGTTGGAAATATTAAGATGTCCTTTTTGGCTCTGGAAATTGGTGATGAGCAGTTTTCATTGTTGCAATTTTAATAGTATCGTAATAAAAATAACGGATTTATTCATTGACAATGGAAGATGTACAAAGGTTCTTCATCACATTGTAGGTCTGTAATGAGTTGTGAAACAGGTCATTAATCAGAATGAAGCAGACATGAGTTCTTATTTAGTTTCAAGTGAGACTTTATTCTCAGTCTGCATATGAACGCTGCTATGTTGTGGTTGCCGGCAGTCTTTAATAGGTGGACCTGATGTGCCTAACAGAGCTAAGAAAGTCAAAACAACATCATGCAGCGCTTTGAAGACTATAACAGGCTTTCAGCATGTCAGAGTTGGTGTAATGTGATCTATTTTTAGAGTAACCTAACTGCAGCAGATGTTAGGTAGATGCCTGATTAATTTTGTGGGGATTTTTTTAAAATACGTAGCCCCTCAAAGTAGTGTAAAAGAGCCACTGTTTGCTTTCCTACTGACTTGTTCAGTATCTGCCAGGTTATATTATGTGTGAACTCTATTAAAAGCCTGTGAACTTAATCAGTCTTTATCTTTCGGTACACTTGCCAAGCTTAGATGAATTGACTCTACTTGTTATTTATGATTATAGCTTGCTAAGCATTTCATGACCAACAGTCCATTCGGTGTAGAGAGAGAAGTGCTTGGTCATCTGTTTCATTGTTCCTGAGGTTGACTTTGTAAAAGCATTTTTTCCATTGAGGTTGACAGCACACACTATATAATATAGCAGGTAGTGACTGTGCCAATTTTCTGTCTGCTTTCTTCCTTTGTAGGTTTTAAGAGGTGCGTTGGAGACCAAAAAGGATGATTTAGAACAATGTGTGAATCAAATTATGAAAGAGAAGAACGTCAAACCCCAGAAAAGTCCCATGTAAGCTTACTTTTCATGTTTGCTTGCCACCTGCAGTTCCTTCATTTTACAATAATATTCAGTTCTGCGTATTTTTTTTGATTTAGTGGATTAATTATTGGTCTCATCTTCCTTCTTCTCTAGGTTCAAGGAGAGCCTACACATCTGTTTGTTGCAGATAACAGGATACAACAGTCTGTATATTTCTGTGGAAGACTTGAGAAAGGTAGTCTTCAGCTCAGAGAACCAAGAACATGAGGCCATGCTGTTGAAGGTGTGTGTGAAGCTGTGGCTGTACATGTTATAACCGCATGTTACTGTTTTATATGTCCCACGATAAGGCAATACATTGTAGCATCTCCAGTAGATTGTTGTTTTCTGATACTGATTACTAATCTGAAATGTTTCACACTATGTTGCATCATATTGTCATTGTGCCAGCTTTACTACAGTGGCAATAAATATGTGTAACTCTGAGATGATTTGTACTCTCAGCTTTGGGACCTGTTGATGCCAACAGTCAAACTGGAGTCGAGGATAACCAAACAGTGGGGAGACATCGGTTTCCAAGGAGACGACCCCAAGACCGACTTCAGAGGAATGGGGCTGCTGGGCCTAATCAACCTTGTGTGAGTGTCCAATGATTAACAACGAGACACAGTATGATAAATGGAATAGCTAATATCAGTACAGAAGGAACGTGATCCACTTGATTTTAGGTTCATTTCAGACTCAGACCAGCTTCCCAGCTGTAAATAGGAGGATAAGATACAGTAGCTTATATAAAACCAGGCAAAACAAAGGTTATCAGATATATTTCAACTATTATAAAAGATTTAAACACTGGCACATCTATTGGGAATTTGCTCTCAAATCTACACTTACTTTTTTTTGTTTTTGCAAACATGACTAGTATATAACAACACTTCAAAACTGCATTTTGGAAACCTCATGCTCTTTATGTCTAAAAATTAAACTTGAATCTATGTCAATAATTTATCTGTGTGGAGCTTTCTACACGTTGTCTCGTAGCCGACAATGTCACATACAATCACTTCACAAAGAAATGAAAACCAGGTCAGGATATTCTCTGCGGTTATCAGACCACCAGCTGGTAAAACACTGGAGAGCCCAAAGCTACAAAGCAGAGACCCCATAGATATATTAACAGGTGAGATGTTTCTATCAGATCATTAGAGATTACAGCATCCACACAGGTCAATTTAGAATTTATTAAGTCTACAAAAGATGGATAGAAGAGGTTTTAATGACATTTTATCTATCTGAATATAATATCCACGTTAAAGGTAACAAGTAGCATGTTGGATTTTTTCCTAAGTGAGTACACGTTTACTGGTGAACACTAATCAGCAGTTGTTGGAGTTAAAGTTTAGAATCACTTCACAGTTAACGATTATCTGTAATGTTTTTGTTCTGTCAGTTTTTTCAGTGAAAACTACACAGAGGAAGCGCGTCAGGTTTTGTCTCATGCAAACCATCCTAAACTTGGGTAAGAGAAATCCTTTTGTCGGTGTCGTGTCAAAAGTTGAATCATGATGAAATCAATACATCATTATCAGCAGACCTGACAGAAACAAAATCTTATCATCTTGTTTCTATGTAAATCTTTTTTTTAATATATTTTAGGTATTCATATGCTATAGTTGGGATCAACTTGACAGAAATGGCGTACAGCCTCCTGAAGAGTGGTGCTTTGAAACCGCATTTCTACAATACAGTACTCGGCACACCTGAGCTCAGGCACTTTCATCAGCTATACTGTGAGAAGAAATCACTTCACTATTTAATATATACACCTCTGCCAGATTAATAGAAAACAACAACTTCTTAATCCTGCATGTTTCTCCTCTTCCAGGTTATCTGGCGTATGAATTTGATAAATTCTGGGTGGCAGAAGAACCAGAAAGCATCATGGAGTTCAATCAGTACAGAGAAAAATTCCATAATATAGTCAAGACACATCTACAGGACCCTGATGTGTCCCTCATACTGACTGACACACTCGCTAAAAACTAATATTGTTCAGGAATAATATCCCCTGACCTCTCTGTGACCCCCTGATGTTGTTTGATCAGGTAGAAGGAAGCAGCGCTGCTCGCCAAACACAAACGAGCTGATCGAATCCCTCATGTTCCTCAAAAATTCAAACCGATAAACGTTCTTGTATTTGGTTTTGTGATACATTAGCCATGCTCAGTTCATGTTGTCACAGTGATACTGAAGGGGAAACTAAAATATAGCACAAATCTACCACCCTATACCTCAAATATCACCATTCCAGTGGTTAATTGTCCTTCAATAAAGGGGAAACTAGAGCTGTAAGCGAGGACGGGTCTGAGTGTTAAGCACTTTCAGTCAGCAAGCAGCCAAATTGTTGCAGTTTAAAGGCAGTTGTAGAAAAGTGGGTGATTAACCACGGTACTTTTAGCTGTCTTGTTTGTATTTATGTAAATGAGGCTCATAGTTGTCCTGCTCAGGAATTTGATATTTATGTCCAGAGACCATGAATTAAACTTAATGTAAGGAGTAATTTCCAGTTTCAGACGCTCCGTTGTGATCATCTTAAAATGTGTGCTTGGTTAATGTTTCCCCGCTGACACGATTAATACAGCCTGTATTATGTAATATAGGAGATGTCAAAATGCTTATTTGCCTCCTTTTCCATATATTTGTATGTCTCAAGACTGATGTTGCATTTTCATTACCGGTAATTTTTTTAAATGCTGGGATTTGCTTTTGAGAAAGGTATGTAATGACTAACACATCTTGCTCAAACTTAATAAATACACATTTTGATGTTTTGAAATGTGTTTTGTGTCTGTGTGTGTGAGAGGGCAAGTGGAATAATCAAGCGTAATGGCCATAAATAAAGTCAAATATGTATTTATGATTTACATAAACATGTCTTACATTTTATTATTAGCACGTTGAGTACTTCTCATGTAAAGGTGCACTTGTTAAACTGCCTAAAATGTGTAAGAGGCAGATTTAGACTTACAGGGCTTAAAGTGCAAGCTCAACTTCTCATTATGACAAATGATAAATATAAAAAGGAGAACTGAGTTTTTTTTATACATCAGTTCAACATATTGTCAGATATATCGTCCTTTTTCAACAAAGGATTTTGTTCTTTGTCACTACTGGACAACTATAATAAAACAGTTCATTCATGAGGTGTCTTCATCGATGTTCCAGCGCTTCAGGTTTCTCAGTCAAACTTTGAGACAAAAATCTCAGTTGTTGTCATCAAATCTCTTCTTGGTGACCATCATGGCTCTCTTGATTTGCTCGAATGAGACAAACATCACAACATTCCAGGATCCCAACCTCAGAAACGAAGGCACAAATCTACAAGGGACAAGAAACAAATTACACATTTGTAGGACATAATTAAGATGGGACTTTAACCACTGATGTGTTGCTTATAGTAGTGGAAAGCAACTAAGTATGTTTACTCAAATAATGTGTGTGCCTTACTTGAGTATTTCCTCTACTCCATTACATTTGGGAGGGAAATACTCTTTACTTCACTATTTGACAAATATACAAAATCTGTTAAAATAACACGATAAACTAAGTTACACTGAATGTTTGAGATGAACCATGTTCCCCAATTTCGAAAGAGATGTAAAGCACAGTGTGTTGTTCTGTTTCCTTGTTTCAGATGATGTTTCTGAGTTGTTAGCAGTTCCACTGAAGAGACATTTCCCCTCCAAACTCCTAACACATGATTTCAAATAAATAACACCCAGAGAGAAAAATCTTCAAAAAAATATCAAAGATAAGAAAAAAATTCTAAAAATGAAATCCAAATGTATGTTTTAGAGCTGTTTTTTTCTTCTTTTCCTACACAAATGATCATCTCACACGCAACAGTTCGGTTGATCACAAAATAGTAAAATAGTGATGAAGAATCCAGATCCTTAACTACCAATAAAATAATGTTTAAAGTCCTGCAAGAAACTCCTAATTAAGTGAAATTACATAAATATTAAAAGCAAAATGTTATTAATACTGAAGCATGAGAGAAGCATGTTACTGTTGGAGCTGCTGGAGGTGGAGCTAGTTTCAACTACTTTCACATCAGGCCCCTCCAAAGGGTCAGTAGATAAATCTGAGGGGTCATGAGATGATTAATGGGAGAGGAAAGAACAAAACGTTTTTGGACTTTGAACAGCTATTGTTTTGTAACATATCTTTTGGCTTTAAACAATTACTTGAATGAAACCTTGAGGAGTTTAGAGTAGAGATCACTATTTGTTGGAGCTATAACAACTCAAACCAGGGGTCCAAATTAGACAGTTTTTTTTGTAAGAAGTCCTAAGCCAAAAAAGTTGTGAACCACTGGTTTAATCCTCAAAAATGTGTTATATTCAGCTTGTATTTTATTATAGGCTTTACACATTTTCCTTACAAAGTATCTAGTATCTAAAGCTGTCAAATAATGTTGTGCTCTCAAAAGTACAATATTTCCCTCTTAAATGTAATGGAGTTGGAGTATAAAGTTGCAGAAAAATGGAAATACTCAAGCAAAGTACCTCAAATTGTACTTAAGTACGGTATTTGAGTAAATGTACTTAGTTACTTTCCACCACTGAAATTGCTGTTTATGCACTGATTCATCAGCATTATTAAAGCCTTTATTAAATGTATTAAATGTAGTCACCGCCAGATTTCCTGCAAAACAAGTACTTTAATATTTTAAGTTAGTTAAGCTGATAATACTTGTTCTTAAGTAGGATTTTAGATGCAGGACTTGGGTTTTTGACTCATGCCAGGAGAGAATGAACTCAAGTACAGTTACTCCTAAACAAACAAATGTGTGCTGGGGTCAGAGAGAGAGAGAGTGAGAGAAAAAGAGAGAAATTCACCCTTTATAGAAAGCAGTTGGCCCCTCTTTAGTCATCATGGTCCAGGCACAGTTGATCGCACTCTTGTACTGGCCCGGTGGTGAGTTCATGTACCTTGTTTTCACCACATCTACTGGGGAAGCTATCACTGTGGTAACGAAGCCGGCACCAAAAGCAGACACAAAGTGGCACGGCAGATTGTCTGTGGAGAGAGTTGTAGAAAGACTTATCAACTGAGACCTGAAGAAGTATGAATGACTGCAGGGCCTTTGTTATCAGCTGTGGCAGTATAGATACTACTGTCAGCAGGTTATCTCATGAATAGGGCAATATAAATGTTGAAATATGTTAATGTAATAGTAACCATTACAACATGTTCTGTACCAGCATGCGCTCTGTTATCAGCTGCAGTGGGGTTGAAAGGGTGGGAGGGTGTGTGGATTTCTGTCCAATCAGCTATCATCTCTTTGGGATCACATTTTGTGTGTGTGTGTGTGTGTGTGTGTGTGTGTGTGTGTGTGTGTGTGTGTGTGTGTGTGTGTGTGTGTGTGTGTGTGTAGGCTCAGACACACATGCATGCTCACTCACCTGACATCAGTTTATGTCTAAGGATGGCCTCTTTGATCAAATCATATGTGACCAGCTCTGTGCAGTTGACCAGTGCGTTTCTTGTGATGTTGGGCAGTGTGCCTGGAAGAAGCCATTTGGTTTAACAAAAAGAACCAAACTGGTACTTTATTAATAGGTTATTAAACATTTCTGGGTCTATATTTAACTTATTAAGAAGAAAGTTTATTAAATGGCACCTTTCCAGAGTCCACGTAAGCCCTCGTTCTGAAAGATGTGTCTGTAGGCCTGCATAGTTCCAGTGTAACGACGGGCCACGCCATCCAGGTTCATCTGGGCTTGGAACCGAACCTTGACCACATCAGTGGGTTGTGCAAAGGACACCGCCATGGCGCCTGTAGTGCAGCCAGCCAGGATACGAAGCAGTACACCCGGGTCTGGAGAGGGATAGATGGAACTTAATACTGTAATACTGTACTTAAATCCATTTTTTTTTATTTAAATGGGATCGTGCACACTAATCAACATCAATATAAATGTTTCAGGGTTATGTCAACAGCTAATTTTTATCCATACTATGATCCCAACTCAACTTAAAATTGACAAATGTAGAAAAAAAAGGTTTCACAACTATTTGTCCTAACAATGTTAAACACACAGGCAGGTATAAAACAGTACAAACCAGTTAATCAATAAAAAAATGTCATTCATGAACACGTATCTGACTAGATTTTAACCACATCCTTTAACAATGTCAATTTTTTTTCATTTTGTGTCACTTTATACTTAAATTCCACTTCATTTAAGAGGTAAATATTGTACTTTTGTACATTTATTTCACAGTTACTTTTCTCACATGTAAAAAATATCAGTTTAAAAAAGGAATTAGTTTGACATTAAATGCTGTCTGCAGGTTAATTAATCAGTATGTGTTTTTGAGAGTTTTTCCTTGTCTGTGTCAAAGGTCTATGGATAGACCGTGTTGTAAGTCGTGCAGGTTTGTGATTTGGGTTGTTGTTCATCTTTCATCTAAGGGTGTTTTGTTTATGACAGAAGGACATTTAAGTCTATAAATATTTAAATCAGGTATAGCCAGATTTGTGAGAGCTCAGTTTATGTGTCATTACAAAACAAAATAAAAAACTCTGAGTGTACTTAAAAATGAACCACTTACTTTCATTTCCACCAGTGTAGAAATCTCTCACATTGTCGTAGAGGCCAATTCTAATGGAGGCAAAGCACAATTGCCTCTGCAGCCCAGCTACCAGCCCGTTATACAAAGACCTGGGCCCCTCTGTTCGGATCATGGTGCTGATCGTCCCAAACACCCCTCTGTAGCGGATGTTTTTGGCTGCATCCACCTTCTTCTCTCCCTGAATCTGGGGTCACAGATTGTACCCAAAGTTAAAACCAGCTTTACAGAACAAAAGGATTTTACTAAATGTTACATCATGTGACTACAGAAGTGTTAATGAGTGCATTGATTCAGGAGTACTGAGGTGGGCAAAGTTGAGAGTCAAACTACTCATCCCACATTCCTGCTGAACCACATACCTGTAGTCTGACTTTGGCTGTATCCAGAGGAAATGTGACAAGATCAGCTATACAGGCTGCAGCTCCAGCACTCGCCATCTTCACCCCAAGTGGAGGGGGAACATCTGAGGGTTTAAATCCTACCATGTTTCCTATTTCTGGGGTTACACAGACACACATACAACATGCACAGAGCAGCACAAATCAGTGTTGAACTCTCATAGAAAACCACCATATAAACATCAATCTCATGTACAAAGCATTCATCTGTTCAGATTATCATTTATGGGACACAATGGTTCAACAGTCAAAGTGTAGATGGATGATAATAAAGCATAAAACAGACTTACATGGTTTGTCTAAAATGTAAGATCCCTTTTGATCCTTGGTTGTTTTTTACAGGCAGGATTTTGAGGGTTCAGATTATAATCCATCAAGGGCCCCAGTCCACAGAAAGGAAAGATGCATCTTTTGCGCTGTACTTATACATTATCTGGCCGGCGTCTTTATGACATCCACAGAGAGGCGTTACTGTGTACTCCTGTTCTGCTGGGTCAACTCAAAGTCCACTGACTGTCAGAAAGTCAATGTTCAATTTACCCCACAGTGCAGTCACTTTTCAGAAAAACAACTCTTTTACTTCCCCAATCTGCCATTCTAACTTTAAGTATATATTCATCCAAATGTTGGTATATTTAAAAAAATTGTCTGAGCTAATTTCAGATTTCTCTTTTTCTGCCTTCAAATCCACATTATAATCATGCTTTCTTTCTCATTCAGTACAGTCAGTAGACATTGTAAATATCAGCAGATTTTTCTCATGTTCGGTGTCTGTCACAGACATGATATTAAGTAATAATTTACTTCATTAGGACAAAGTATCTGTGCTTAACAACCACCATAATAAAGGACTGTCAGACAGGGTCATTGGAGGCTTGTCTTTGCTCTCAGCCAGTGACAGTACAGTTGAACAGGGAAAGTGTTTGAAGCTGATTGGCTAAATGACAAACTTTACAGCCTCACATCACCTTGCCCTTTCACTTTTGCAGTGGAGTTACAGTATCTTACAGAATTTGCTCATTGGTTCATATAAAACTAATCTTATCATGTTGTTCACTCATGATTTCTTAATAACAGCAGTCACAGTCAGAGACTTTCCACACCTTTGAGAAAGACAACACAGATTTTTTTTAAAAAGCACTGGGGTTAAGTTGTGACGTGAGCTGGAGACTGAAGTTCACTGTGGAGAAGATAAGAGCTTTCCATCATACAATGTTCAACAGTCTATTTCATAATACTGTTCCTCATACTATTACCAATGTAGCTTTCTCAAACAGAATGGCAATTGTGGAGAAACTAGATGCGGCCAAAGTCCCACAAACGAACACAAGTACAAGAAGCTAAAACTAATGTATAAATGCAAAAGTACTGAGATACCCTCATGAAAGTTGTAATATTCAGTTTTAGTTACAAATGTGTGTAAGTGTATATATTCTCAAAATTGTATTGATCAATCTCATTATACCTGGTCAAAGGTGATTACTGATGTGTATAAATACAAAAATAAAAAGAGAAATGTGTCTGAAAACAAAATTATTCCAACTTTATGGGCGACCGTGTAAATAGAGTGGACGAAATAACAGAAACACCTTTCAGTATTCATGATGATAGGATTTATTGCAGGTTGGTTGTTGGCTATATTGTAGGTTGTTTGTATTAGACTGAATTAGTTTTAGAATAAAATAAATAATTAAATATATAAATAAATATATATACTATATATAAATATATATGTATATAATAGTTAACATCAGGAGAGAGAAAAAAGTATTTGAGATATTTAGAGATATTTAAACAGGATCCACAGCAAGAAATATGTTGAACAAAAGGCTGTCAATTATCCTATTTTTCATCTTATTTTAATGTAGTCATTCTCTCCGAAATCTAGTATCATTTATTCTGTCAGAGTTTTAAAGTGTTAAAATAGTCAAGTTTAATTATAGTATAAATATTCTCTAGTATATCTCTAGATTGCTTTGGAGTTATAGGTTTACAATAATGTGCGAAGACATACAGATGCAGTCTTGTGCTGCTAAGAGTTTATCATGGTGGCAGGACCTAATATAATGTGATCATAGTGATTAAGTGTTATCATGAAACCAACAAATCAATTTGACACAATTAGATGACCTCAGTGATGGCCCCCATTCATGTTACAAATTTTCATTATGCTGCCATCATAAAAAACACATCTGCAAGTTATGGCAAGACCTGACGAGAGTTTCATCATGAACCATCTTTTTTTTTTTAATTTGAGCTCTAATATGAGGAGTTTATAATCTGTGGAAGAAGGCGAGCATGACGATCTTGTGGACCTAGAAAGCGATGTGGACCATTGCATCCATCCTGCTCTAACACACATTTCTGATTGGTTAATTATTGATTGCTTGGCCATGTGTCTAAGAGGGAAAGCCTCAGCTGAATCTGCAGAGTGCTAATGTGGGTGAGCTCACTGAGCTGTGATTGGTCAACCTGAGCCACAGCCCTAGTGTGTTTGGTCTACAGAGACAGAGAGGGGCCCTGTCACCAACAGGGATTTAACACAGGTATCTCCTAGGCAACACATTACTGCATTATTTCCCACAAAATACTATCATTTGCTCCTGTTAAAATTTCTTCTGTGTTAATATATTTTCAGCCCCAAAGAAATTTAAAATTACTTTAAGAATCAAAAGTAAAACATTCATGTGTAAGCAATACTTGAATGTTGTTGTTGGTTGAGGTGGAGAACATTTTAACTGTTGTTTTATTTCATAAACTAATCATGTTTTCTTTGTAAAATCTTAAAGTTACCCTTCAGTCAAATGTGTTTTTCTTCATGTCCCTTCACTTGAATTTTTGAGCGATGCTGTACAGACTCATAGTTTGTTTTCATTCATCTGCTGAAAGTGGAAAGCTTCTCTGTGCTCACCTTAAAGCCAAGTTTAAGACGTGCTTACGAGCAGGATTAGCAGTGTTTGTATTCAGTACTTTGTTATGTCCCCACCAGGGCCGGCCCAAGCCTCCATGGGGCCCTAAGCAAAATTTGATTTTGGGTCCCTCTATAACTGCCAATAATAATGATTATTGATCATTCACACACCTACTATAAACATATTCTACTTATTCTACTCTGTCATTACGAATACACTAACTGTGATAACTTTTTGTTGTAATCCACAGTGATTAATGCCATGGAAGCAGACACCAGATTTGCAAATTTACAGAAAAATCTTTCAATTAATATTTGGCAAAGTCAGCAACTCCCCCTACTGGCCACACAGAGAATCAATACATAAAACCTCAAAGAGCAGCCCGGCATGTTTTACCCATCTATGGTTTTTAATCTGAAATGGTAGAAAATTCAGCTACAAGAGCAGCCTGGGGTTGATTTACACTTAATATTCAAAGTGATATAGTACATATAGTAAGTGGGATACTGAATGTCATCTAGGCCAACTAAAAGTAACAAAATAAACCAATAGTTTACTGTAAACACAATCTGCTTTATTATGTTTTGTTTTAAATAAACTGCAACAGCAAATGTACAAAAACAGACAGTAAATAAAATTAATTTAAAGAATATCAGACAAATACTTAAATAATGATGTAAATCAACAGAGGCACCTGAAACAACGTAACACAAATGGTTTATAAATAAAATATAAAGTAGTCTGACAGGAAAGAGGAACACTCAGCTGGGTCTACTGGCGGAGCTGCTGATCCCTGCTGCAAACTGGACGCTGAAGAAGTAGATGAAACATCAATCTCGATGACCAAAGATGAAGGACCTATAGGGAAATTAAATTAATATTTTTGAGCAAAATGATTCATCTCAGAATATTCTGCAGTACACTGAGCAATTATAAAGGCTGTTTTATTGTTAACTTACCAGGTACAGCTGAGGTTGCAGAAGACACAGAAGGGACAGTGGGCACAGTAGATGAGGATAGAGATGGACCTGAGATGAAAAACAACAACAACAAAAGCTAGCCATGTTATAGTCATATTACACTTGAAAATTATGCTGCTTATTTTCTAAATAAAAAAGTACAGCTATAGCTTGTAATAAGAAAACAAACTGCCAGTGGAACAACTGAAAATTGCTTGAGAAGTTTTGAAATAAAACGCATTTGTCTAAAACATGTCCCTTGTCATATGATTATATCTTATATTTTAAAAATATTCATCTCAGTATGTTCTGCAGTGCACTGAGCAATTAAAGGCTGTTTTGTTGTTAACTTATCAGGTACAGCGGAGGTTGCAGAGAGGACAGTGGGCACAGAGGATGGAGCAGAGGATAGAGATGGACCTGAGATGAAAAACATGTCCCTTGTCATATGATTATATCTTATATTATTACATCTTAATGAGATAATTTGACTAGAAATTAAATATATATGGTGACAGTTTTTCGATCTCCTGATTCATCAGCCTTGGCTGCTCCTGAGCAGATGGATTGCTCCTGGGCTGAGTCAGTGCCTCCTCCAAAATACTTTAACAGTGCTCCTGGGGAAGTTTCATATAACGTATGAGCATAATAGGGAGTTGATGTAAAAGGAATATGTTTATTTACTCACATAAATTACTGTGCTCTGCAGCAAACAATTGCAAACGACATACCTCAAACTATAAGTTAACTAAGTTAATTCATTAATGCAAAACCATATTGCTAGCAAACGTCACCGCGTTTGTAATTAACGTTAGTTATTAAACATTTGCTATCAAACATTATCAAAAACGTTGTTTTGATGCCAAAAATCGACCCAGAATAAAACTGAGAATCAACTTATTCAAAGTATTACACAAACACAAAAACGTTAGCTAGCTAATTTGCTATTATAGGCTAACGTAGTTGGAACAAAATATCAACAATAATTAGGGACTTTCCTAATTTGAGGAAACTTTTCAAACTCTCCTTGACACCAAATGTTACATAACAAAGACATACCTTTATCTTGTTGTTTTCATCCTCTTCCTTTTTCTTTTTTCTGCCCCTGAAGTGTAGGTCCTTTTTTGCAACATTATTCACCTGCTCCTAGCTCCTGGATGCTCAGTGCGCACTGCACACGTTACTATCGCAGCTCTGACATTTCGAGCAGAGAGGCAGTAGGAAGTAGTTTCCTACTGCCTCTTTTTTGTACAAAAAATGCACATTTGATAATATATGAATCATCACCACTCACACATGGAAATAAAACATTAATTACTTATTTCTTTCTTAAGTCAATTGCTCTGCTCTTGGGGGCCCCCTAGTGGTCACGGGGCCCTAAGCAGCTGCTTAGTTCGCTTATGCCTTGGGCCGGCCCTGGTCCCCACCACTGTTTCACAGACAGTCTGGTACTGGTACTCCAAAAATGTGAATCAAGTTATGTTTGATTAACTCTCAGACACATATTGTATCTGAACTACAGTCCAGACAGTATTTTTTAGTTTTATTTTATTGCCTTCAGGCTCTGTGTTTCAGCACATTCAATCTGAACATGTAAGTGTAATGGGCACAACATTAAAGTGTCAAATCTCAGCTTTAATTTGAGTAGGTTTGTATCAATATACACAACACTGTGTGTGGGAGTGTTAACACACAGTATCCATTATCTTATTTCAAAACGAATGTGCTGAAGCTGCCTGAACAACACAAAATGTAATTGTGCAAATACTTACTGTTTGGATTGTATAAACTGTAAAGCATCAACTGCAAACTGTTTTTTTAAATCTTTTAAATCGTATTTGACTCAGCTAAAAAGCATGTCTTTATGAAATGAAGACCTGTATGATCGTCCACAAGATGGCAGTAACACTTTACATAAAGAGGTCAAATAGTGGCTCCCAGTTAGATAAAGTCAATGAAAAAGACTTGAGACATTGTATTGTGACTGTGCAGCGCTGAATTGGTCTTGCTGTAATTTTAATTTGATGGAGTGATACTCAATGCATCAGAATCCAGAGCACAGACAAATGGACATAATAAAAATTATTCACATAAAAACAACTTAAAAAAACAGCAGTGTAATCATATACAGAGCAAGAAGGTAAAAACATGTTAAAAAAGGCCAACATTTCAGTCAGGAGTGCAGACAACAATAGCTAGGCAAAAAAAGGCAAGCAAATACATATTAGTGGATCACAGTATGATGTAAACGAAGAAAGTGCAGGCTCTTCATACGACAGCGATTTTTAGTGTAATCGTTTTGTAGTGCACACAGATACTTTTCTTTGAATTCCTTTTGCCCGTTGTAACAGCTGAGAAGTGACTTGTTCTGATTCAAGTCAGTGGTTGTGTATTTTTTCTATTTTGCATTATTGTTATAGTTGTTTGTAATTACCAATAATAATAATAATAATAATAATGACTATTATTGTTATTTGGAGAAAAAAAAAAAACGAAACCTAGAACACATACAGGGTACATTATGTTGAGGAGTGAATACGTAGGAAGTCATATGTTTGCGTGTGAAACAGCGAATGTGATTTGCCAAAGTGAAACATCATGTCAAAAACGTGTGGAGCTAAACAAACAATTTATACAATAACCCCTGAAATTTCACTGTCCTATTGAAGTTTCACAGAGTTATTTCGTTATTTTTTTTTCCATATTTGATGAGAAACTTAAAAAAAAGAAAAGAAAAAGAATTTGTAATGATTAGCAGCACGGACTTAAAGTAAGGAAGCAATAGTTTGACCAGATATAATGTTAGATGATCGTAAGTAGACTATTAATATCCCAGTTTGAACCTGTACTGTATCTGTGGACGTATATATCTATAGTCTAAGAGTACTAGAGGTTACAATATTAACACCTATGCATAATGTTTTATAAAGTACAGCTACCACATGTACACACTGATTTCATCTGAGCAAACCTTAATATTAATGTGCTGTTCCCTCTTAGCTGGGCAGAATCTAGTGATTGTTATAATAAAAGTCTTTCACATCTGGTAAAATACATTGCTAAGAGCAGTTTTTGGTCACATTCATTCAACTATCATACACATACATTTTACATTTACCTTCATTAGCCTCTAAAACCCACTGAGACGTTTTTAAACCGATGACTGATAATCATGTTTCCCTTTTAAAACAGCACAAGTCTCTGTGTGAAATCTCCTCCAAGACCTCAGCCAGAGAGCGAGATCTCATAGTCACTTGTTGACAGCAGGGGGCGCCCGACTTTACGCACATTCTTGGCGTTAATTATACGAGCTGCCACCTCCACTGGCTTCTCAAAATAATGCACCAGGGCCTGCTCAGTGAGCACGGAGGCCAGGAACTGCTCAAACGTGATGGCCCAGTCTTTATCAATGCTTGTGCTGTGAGGCAGCCCTCGGCTGTGGGGTCCACCGCCGTGAGGCCGGTTACCTCTTTCACCATTGGAGACATTGTCGCTGAGCACCAGCACTGTGTCGTCTGCAATGTCCTCACACTGCAGCTTCTCATCCAGCTCATGTGAGCCTGCGCTGAGCACTGAGTAAGATGACATCGACGTGTCATCTTTGGTTTCATCATCAGAAATAAGCATAGCGGACGACGTGCCTGTGTCTTTGGGAGACGAGTCCTCTAACTTGATGTCTTGCATAGGTGGCAGCTGGTCGCAGCCTTCGTCCCCTTTCCCTTCCTCACAGGGGCTCGGCTTGTTTTCCAAACACGCAGAGACAAAAACGTCTTCCCGATTCTGCTGCTGGAACACGCCATCAGGCCCCTCTTCCTGTGAGGTTTTAGGATCTGGCTCTGATCTGCCTTCTTGGTTGTGGTCTTTCCTACCAGAGGAGAAGAGCTTTCCCACCTCTCCCATTTCCAGCAGCAAACTGGTGACTGTGGCTGTGGCGTGATAGAGCTCCTGTTCTGCCACATCCTCACTGAACATGCTGTAGAGGGTCTTGCAAAGCTCGATGAACTGACCCTGAAGAGAGAAACATGAGCTCAATTATACTCCAATGAGTTTCTTCTACACATATATGTTTATAATAATTGTATAGAGAGTAAAAGTCTCACCTGATTCAGCTTTGGAAGATCTTTTGTGTTTTCCCGTTTAGGCTTAGTCTCCTGATTCCACAGTTTCAGGTAATGACGGTAATCAGGAGTGTTCAGTTTCTTCACTGTAATATGTATAAAAATGTGTTATAATATGAACTTTAAGGAGTCATACACTCATGTTATGTTGTGGTTGTAATAAAGCAACTATTTTTTCAGATTTCTGTGTTATGATTAAAGAGAAAATCTATTTAAAGAAATGTAGACATGATCATATAAGTGGCATCCAATTCTCATAGCTGAACAAAATTTTCACTAGTAAAAACAAATGTGGCATCAGTATTTTGCTAAATAAATAAGGTCTATTGTGTGCATATGCTTACAGCCTTATTACTGTTTACTGTGTGACTTGTTTGAGACATTCAAAAGAAGAGATTAAGTTTTCTTTTTTGTTCTTTGTTCATTACTAGATGGATGACTGAGTTTATAACCATGACAAATTAGTCAATGAAAATCACTTTTGACCCAACAAAAAACTTGCTTGTTGCTTATCAAGCCTAAAGGCAAAACTGTTTGCTCCTTTGATGAGCTCAAAAATTTCACTGTTCATCTTATGCTAATAGGTTTTTATGATCAACTGCATTACATCTCTGTATTCAGGTTTAAAATATTTTTGTAATAAATGTGATTATGTTGCTTACCTTTTTCAGTCTTAAATGTAACTCTGACAAATCCATCATCCTTCTCACTTCTGCATTTTGGGTCCTGGCCTGAGGAGAGAGGAGCATGACCGAGGTCAGACATCGATCAAAACGAAAGTTTTTTTGTAAAAACGCTTTTAGATGTATTCATTTTCAGTAGCTAAACCGAATATTCAGTGCTGATTTGGTGCATCCTCTCCATCTTGAAGAAAAGCATATTGTATATTAAACACATGGTTCTGCTCCACTTATCTGCACCCAGGACAGTTCATTATTTACTGCCTAATATAGTGTAAGACCATAACATCTGGGCCTCCTAAGTCTCTGATATCAAATTTGATCAAATGTAACTACTGCAATAAACTATAACACATAACAATGCATAACAAAAATGACACTAGTTAACAGGTTTAATTAACAAACAACAGCTGTCTGATCAACAGAAGCATTTTTTCTCTCCTCTGCATATTCCCTCAACATCACAGCAAATGAATACTCCTGCAGGCTCAAGGTTTTCATGCATAATTTAACTTGCATATACATATTTCTTATTGTGCCTACACTTTTATCAATGCCAGCATGCACAAAGGCTGCAGACGATGTCTGTGGTTTCAAAGTAAATATAACCACCCCTGCGAGTCGTGTCACGCGTGCATAACCACAAAAAACAGAATATGCCCCTGCAAAAACCAAAACAATCTCAAGTCCTCAGTATTATGAAGAGCAACTTTTTTGTGCCACACTTTCATCAGGAGTACAAACATAAAAAAATGGCTTCACATCTGGAAGTGTATAAAATAAAAAAACTGAAATAAAGCCTGTGTGATGAAAATGCTCTGTCAAATACAAATTGTAGCTGTGTGAGATCTAATTGTCAATAGAGAAATCAAGATTATATTCCTGCTACCATCAGCATGTCACCTAATGGAAGTGGATATCTGCTAAAAGCTTAAGCCGTCCATTTCAAATAAAGCCCAATCATCTCCTCTACAAACTGCACATCAAAGCAAAACTCATATTATAACTAACATTATCAACTCATATATACACAAGTGAAGAATAGCTTTTCTTAAAATACCACACAGAATACATTTTAAACAGCATTGCCATGTAGGGCAGTGATTGATGTGAAACTCATGAGAGTGACATAAGCAATAAAATATAATAAAGTTAAACTAAAATCTTTACCAATGGATGTTTCCGGAGTAATGTCTTCAAAGAAGTACTGAGTGGCCTCGAAGGCAGAGTCGGGCTCTTCCTGTTCGTGAGTCAACTCTGATTTAAAAAAAAAAAAAAAGGTCTAAATTTAACTTGGCATATGAAAACAACATGTGAACCATTCTTTGTCATTAGATTTTTCATTTAATCCATCCAAAATTCATCAATTTTATAATGTCATATGAACATGAAGTCACATTTGGTGATAAGAAAAACGATGAAATGCAGTGAAAACATAGTTACCAGACTGCCAAAATGTTAATGAAAGCCAGATTAGACAGAGAACTGAATTTAGAATACAACAAATAGTTAAAGTTTTAATTAATGTTAGCTCTTTCAAATGGAAACATGCAGACAAAGAAAAGTCCTGCGAAAGTGATTTGCCCAGTGAAGTGAGACTAAAGAGTACAAAGCGTATTCCATTCTCATTCACACGCTTCACTCAACCGTCTCTACCCTGTACAGCTGTTAATCCTGCTTCACTGGACGGGAATATATTCTGTGGCTCCCTTAAGACTGCATCCATGCACACTCACCAGGTAAAACATGCATCTTGTAGAGGAGCTTCAGTTTCTCAGTGAGGTCGCCATGATACAGAACACCTGCAACACACCAATAGCATTTATAGATTAGACATATGTGAACTGCCTCCAACAGTGAAACAATACTACCTTAAATTAAGATCATGATAAAAAAGCATCCATTTGTCTACTAAACGAGTATTTAAAAAGGACACACACACACACAGAGGACCTTGCTCTACTTACCAAGGCCACTTATGAATTCCCGGAAATTGATGAGGGCATCTCCGTTTTGGTCAAGGAGACGAAAGAAGCGCATTGCCAGCGGGTCCGAGTGGGCTCCGTTGGCCCAGGGGAAGAGCAGGTTGAACAGTCCTTTGAACTGTTCCACGTCGATGCGATACTGCTCCAGGTAGGGCAAGCTGGGGTCATGCCGCTCTGTGGGGTTGCTGCTGCCGCCCCAGTAGCAGCTGGTCAGGTGCTCTGCCTGCAAAGAGACAAAGAGAGAGAGCGGGGTAGAAACTTTAAGAAAACGAGTGCAACAGAACTCAAGTAAAAATAACTGCAAAGAAGAAGAGGACAAAGCTTTCTGCTGCGTTTCAAGATGCTAATTTTAAAGATAAATGTAGCTTAACCAACAAACTATTAGCACAGCTGCACTCTGTCATGTTGAACTCTTGAATTATCTGAATCATTACAAACACTGCCATTAATCAAGTAATTAGTCTTTACTCGCCTGCAGCACAGAGAACAGCAAGAGAAAAATAGTCCAAACACTACTTGTTTATTCTCTCTCTCTCTCTCTGATCAAATCACGCATTGACTTCCTGTCTGCACTTAAACTTTAGCATGGTTGCATGACTGTGAGTGGAGGATGGAAGTAAACAAATGCTGCCAAAGGGTGAGAAGGTGCTTTTACAAGGTCTCACAATGAGAATATCGAAGCTGTAACTCACCTTGAAGAGCACAAAGAGTTCCTCCAACTCATCGATAATGAAGGAAGTCTCTGTTACAATAGTTCTAACCTGAAACACAATATAATTACATTAAGTAAAAGGGTCAACACGAAAATTCTAGTACATACAGCTGGTAGATCTGACTGTACTTCCAGTATTTATGAACAGTAAGTCAATGAGTCCTTACCACATTGCGTTTTGTTGTATCTTCAATAGTTTGGATGACCCTCAGTCTCTGTTTGAAACGCATCTGTTCAATCACATCTGCACGTATGGAGCCAAATTTCTAAAGCAGAAAGGAGAGCAAGAAACAGAAAGAGAGAGAGAAAGAAAGAGAGAGGTTAAAGCAACTGGACTATAACTGAGAGTTTGTTATTTGTGGAAAGGATGAATGGAGACAATTACTGAAGAATTACAAAAACATTTACAGTACACACTGACTGCCAAGAGGAGTCCATAGGGCCTCTCAACATGAAAAGCATCAGATAAGCTGAACACACACTGCATCTTACTGAAAGCTCTAACAACCATAATATAATGTCTTCTTTTAGCAAAAATGTGACAACTGGATGAAAAATGTAGAGATGATAGAAAAACGAGCAGGACTCGTGTAGTAATACACTCATTAATCAACAGATGTGTACAAATCACGATAAGAGGCAGATTTAAGAAGTAGTTTTCAAGGAACAAAATAAGACCAAACACAGAGGTAGATATTACAATATCACTCAGGTCAAATACCTCATAGGAACTGCGGACCAGTTTGAAGATGTCGACCTCTGGATGCGGTTCTCCATTGTCTGTCAGTAAAGAGTGTAGGTGGGGGATGGGAGGCAGGGTGCTGTCCTTATTGGTCACACTGTCCAAGTACCTACAATACACAAACAGTTAAAGATACAGTATGATAGCAAAAATCAGGCCAGTGGGAAGAGTTTGTCCCTCAGACTGTCCGAGGTCTTTTGCCTCTCCTTACCTGCCCAGTACAGTCATGGCCTCGCCGTCGTCCTTGCAGCCCAGCAGCTGGTGGATGTTGGCGTGCAGCACGGAGAGTGCCAGCTGGAAGATGACCTTGATGCCATCGTAGAAGAAGCAATCCACCACCACCACGGCGCTCTCGAACGGCATGACAGACAGGAAGAGGGTGAGGAACCAGGAGAGCGAAATAGTGGAGATGACCCCGAGGTCCTGCATGCAGTCGTACAGCTGGGGAACGTACTCGCGAGCGAGCTCCTCGAACACCCCCTGATCGACTAAAGCTCCTGCGGAAGAGGTGGATGGTAAATGAAGAAGATAAATGTCTCATTCAGATTAAAATTGATCTTTTTCAAAGAGCATCATGGCAAACGGAAAAGTGCCACAGACTATGCAAAATACATTTTTAGATGGCAATACAGATATTTAAATTTTTCAATGGAAAAAAAAAAGATTGTCTATCAATTGAGCGTAAATTAAACACCCTCAGTCCCACAACAATATGAACATACTAACCTACGACTCTGGTGTTGTAGTAGTCAGGTAGCATCCTCTCACAGAGCGCCACGAGCAGCCAAAAAGCCTCCTCTTCTTTGGCGTAGAGCAATAAAACTGATGTCACAATATTCATGGCCTGCAGAGAAGAATAATAAAAAAACAATCCTGTCACGGACTGCCAATTTTCTGTCAGTTCATGTGGATCAAAACAAGAGCGTATCTAACCTGACAGTATCCGATGTTGGGGTTTCTGAATGCATATGCGGTGAGGACCCTGCGGAGGGCAGCGATGCCCATCTCGTTTTGAAAGGCGGGGTGCTCAGGGAGAGAGCGGTGCAGGTCCCTCTCTATCTCCTCTGTTGCCAGGTTATATTTGCCCATCGACTTCTCTACCAGGTCTTCGTAGTATCCGGGGTGGGTGGCCATCTCGTTGATTGCCCCTAAATACACAAAACATTCAAAGGTGTAAATTAATATTCCAAAAAAGGTAAGTACAGTATCTATCACAGGGTATATACTAGGATGTCATCATTTCTGTAACTCAAAAGTGCAACAGAGTAATATGTTGTAATTTTCAAACATTACTTTAAGAAAGCATGGTTATATTTAAAGATCAAGTGATCATTAAATACTTTTAGAGATGTTTTCCTCTGTATGTCAAAGCCTTATCCAGTAAAACGTAATAAATACATACATTGACAAAATTAAAGATTGTGCTGGTGAGATTTAAAAACATCTAAACAAAACACAAAAAAATAAATAAAAAAAACACATAACTTTAAAATAATATTAGAGGTTTTTTAGTTGTTTAGATTTCTTCCACTTGATATTATCACTGTTATTCCTGTTAATGTTTATACACATTATATGCTCAGTATACTTCAGTCTATCTTCAATATTTGTTCTGCCTTCATTTAAAGCTATGTCTACAGTGCGATAACCTACATAACCCATTATAGTAAACACAAAACCTAACACTGATTTTATCTAAGTTTCAGTTTTACAATGATGTCATTGTGTATTGCAGTATTTATATATTATTGTGCACACTGTTATGAAATGCTACACTCCCCAACCTCTCAAAAAAGTTGCTTTATAATCCTTACTGTCAATATTTTATCTCTGATTTCAAGCCAGCTTTGAAGCACTAATCTTTGTAGTGTTAAAGAGCCGACAAAGTTGAATAAATGTTTAAAAACGCCAAATGACAGAAGGGAAATGTGCAGTAAACAAAGGTCGCAAATGGGCTGCAACTCAAATGACACTGCTATTTGTAATTTACACAGCTTAAAAGGCCTGTTTACAGATCAACTGGTTTACATGAATAACTTCACTGATTAAAAACCTAAACCTAAACCTTTTCACATCAGTCTACGGCTTGATTAGGATAACCGTGGTTTACTCAGTATAATTCAATCAGTAAACATGTTGGGGCCTGCTCCAGGACATATGCTCGCCAAACTGGTTTATATACCCTTTGGTCTAAATATAGACACTAATAAGGCAACAGCTTAAATGTTTCAAATGTCAATAGTATTTTTTTTCTGGAGGATTAGTATAAGGAAGTCACCCTTCAGAAAGTGCAGGTAGGTGTGACTAAGGTGAACACAATGCAGCTATGACAACAAGCAGACTGCGCCATAAGTAGGTAACAGGGGAGAGAGTGAGTGTTTTTTTAAAACAGCTCCCATCAAGTGAGCATGACTACAAGCTGCACATGACTGTGAGTAAACAGGAAAATCTGGAGCCTGTGCATACCACAGCGTGTTGTTATAGAACAAGAGTTGAAAGCTGTGAGGTTCTCCATGCAGTCGACAGGTAGTGGAAACTTTCTGGTTTAGGTTTATAGTTTTGTGTAGACACTCATGGAAAATAACGTTTTTCTTTTATTTCAAGCACATCGCTAACCCCCATTTCCTCCAAAAGAAATTCTGTTGTCAGCATGATAATGAATGAATCGTTGTTTATACGGGTACATGGCCAGATTGCTTTTCTGTGAGTATTTATGGTAGTGCCATTACTGCTCTCAGGAAAATGAAATTAACTCCTCTTTTTACAAACTAATTTAAAAGCTATAAAGTCAGTGGAAATGAATAATGGAATAATGGTTTTTAAGTGTACCGCAAATTGCTTTCTAAAATAATTTGTGCATATACCGGTACACTCATATTTGAAGTTCAGTATAATATAATATTGCAAATATACTTCTGTATCTTAATCTATGGGGTACTTTAAAAAAAAAAGTCTTTGACTCTCCTCTCAGCTCATTACACTGGTGGAATCCCCTCAAGAGTCCTTAGAAAAATACGAGGGGCCCCCAGATAATTAAATGGGTAAGAAAGAGAAATATATTTATATTCAACATAATTATGTTTATTTTTTAAGACTTTTAAGGTTTTCCTTTTTTTCTTTTCTCACAGGCTCTTTAAATGAAAGAATCTGACGTAAAAGTTCTTGCTATGAGGGGTTATAAGTGGACAATCTTTCATTTTAAGGGTTCCACAAGACAAAATGTTTGGACACCACACCATTAAACCAATAAACTGTAAGGTGCTTTTTAAGGGTTGCAGAGGATTAGAGGAGCTGATGTAATCCTTTTATCATTTTAAAGAAATGCTTTTGTTTATTTCTAATGGAAGCTGGCAGGTGGTGACATAAGAAAAGCTTATGCCAGAGGAAAATAATATACATAACAGTCTGAGAGAAACAAAAAAAAACCCTGATCTTGTTCTTGCATTGTATATTCATCCATAGGATTCTGTAGATGAATTATATCTGCAATAAAATATGCATCATGTGGTGTTATTATCAAGTGTGAGCATGCAGCACTCAGGGTGTGGTCCCATCAGGTACAGTGTCAGGCTGAATCATCTGCAGTACTGTATGCTCGCTCACCAGAGAAGAGCAGCCAGAGCTCCCCCCTCATGCTCTCAGGAATCCCCTTGAGGACCAGGTCCTTCGTCTTCTCAGTGCGGTACATGCACACCCCCTGTCCAAACTCAGTGAAGTGGTTCTTCCAGGCCTGCTCTTTCAGGAACTCCTTTGCCTGAGCAAAAAGGAAAACAATTTTGTGAGATGCAGCAGCTCAAGAATCATCAAAATCACACCTCCACTTTCAGTATTATATTTTCTGCAGCTTAATTTGGAGTGTAAAAGCCTATAAGCCAAGCATAAAAAGTACAAATTTGGCCCTCACAATGTGAAATTGCCAGCCTTTAAGCGGGACGGATTAGAGTATTATTAGTCAAGGCCTTACTACGCACTGTGCCATGTTTGACAAGATTAAATGCTTTGATTGTACTTGGCAGAGAGTAATTTAACTCACCAGCTTGGGATTGAACTCCTCGGGAGAACGACGGCGGTACATGGTCATGAGGGCCTGTGTGGCCGTAGGCACGCTGCTGTCATTCAAGTTAAATGTTCGCTCACTATCTGAACCCAAACTGTTCTGCGGGCTGCTGGAGAGCAGGGATCCATGCTGGGAGTAAACCTGAAGGGTACAAATACCATCTTCAGCGTTTGGAGCTTTTAAACAGACACTGTCAGCACCACTGTGTAGAATATTTCTGATTACTATCAAGATTACTATCTAGATTTAATATATAAACTGTTTATATATATATATATATATATATGTTTATGAAACAAAGTCATTTACTGGGGGATACATCTCCCAGATAACCATCAGTAGGAACACACCAAACAATTTTTACCTCATCGTCTGAGCTGTTGAGGCTGCCAGTAAGTTCCCTCTCGAGGTAGATCTTGGAGGTGGTCTGCTGCAGGAAGTCAGAGATCCTCTGCACCAGAAAGTCTCGGTCCTTCAGGTTAGCAAACAGGAAAGTCATACGATTCTTGGTACTGATGGAGAGCGGGCTGGGCAGCACGTTGGAGCTGTCTGCTTTCTCTACGATGGTCACCTGGAAGATGTCGGGGAAAATTCAAAGTCTCAGTCTCAGAGGAATTTCACTGCATTAATGAGCTGCCTAGCTGTGTTTATGACAAGCAACTCAACGTAAAATGGAAAACAGAGCCATTTATTTTCAAGGAGCCGGTCGCACCAAATGTGTGTAATTTCAAATGTAGCCTAGTTTTGGAGTGTGTATGTGTAATATGTGCATACATGTCTGCATAAATACTACTAACTCTGAAACATGTATTTCTACACAATAACACACAGTCATTCCTACATTAACAATTAGCATTTAAGTCAAATATATGAATTTATTTTTGGAAGTTATGTTACAGCTTGTGATTTCCTATTTACATAGTTGATTGCTTTTGATTGGGCTGCACTACAGATGTCTCCTAGAAACTGATTCATACATTACTAAAGTCTTACACGCTGTAAGTTTCATGCTTCAATGCAATTAATCACAACCTGAAACTAGCTACAAACTTAGGAAGGAGTTTAAACACAATATAAGTAATGAATTTACAAAGACCTAACCCAGTGCTGTAAAATAGATGGTGATTCAGCCTGACAGCTGCATTATGTGTGTTTATGGGTATATATGTTTATAGAACAGATGGGCAGTTACAAACCTGTCCCACACAATGTTCACATGATTCAAGTACTTTATGTCTTCGAGGTATAATGACACATAAATCTTTCAAGCTGTTAAACAGACATTCAGGCAGAACGACCCACCTCACGTAAGGGAATGATGAGGCTACACAGCGTCTCTTCCTTGCTGGTGAAGCAGATGTAGTTGGTGGAAACAAACATCTGACCCAGGATGTGCATCTTGTTAAAGGGGGTCCACAAGGTGCAGTCTGTGTGTCCATCCAGTTTTTCATCTTTGGGCAGACGGAAGAGTGCCCTGTAACGCTCACTCTTAGCTCTCGCATCCAGATCCCTAAACGATGGAAAATACAAGAATCATATTAGATGACAGACAGCTTGGATTGGGGCTGAATAATCATCCAGACATTAGCATAGTAAGTTCCACTAAAAAGTGATGAAAAAAGGCAAAAAGAAAATACTTTCAACAATTACATCCCAGGGGACAGTTTCTTTTCCAAATGTTATGCAACATAGATGAGAGTATGAATATACACAGACAAAGAAGTGTTTGTGTAGATACGTGTACAAACGTTATGCAAGAGCAACCTTCGTACAACCCCAGATGTGACGCTAGACTGCACTGAAACAAAATCATGCTTACATAAAATGGGTTGAATAAAAACAAATTGAGGCAATTTTTAGGGGCTCACAAAGACCCATTAGAGCTTAAAATCACTCCACCCTTGTGTTTCATAATACTTGGCTGTTTTTCAGTTAAACTATAAAACCCAAACTTGCGTCACCATTTTAGACATTCAACTCTCTGTCCTGAATAATCTGGATAACCAAACACCATGCCGACCATAGCACATTAATGTTCAATCAACTGCATGTCGTAAACATGTATGAGCAGCATTTATTATTGATGAACATAAGTGTTTCCGCTCCGCATCAGCTCTCACCTCTTGAGTGCCGACACCTTCTTCGGTGACTTCTTCTTGAGTTTGGGCAGCGAGCGGTCCTGTTCGAAGCCTTTGTTGTCCAGGAGCTGACGCATGGCGATGTTTGCCAGCTGCTCCGCCAGCTTGAAGGTCTCATTGATGTTGAGGAAGACGGAGAAGACGTGTTCATTGGAGCGTGTGCTCACCTTGATCACATCAGGCAGTAGGAGCGTGGCACTCTTCTCTAGCTGGGTGATATCTGCCCAACGCACCACCAGTTTGGCTGACAGTGAAAGAGAGACGTTATTAAAGAGATATCAGTATTTTCTAGATAAGACAAACTAATGGACTATGGTAGCCATCAGGATATCGTGAGCATGCAAGAATATGGTCATGTGATGCAGTTTAAGCCCTCAAGTATGCTGATTAAGTACTGGATGGAGAGAGCTTATTTACTATGACTTATTAAAATAGTTGGGATTCTCAAATACATAGAGGCTTGAAAAAACAGACGTCTTCAGATATTTCCAAGTCAGAGACTATTTTAATTGAGAAATTAAAGAAATGGAGGATAGATTAGCCGAATTATTTGACTATTCACGAAGGAATACAACACACAATCTAATATCACAATTAAAACGTATTGGAGAGCAAAGTATTTGACAGTCCATGTCAAAAAGAAATGAGAGAGAGAATGAGGTCTGAAGATATCTGACAAAGATCACAATAACATTTAGTCAAGCCACATAACAACAAACAAAGTCTGGTCTTGGTGAAAGTTCTGTTGGAGGAAAAAAATCTGATTGTTTGTGACTTCAAAGCTGAAATTCATACAAAAGGAGT